>NC_136409.1:117277500-117637500 GCF_051521515.1 Lactuca serriola | reverse complement strand
AATGGAGCTGTTTTCTATTTCATTTTATGAGGTATTTTTGAATCTGGTTATTTCATTTATTGCTTGATGAAAATTATTCAAAACCAGAAAATTTTTGGCTCTGATTTTCATTTTTTAGTTTCAATTTAGGTTAGGTGTAATTTTGCTTTTGATTTTGAATCTTGGGTTAGTTTAGATTTTCAGGTTTTGATTTTGAGTTTCAGATTAGTTTATAGGTTTACTTTCCATTTCAGATTGTGACAAAGGTGGGTAGAATGGACGACTTTCCAGAGAAGATAATTGTCACTGATGTTCTTAAGGCAAAGATGGCTGATGGTTGGTGGTGACCGGTGGCTGGAGGTGATTTATAGACGGAGAAGAAATAGCATGGTGTTTGAGAGGTCGATTGTAGTGATAAATATTTAATAAACAATTTTTTATAACGAGTTAATAATTAATAACTAATCACATATCATATCATGATCATCATATCATATCATATCATATCATATCATATCATATCATAAAGTAAGCATTTTTGCTTTCACCACATTCATTTGAAACTCCCATGCATTTTTCCTTTCACCACATTCATTTGAAACTCCTATGACTTTTCAATTTCTTTCAAATAATAATTATAAGTTGGTTAATAAGGTTAAATAAATATCAAATCTATAGTGTAATCATATATAAACTACATTTCGATATTAAAATAATATCTTTACCTCTATTCATAAAGTTATGTTTTCTAACTTTTAACATATTATACTTAATTTATTAGTTTTAATATATTGTTGGATGTAAACCATTATCATTTTAAAGATACAATTTTGGAACAATTTGTATAAAATATTTAAATTATTAATTTTAATATAACATTACAGGGTCAACTTAAATATAAATTTTAGTTTGACTTAAACAACCCAAAACATATTTTGTAAATAGTTAAAAGTGATTAATTGTAGTCTCTTTCTAATAATAAATAAGTTGGTTAATAAGGTTAAATAAATATCAAACCCAAAGTGTAATCATAAATATACTAAATTTCAATTATAAAATAATATATTTACTTCTACTTATAAAGTTATGTCTTTAACTTTTAACATATTATACTTAATTTATATTTAATATGTTGGTGTATGTAAATCATTATCAGTTTAAAGCTACAAATTTTAAACAGTTTGAACAAAATACTTAAATTGTTAATTTAAATATAACATTATAATATCAACGTAAATATAAAATTTCAGTTCCACTTAAAAAATCAAATAATATTTTGTAAATAGTTAAAAGTGATAAATTGTAATGATAAATACAAAAACTAAATTGTAATCTCAATTTAACTAAAATATTTACTAAAAATATTTTTATAATCGTTAAAAATTTCCAAATAAGTAGCTTGAAAATAACTTACAATAACAATAGTTAAAAATAACTGTATATAAATAATTATATTGTTATCTTGAAAATCAAAAAACAATGTTTGATGTTTTTAAATAATTATAATGGTATAAATTAAGATATTAAGCAAATTAATTTTAAAAAATTAATTAATAATAACAACAACTATAAATAACACTAAACCATTTATTATATTTAATATCATTCATTCGTAACTCGCGGATAGAAGTCATTCAAACGATTGAGATTATGCAATTATAATAGATTTATATATATAATTCAAAATAATCAATATATTATATATCAATTTAGTATACGAATTATTATATCAAATTTAACAACAACGTTATTATTATATTTAAAAGAACATATATTTGTAAAAACTTCAACTATATAGGTGTTTCTGCGCAACGTGCGGACATTCGCGTAGTAAATAAATAAAGGCAAAATGGTCTTTTATTCTCAGAGGGTTTAAGTTTGTATGTTTCAAACTAATACAGAACGATCCGATTTAATTTTTGAAAATAAGGACTAAACGTATGTTTAATAGTTACACAAGGGACGATACATGTAATTTACCCTATAATTTACATAGTTGAAATCTATTCGGATGATAAACAGAAGTACTAAAAACAAAATACAACTAAATATCGAATGAATGAATACCCATTTTTAATTAGAATCCTTTTGTCCAATATAGTATTATATCTTTAAGAATTGATTCAACTTTAATTTTAAATTATAGATTTTTTTAATACGTGCTCTAAAGACACAAATTAAAAGTATTAATTACTACAAATATTATCATATGAGATATATTTATTATGAAAGTTATTAATGTATTTCAAAGCTAACTATGATATTATTCCTTATAATTAAGACATTTTATCGTTCAATTATGATAATGTTTATAATTAACTAATGTTTATTATATGTGTTATATGTGTCCTTAACCATGCGTTAGAAAATCTCATAAATTATTTATGTAGAAGATAATATGAAATTTGATGGTATATATAACTGTTAGAAGTATGGACGTACATCACACAAATAAACAAATATTGGTATAGATGACCTAATTTCGGCAATTGATGCGAACACAGACCTTGATATAAACGAAGACGTCATAGACGGGTGTGGATCTATGTCTGATGAGTTGTATATGATCATCACCAAAGATAAAATTCCAACAAATTTGGTTGATCTTTTTCAAAGTAATATATATATTAATATATATATATATATATATATATATATATATATATATATATATATATATATATATATATATATATATGGGCCAGGTTATAATGTGGATTGACAACTATTTTGTGGACGTGTGGACAATGTTATTCTATGAGAATTATTAACAGAATAAGTTGTTTAGTTATGTGAATATGTTCAACCTCACACAAATATCGTCAGTTTCATACATTCTCATTAATTCTTATTCATTTTTGTTCTCACACATCATTTTTCATTCATTCTCATTCTTACAGAATATGACCCAATAAACATTCTGACGGAATGAGAATAATAATAATAAGTCTATAATAACCATATAGATGATTTAATTAGTGAGAATGTATGATAATGACAATAGTTATGTAAGATTAAATGTATTCACATTAACAAATAACATATTTTCTTTAACATTCTCACAGAATAGCATTGTTCACATGTCCGCACAATAGATGTCAATCCATATTTGAACATATATATATATATATATATATATATATATATATATATATATATATATATATATATATATATATATATATATATATATATATATCAAGCAAAAGTATTCGTTAAATTAAATATATCTCTTTAATACTTTAGGCCGTCCTATATATCGGCATGACGTTTACATGTTTAATTACAAAGCAAAATAGAAATAAAAAATTAAACGAAAAATGTTTCTACTTAAGCAGAAAATTAAAATAAACCGAAAAACGTAAGTAGGTAAAACTAAAGCCAATGTGGAACTAGCTTGGTAGAGCATTGCCACTTAGATTAAGATTGGAGGTCCTATGTTCTAAATTCTACTAACTTGATATTAACTTCTGATCAATAACTAGCTATTCCAAATAAATAAAAAATTAATAAATAAAATAAAAAATAAAAAATAAAAAAGGAAAGACTTTCCTAAATAAAATTGAATTATGCATATATTGAAACATTAATTAAAAGAACGGGACATCAAAGGCGTTGCGACTCCAAGTGAATCACAACATATCGAAGCATCTTATATATCTGCATCTCATTCTCAAATGATTTCCTCACGTGTAGCAGGTGACTATTGAGAAGAAATTTGAGAACTAGAGGCATGCATCCTTTGAATAGTTGTGGTACAATAAAAGTAGCATTACTCGGATTTTGTTGGAGTGTGTATGAGACGGTTTGGTTTGGTTTTTAGCCAAAACCGAACAATAAACATCATAAGTGGTTAATGAATTTTGGTAGTCAATGGTTATTAGTAAATATTCATTTTTGTTAACGGATTTTGTTGGTTAATGATTATGGTTAATTGTTGATATTGATTAACTAATGGTCGAAAATGAGATAAAAATATAGAATACTTTGGACAAAACTGTAAATTTGGTCCTTGTGGTTTGCAAAAATCTTTGGATGGTGTCCAAAGAGTTTTCAGCTTGCACAGAAGGTCCGAAATCAAGGTTTTTCTAGGTTTTTGGTCCTAAACTTAAGAAATATTTGTAGTTTTGGTCCATGGAGCACTTGAATTGACTATTTTGCCCTTTAAATTTCTTTTTTGTATTTTTTATATTTTTATTTTATAAATATTAATGCATAAAAAGAATTATATATATATATATATATATATATATATATATATGTATCTACCAAACCCACCAGAGCACTCCCCCTTCTCTCTCTTCCCCCCCCCCCCCTCCTTCGGAGTCCTCCTTTCTCTCTCTCGTTACTGCCCTGCTCATTAGAAAACACAGCAGCAACCGGAGTTGCTGCCTCCCCTGATACCACCTTACACCGTCACCACCCTACCACCATTCCACCTCTGTCCCTTCTTGTTTCGGTGACCAAGCATCAACTCAAACACCTGCATATTCTGTTTCAAATCAATTAAGAACAAAACAAGAACACAAGAGAAAAACAACACAATAGCAACCAGAGTTGTTGCTGCCTCCCACGACACCACCACAGAAAAAATAATAATAAGAAGAATAGGGGAGGCTGCCGGAGCAATCCCCAATCACGCATCTGTCAACCACCGATCGCCTCATCGCAACACCCACTGAGACCGACGACCACCCCTCGCACCCTTCTTTTCCCTTCCATCGAGTAAACTCGCTGATGTGTGCAAACTCACTTAGTTTTAAACCTACTTTTAATTATCAAACAACACACAAAAGGCAGTGAACCTATCAATTGTGGTATAGTTAAATAAGCAGGGTATCGATCACAGGGAACGACAAATTAAAATTAAAAACTAATTTTATCTAAGTTAATTAATAAGTAGGGGTTTTATCTAGTTTTACAAGACTAGAAACTTACTAACTATTACTTACTTAAAAACGAGAAAACAAAATACTAACTAGATTCAATAAATGGAAGGGAACTTCTGTTTAGTTCAACTTAGTTGATTCTATGGTTGATTTCAAGGTAATGGTGCAATGGATTATTTCTTTTGTTGGTTACCGATTCAAGTGATTAGATTCGCATTCACTACACTAATCCTTAGCAAATAAACTAACTTAAACAGTGGCCAGTTGTCTAATTTAATTAGACACTACTAGAAAAATAGCCTTTTACGACGCGCGAACCATGACACGCAGTGATTTATGATACGCAAAGATGAGTGTCTAAAAAATAATGTCATCTCTTCCAAAGTTTAAAGGATTTCAAACGCGCATTTTTGCGTGCCCTAAAATTAGTGTCTAAACAAAAAAAAAAAAAAAAAAAAAAAAAAAAACACGGAGGGCACCTGCGTGTCGTCTACGACCGTCGCTTTATAAATTTTAATAGAACGCGCGCGTTCCATCCAGGGAAAATGAAATCCCAAAAACTTAAAATCCCCGCCTTCCTTTTTTTTTCTCCCTCCACTTTAATTTCCCTAGTAGCTAGGGCTTTTTTTCAAGAACTTGCCCCGATTATGCCCTCCTGTACTACTCGTTCTCTCTTCAACTTCCCTTTCTCTCATTCTCACTTCAACAAACCCTTTCTCTTCTTCTCAGTTCTCGACATCGACAGCTTCTCCCACCTCCGATGTTTCTCTTGGTGTTGGCGCCTCCCACCCCTGACCTCCGTCTAGCCCTGCCCCACCGTCCAACGCTTTCCAGCGTCACCCAGCCGATGGAGCCCCTCATCTCCGGCAATCTCACCTCGCCTGCCCTTGCCAACAACATTAGGTCCGGTGACCTTAGGGTTATTGTTTCTATTGCTCAAATTTACAAGCCCTATGTCTTATTAAGGTATGTTTTTCTTGATTCTAACTTCTCAATGTTTTCGTTCTTCTATAAGAACCCTAGCTTTGCTAAATCTCTTTTTCTTTCCGGCTTAATTTCTCTCTATTTCATTTACGATCGAAGGAATAAACTTCCGATATTTTGTGAAACTAACAATCGATGATGTGTGATTAGGTGAAATAATCAACTAGGGTTAACTAGAAACAAAGACACATGGAAATGGGAAAGGGGATGAAAAAGAAACACACAATATGTTTGATTAGGTGAAATCATCGGTTTTGGCAATTTTCTTGCCATCATTGGTACTACCGGAAAGCTTAGTTGTCAGGAGGAGTCGCTTCACTTTGGCTAATGCAGATACAGTAGTCTCTGCAACATCAATGGAAGATGATGTTTTGGCTAATTTGATCAGAGGCTTCACATCCCCTTCTACAATATAAGAGATTTTGTTCTTGGACAAAGCACCCAAGGCCCGAGCTGATTGAGTGGCAATAATTTGAGTGTTGCTTGGTAAAAGCTTCATCAAGGATGCACAACCTCATCAGTTGCAAGACTATCACATATATCTTGAACGAATGCTGAAGAGATCAGCCAAGAAAGAAGCTGCATGTTCCTATGTTTCCTCATTTGAAGAATTAAGAATCTGAACAAGCGATCTCAACCCTTTATAGGCATCTGATCCTTTTTGAACAAGGTCATAATGTGATGCCATGGTAAACACATGACCTAGTACTTCAATTTTGTGGGCTTTTGATTTTGGGGTGTCCCCCCAAAGCAGAGCTAGTAGCTGATTAATAGTGGCAGCATCTGCCTTGCGTATAAGCTTTCTTAGTGCCTTCCCTGAGGCTTCTTGTCCCTTTGTTCCACCAGTTTTCAAGAACCATAGGAAAACAGGAATATCTTCAGCACTTTCAACACATGCATAGATATCTTCACTGTGACAACATAATTTCCACAAAACATAAGTTGCATCCTCCCTCGCTTTATCAGATCCAGTTTCTAGTTTCCAATACTAATATACGTTTCTCAAATTGAAGTATTTGTTTTTCATGATGAATTACATCACATTACTAACGCGTTTAGCTCACAATCACCTATATATCTATTGACATTATTGATGATGAGATGGGGGCATTCATGTCTTTTTTGCACACAACAAGTTGCAAGTATTGTCCCATTGATTCTTTTCTAGATGTTTAATAGAATATGTGTAGAGACTCAATATTGGCCATTGATTTCAACTGTTCATGTGGTTGAATATTTGTAATTTAATAGGTGTAGCATTCTCATTAATGCAATAAGTGTTCATTCATAGCAACTTAGCAAGTGTTTTTTCTTCCCCAGACTTCAATCAGCATGTGTCAAAACTTGAGTGACATTAATCTGCTATTTGTTGCTACATAGACTTGATATCCTTGTGTATTATCCATAGGACAATGTTCCTTTCTTTGTTCATTCTCTTTAAAAACCATATAAATTATGTTTTGATAAATGGAAGAAAAAAACATAAAATTTTGTAAAAGGAGGAGGGAAAGGCTAGTAGTTTCAACACCCATATATAGTTATACTTATAGTTATACATGAAAGAGTGATCCACCCTGTTATGAGTTATGCTGTACTGCAAGTTATTTTTGTACAATCAATCATCTAGGCATCTTACACCCAATATTTTGTATTTGGACATATAATTTGGTACAATGCTGTAACTGTAATAGTGTGTAGTGTAGGATGATGCTATAAAATCAAATTATGTTTGGTATTTATTATTTGGTTTGGACTTTGGTGTTTCAGAAGATGTTTAAAAATACAGCCTACACAGAAGGCTTTGTTGCTGGTACCCGCTGCCCAACAAAGCGATTACAGCCAAAAGGTGAAGGAAATTGTTTGTCAAATGCCAATGGATGGGAATTCGGATGCTACACTAATTTCATAATCTCGTTCAAACAATTAACCTTCATGTCCATGGGAATATGGGATGGGTGCTTATTATTTTTTTCTTTATACGTTTTTGAGTATTTATTGGAACTGCTGCTGGGCTTACCCTTGGGTAAATGAGAGTCAAAAAGACGTTTTTGCGCCTCTTTGTTATTGTGAATTTGATTTTTTTGGTGTAATTAGTGGTATTGGTGGAGCTGAAGGACCTGATCGTATATTTGTTGGGGGTTTACCGTATTACTTTACTAAGGTACAGATAAGAGAGCTGCTAGAATCCTTTGGGTATGTAGTTTTATAATTTTATGATTTTTTTTAAATATTTTTACAAAATGAAAGTTTAAGGAATTTTATTGATTCAGACCGCTGCGTGGGTGTGATCTTGTGAAGGATAGAGATATTGGAAAATCTAAAGGATATGGTTTATGTGTCTATGAGGTAATTATCACCCTTTTTTTCTTTAAAGTAAACAATATGAATCTGTAAATATTCTCAGTTTTTAAACATTTTTGCACCTTGTCCTAAGTTAAGTTAAAAAAGGGCGTTATGGTCAGTTATTCTTTCTTCCAATAAATATAAAATATTTGGGAGTTATTTTCAGGATCAAGCAGCCACAGACGTTGCCTGTGCTACACTTAATGGCTTAAAAATTAGGGATAAAACACTCACAGTCAGACGTGCAACCATCAGGTTTTTATTTAAAATATCCTTTATTATTATTATTATTATTATTATTATTATTATTATTATTATTAATTTAAATTTTTCTCAATCCATGTGGGCTTTATTATTATGAACAAGTTTATGATAAATCTGATGTTTTTGGTGCTCTTTATTTTACTGCAGTGGGCAGATGAAATCTGAACAGGAGACCATTATGGCCCAGGCTTAACAACATATAGCTATGCAGGTACTACAGAGTTTATTATTATTATTAATTATTATTATTATTATTATTATTATTATTATTATTATTATTATTTATGTACTTTCAATGCTTTGAAACTTCATGTTTTTATTTGTCGAAAATGGCCTTACAAGTTGGAGGGTTTAATCTTCCTGGATTACCTAGATTACCTGATGAGATTCCAACTAAAGTTTTGTGTTTAACTGAGGTACCTTGTGTTTTTTCTTTTTTAAAAAGAAAAAATGTAAATGATGTTTAAATAATATTTTTGAGAAAATGTTAGGAGTTGGTTAATGTGGAAAACCTCATTTTGAGAAAATATGATATTTTTGAATAATTTTGGTAAAAGCAAGCATGTTTTTTTGGTGCAATGAAGGTGATCAATGCTGATAAATTGATGGATGATGGAGAATATGAAGAAATATTAGAGGATATGAGGGAAGAAGGAAGAAAATTTGGTAAAAAAATACTTGAATTGACAACCCTTTTCTATAAATGATGTTGTGACTGTGGGACAGGTGTTGTGTTTTTCTCTGTTGCTAGGTAACCTTTTCAACAACAGCATTATACTTAAGGGAGACTTGTAATCATGTTTGGCATTCCTTTCCAATAAGAAACAGAGTTGTATGATTATTTGTTAGTTTTATAGGAATGTATAACACATGTTAGCAATGTATTATTTTTGTTTAACATTTGAATGATTCTTTGTATGACATTATAATTTGTGCAATTTATTTTATTTTTTGAGTATGAAATTTTATTTTATATTATGCAATGGATTGTATTTTATTTCTATTATAAGAAATTAAATGCAAATTTAATTTAAAAATTAATAAATATATAAATTTATTTTTTTTAAACATTTAAATTTACGATACGCAAAAATGTGTGTCATCTTCATTTATGAAATGGCCTTTCTTGACAGAGGCTTTCTTGATACGCATTGCGTGTCATTAACACGCGCGTCGTAAGGTTACGACACGCGAATGCGTGTCGTCTTCCTTTATGACATGGCCTTCCTTGATACGCATTGCGTGTCGTAAACGCACGTCGTAATTGCGCGTCGTAAATGCGCGTCGTCTCTCTTTATGACAGGGCCTTCCTTGATGCGCATTTGCGCGTCGTCTGAGCCTTTTATCACGCGCAATGAGCGTCTTAAAAGGCTGTTTTTCGAGTAGTGAGATTTACTAGATTAATTATTTGGGTTAATTTAGACTTGCAATAGTTAATTAATTTATTCTTTTAATTAACTTCTTGTTTGACGGTCATCTTACAAGCTTGCACATGAATTTACTCAATTTTCTTATTAATTCTAGTTTCATATTCATTAATCCTAGACATATGGCATAGTGATCACATAGCATATGAGGTTAATAATCAATAGATGTTCATGCTAATCAATTATCTTCCTATTAACAGAAAATTAATTATTATTCACACACAAGGTTCTTTATCAAGCTAAAGTAACAAAAAATCACCAACTTAGAATTAATCCTACCAATCAATCAAACCATATTGTCAACTTTGTATCCCCAAACAGAAGTCTAAAGGTATTAGCTCATAATTGAAGTAAATAACAACAAACAAACAGAGTCAAATTGTTTAACCATAATGATAAAACAAAAGAATAAGTGGAATGATGAAATTTTGCCTCAATTCTTCTTCGGGATTGAATTCTAGCTTCTCTCGTTGTCTTCTAGGGTTTTTCTGCCTTCTCAATCGCAGCTAAACTCTTCTGAATCGTTCCAGAATTCTCCTCTATCGTTTTGAAGAGTTATCTCTATATATACGAATCGACTCGTCGAGTCAGGTGGCGACTCGTCAAGTCCATCTCTCAGTCCCCGTATTGTGATAAGTCTCTGGGATCCCGAGTCATTATCTTCTCGATTCTTCGATCGGACTCGCCGAGTAGTCGACCCTACTCGCCGAGTAGGTATTATTTTTGGTGTTTTTCTTCTTTGTTCCATTCTTGATCTTTCAATCGCTTCTCCTGCTTCCTTCTGCTTTCGAGCTTCATTTTTGGACTGAAAATATAATTCAAACACTTTTAAGTACCTTTTGTCCATAAAATAGAATTACACTTTTCGATACCAATATGGAGCTATTTTGGAATTCTTCACTTCCTTTGATAATTTGATCTTTGATTTCTTTGAATTCACCACCTTTATTGATTTTTGGTATCTTCAACGTTTTGGATTTCTTGGAATTTTGATCTTTTGATCTTCACTTTAATTGCTCCAAAATTCTTACAACTTTTCTTGTAATTCTCTTCTTCTTTTTTTCATGTACCTCACTTTTTTCACTCAAAACCCTACATGCTTAAGCAGGGGCGCTCAATCTCAACCTTTATTAGCTAACGATAACAATCTTCCTGGATACATTTCAGGTTTAGGCTGCTAAACATATTGCATCCCTCAGGCTGAGCAGGGTCGTGTTTTTGTCCCATGATTTCACTAGAATAAGGAAGCCACAAATGCACTAGAACGTATATAGGCTCAACTAAACATTTGGGTTTTCATGCAATTATCAACACAATTCTAACATGGAATCCTAATTTTACTTTTACCAAAATTTTCTAAATTAAATCCTAAGTAATATTTTTGGTATGCAAAAATTTTTTAAAATTAATCTAAATTAAGACTCTAAATTTTCTAATATGTAACCAACCCCCTACCCCACACTTAATTAATGCAATGCCCTCATTGCATATTATACATGATAAAAAACATAAAAAGAGAATAAAGAGGGAATTGGAACAAACTCCCCTGGGATAGCAGTCGATAGGTTGGTCACTTTCGTTTTAGCTCCAACTTCAATTGACTTTAGACATGGGAACATCTCATCCATGTCTTGGGTGTCAAAATCTCGTTTGGGTCGCTCCAAATATGCGGAAAAACAATGTAAGATCTTCAGGAATCAATATGGGAAGAATAAATGGTCAAGTGGTACTCTTATCAGCATCAGATCAGCATTCCCCTTTGATTAAAAATGAATGACTCGTCGAGTATAAGCGCGGACATCTTCGTATGTGTGAGAATACTAGGCGACTCATCGAGTCAGTTTAGTGCACTCGTCGAGTAGACCGCTGGACGAAAAAAATGGCATTCTGCATTTGTTCCAGCCTCCAATAAATCTTCAAAACTTTCTCCTCACTTCTGGACTTACTCGCTAATGTCCCTAAGGACCGGACTCGATACTTTGACTCTAATGCTTCCCTTTCTTGACTCTCTATCACTCTTATAACCCTTTTGACTCTAGAACTTTAACTCTCCTATGCAAGCATTCCTAATTCAATTCTGAAAAATAATCAAGGCAAACACACATTAAACAAAACAGTAAAAAGTCTTAACACATTCAAACAAACCAAATAAAAAACAAAAACATAAAAATAGAAATTGAAAATTGTCTAATAGAAACGCAAATAAATTAATCCTCCTCCTCGTCATGATCCGGTGCTGCTCCACTTCCTCCCGCACCACTCCTTCTTGTACTAATCACCTCGTCCCACGATGGAATATACGGAAAGTTACCGCCATCGATATGCGGTATGTTGAACTGATCGAAAAGCCGGATATGTGATTGATTGCTAAAATTGATGCCCCCTGCTGAACATTCTTTCTGCAAAACAAAGATACAAAACCCAGAAACATAGATTATAATTAAAAGACGTCATGCACATGTTCCCCGACTTGACTCATTGAGTCCATGTACGACTCGGCGAGTCGCAAGAACTGCACGAGTCAGTCGGCAGGTCGGTCTAAATTGGACCACGAAATCTCAAAATTTCTTCCAGGGTTTTGTCTAGACCTATGTATATAAGGTATTTAGGCAAGAATAAACATGCAAAACATCATAATTCATGAAAAATCGAAACCCTAGAAATTTAATAATTTTCAAAATCGGTTTTTTCTATGCAATTTCCATCATAGATAGCCTTAGAATCATGCTTTTAACAGAAAAGATGAAGAAATTTGTTACCTTTTTGTGATGGAACTTGAAAAAAAATTGAAGAACAATGAAGAGGAAGATGAATGCTTGAGAGGGAATTGAGAGAGAGGCGCACGACGAGTGTGTGTAAAAATTGATTCTTTTAGGGTTAAAACCCTAGTTACCAGTTGTAAAAGTAACTCTTTTTATTATTTTTTTTCTGTGAATAATACCGACTCGTCGAGTCGGGGTCAGACTCGGCGAGTCTGTTCGCGATGCCATTTTTTTCTGAAATCTATATGTACTCGTCGAGTCATGGGCAGACTCGGCGAGTCTCTTCTAAACAATTCAAAGATTTTTTAAAATTCTTGTCATTTATTAAGAAAAGAAAATTTATTTCACCCCATACTTAGTCCATACGCACTCTCAAGCAGACATGTCCGATGATTTGGAAGATTAAAATTCTAAAAAAAACGAAAAAATTTCAAACAAAACTCAAAAAGGTAAAAGAAAGCAAACTCTAAACAACGGGTTGCCTCCCGCCAAGTGCTTCTTTTTAAGGAGTCGTTAGCTGGACTCCTTCCCGTCTACGTCTCGTCATCTTCCAGCATTGGGAATGCACGCATAGTCTTTTGTGGTTTGTACTTCGTTTTGTAAGCGTGAATCTTCTTTTTGTAAGCCCGTTTTGCTTCCTCCCTCTTCTTTTTCATAACATCATTCTCAGCTGCTTGGGCTTCCATTCTCCTCTTTTGCTTCTTCACCCCATTCGTTTTCACCTTCTTTTGCACTTCTTTTCCTTCAAACTGAATTACTTCGTATTTTGTGAAGGTGCACGCTCTAGGTTTGGTAATGGATGGTTGATTAGCTTTCACACTCCTTTCTTTTGCCTCCCCTTCTTTTTCTGTGCTCACCCCATCTTCAAGTGTAATTGCATTAAGACATGCTATATAGGCGTGTTGAACTTCCGTATCCATGTCTTCTTTTTCTGTTTTTTCTCCTAAAGAAGGAGAAAAAATATCCAAATCCAGACTATACAGAGGACTAGCAACAAATAGATCTAAATTGCCCAAGTTGTTATCAAATTCGACTGGACTCGTCGAGTCCAGTAAAGTGACTCGGCGAGTCTGATCGTATTCCATCATTTCTTGGGTGTTTTCTGAGTCGGCTCCTTCCAGTAGCTTTTCTAACTCCTCCAAGTCCTTGTTAGCATCTCCATCCTCTCCAGAATGTAGCAGAAACTTGCTCGGATCTTCTTTTTGCAAAAGTGCAAGCTCTTTTTGTAGTATCTCATCCTCCAAATGGATAAATGAGATTTCTTCCTTTATTTCCACTTCTTGCTTGGATTCTGGTACAACTCTAAACATTGTGGATTCGTCACCTACCCTTAATGTTAGTGTAGACTCACATACATCAATTAAGGCACATGCGGTGTTTAAAAATGATCTCCCCAAAATGATTGGAATTTTGGGGTCTTCTTCCATGTCAACCAACACAAAGTCTACCGGAAATATAAACTTGTCAACTTTAATAAGGAGATCCTCACAAACGCCTTGTGGATGAATTATTGTCTTGTCTGCCAAATGGATCTTCATATTTACCGGTCTTGGCTCCGGTAAATTCAACGTTTTACAGAAAGAGAAAGGCATCAGATTGATGCTTGCACCCGAGTCGGTCAATGCTTGGGTGACAACTTCATTACCAAACTGGCACGGAATTATAATATTCCCCGGATCGCCTTTCTTTTCGGGTAGCTCACCCAATAGTATCTCCGCGACTTCAGCCAAATCTTTCCTAGCAGCAAAAAGACCTTTTAGCAAGTTGAAGTATTTGGGTGTCTGGAGCATCATTTCCACAAATGGCACATTAACTTGTAGGGCTTTAACATGCTTCATGAAGGTTTTATATGCTTCAACTTTTTACGCAGGAATGGCTTTAATTGGGTATGGCAAAGGAGGATTATATGGCTTTAAAGGACTGACAGTTTTATCATTCACGCATGGACTCGTCGAGTCCACTAGAGGGACTCGCCGAGTCAAATCGGGTTTTGCTGGAGCCGACTCTTCTGCCCTTTCTGTCTTCCTTTTGGAGATTCTCAATGTATTTGTGAATATTTCTTCCTTGCTGGAGGTCACGGCACTCACATTCTCCATTCTTAGATTGGTTTCGGTATTACTTGGAAGTTGACCCGGTCTTCTTTCGTTCACTTGGTGTGCAAGTTGTCCCAGCTATTTCTCAATGTTGAGGATGGATGCCTGCTGATTCCTTAGCATGTTTCTGGTCTCATGTATTGCAGCCTCGTGATCATTGTGTCTCTTTTCGGACGCGGCTATGAATCTAGTGAACATTTCTTCCAAATCAGCTTTCTTTTCTACCGGTTCTTCTCTTTGATATAGTCCCCTCTCCTTCTGCTTGTATTTTTCCTCCTTAGCCTTCTTATACTCTTCGTATGGGAGCCATTCCTTCTTAGGTTTTCGCCAATTTTCGTCGTATCGATCGCCACTTGAATAGAAAACTTGAGCTTTCTTATTTCCATTCTCATCCAAATCACAATCCTTTGTTAGATGGGGCCCTCTACAATTTTCACATCTTACCCTCATAGCATGGATTGTTTGATCCATTTTTTTCATTCTTCTATCAAGACTATCAAGCTTAGCTATCACCGCCGCTATGCTATCATTTTCCGCGTTCACTACTCCCCGACTTACTTCGTTTCTTGGATTGTGGTATTCTCTAGAGTGCTTAGAGAATTCTTCAATTAGCTCCTTGATTACCGGGGGCGCCTTCTTCGTGAGCGAACCTTGAGAATCGAGTAATTGCCTTGTGGTGACATTGACTCCATCGTAGAAAATGGAGACCTCTTGTTGGCTATTAAGGTCGTGATGTGGGCAATTTCTAAGCAAACTCTTATACCTTTCCCATGCTTCATATAGAGATTCTTCGGGCTGTTGCTCGAAGTTGGCAATTGCTTTCTTTAGCTTGGCTATTTTGGATGGTGGACAAAAGTGATCTATGAACTCCTCTTTCATCTTGGCCCATGTGGTGACTGATCCGGGAGGAAGTGACTTTAGCCAATCCTTTGCAGCTCCATTGAACGTGACTGGGAGCATGCGAAGAAGCTGGGTCTTGCGAGGGACATTCGGTACATTGAAGTAGTCGGCCACATCATTCACTTCGTCCAAGTGCTTGTAGGCGTCTTCGTGATCCTTCCCATAAAAAGGAATCTCCTTGAGTTGAGCGAGAATATGGCCTTTTAGTTCGAAAGTGGCGGTTGCGGGAATTACGGGCTGCATAAGTCCCGGGCCGGTGTCATCGCGTATCCTCTTCTTCCATTCCCCCATGGGGACTTCATCGATATTAGCCATAGTGATGACTAAATCGTCTTCAAAATCGGAGTCGTGCTCGAATGTGGGTTCTTCTTCTTCCTCGGTCTCGTATTCGATATCTTCTTGAATTGGGTCTTCAATAGTCAAAGAGGCACTGGATGCTCCGGATTTGCTGCTCCTCTTCTTGCTGAAAACGGACTTGAGGTTTTTGAGTGGCGAGTTCTTTGAAGAAGCGGATTCTCCAACGGCTTTGCCTTTGCTCTTCCTTAGTGCGAATTCCAAGTCTTCAAGAGGGGGGGACCAGAGGTGTATCAAATCCTCGGGTCATGAAACAACTGTAAACAGAACAGAAAAACGCGTAAAAGGAACAAAAATAAAATAAAATATTAAAACTGAAACAGCGATGTACTCGCCGAGTCGGCACGAGTGCACTCGGCGAGTTCAAGGCAAAAACAGAAAAAATTCTAAAAACAGAATTTTATTAAAACTAATTCTACTTACTGAATTGCTTCTTAAATAACTGTGTGTGAGATAAATCTCACACAAAGGATCGATTAAATTAGAATTTAATGTTAATTTTTAGAACCGTTCCCCGGCAACGGCGCCAAAAACTTGATGTGTGCAAACTCACTTAGTTTTAAACCTACTTTTAATTATCAAATAACACACAAAAGGCAGTGAACCTATCAATTGTGGTATAGTTAAATAAGTAGGGTATCGATCACAGGGAACGACAAATTAAAATTAAATAATAAGTTAATTAATAAGTAGGGGTTTTATCTTGTTTTACAAGACTAGAAACTTACTAACTATTACTTACTTAAAAGCTAGAAAACAAAATACTAACTAGATTCAATAAATGGAAGGGAACTTCTGTTTAGTTCAACTTAGTTGATTCTATGGTTGATTTCAAGGTAATGGTGCAATGGATTAATTCTTTCGTTGGTTACCGATTCATGTGATTAGATTCGCATTCACTACACTAATCCTTAGCAAATAAACTAACTTAAACAGTGGCCAGTTGTCTAGTTTAATTAGATTTACTAGATTAATTATTCAGGTTAATTTAGACTTACAATAGTTAATTAATTTATTCTTTTAATTAACTTCATGTTTGATGGTCATCTTACAAGCTTGCACATGAATTTACTCAATTTTCTTATTAATTCTAGTATCATATTCATTAATCCTAGACATATGGCATAGTGATCACATAGCATATGAGGTTAATAATCAATAGATGTTCATGCTAATCAATTATCTTCCTATTAACAGAAAATTAATTATTATTCACACACAAGGTTCTTTAGCAAGCTAAAATAACAAAAATTCACCAACTTAGAATTAATCCTACCAATCAATCAAACCATATTGTCAACTTTGTATCCCCAAACAGAAGTCTAAAGGTTTTAGCTCATAACTGAAGTAAATAACAGCAAACAAACAGAGTCAAATTGTTTAACCATAATGATAAAACAAAAGAATAAGTGGAATGATGAAATTTTGCCTCAATTCTTCTTTGGGATTGAATTCTAGCTTCTCTCGTTGTCTTCTAGGGTTTTTCTGCCTTCTCAATCGCAGCTAAACTCTTCTGAATTATTCTAGAATTCTCCTCTATCGTTCTGAAGAGTTATCTCTATATATACGAATCGACTCGTCGTCGTGTCAGGTGGCGACTCGTCGTGTCCATCTCTCAGTCCCCGTATTGTGATAAGTCTCTGGGATCCCGAGTCATTATCTTCTCGATTCTTCGATCGGACTCGCCGAGTAGTCGACCCTACTCGCCAAGTAGGTATTATTTTTGGTGTTTTTCTTCTTTGTTCCGTTCTTGATCTCTCAACCGCTTCTCCTGCTTCCTTCTGCTTCCGAGCTTCATTTTTGGATTGAAAATATAATTCAAACACTTTTAAGTACCTTTTGTCCATAAAATGCAATAATTTAGCTAATGAATAAATAAAAATCTGTACTTAATATGAACTAAATATGCACATATCACCCACCGAGGACTCCGACTTCTTCGTTGTTGCTGCTTGCGACAATCCACAATTTCCTTTATCCCTTCGGCTTCGTCAAACCACAAAGACGACCTCCCTCGTTGCCGATCGAACCTTTCATGCTTTGCACATCACCATTAGAGTAGGAAGAAGCTTCACTGCTTTTTCCGTTCATTCCGTCAATCTAGCCAAACCCCAGAGGTCCTCCCCTTTTCCTTCGTCGCTTCGTTCTCGTCAACCAACGACACTCAGTCCCTCTGCCCGCAATTTATTGGCATCCATCGGACTGGCAACGAGAGAAAGAGAGAGAGAGAGAGAGAGAGAGAGAGAGAGGTACCGGTAGGGGTGGAGTGGGGGTCATCTTATTAGTTTTTTAGTTTTATTTCATAAAGTATTAATATAAAAAAGAAAAGAAAATACAAAATTGAAATTAAAAGGGTAAATAGGTAATTTCAATTTTTTTGGACCAAAAATCTAGAAAAACTTTGATTTCGGACCTTCTGTGCAAGTCGGAAACTTTTTGGACCCCATCCAAAAAAAATTTGCAAACCACAAGGACCAAATTTACAGTTTTGTCAATACTTTGCTATAAAAATTGTAAAACATAAAGTACATTGTTATAAAAAGTAAACGATTCATTGTTTAAAACTATATTAATATTATAGAAGATTAGTTATCCCATTTAATTTCAAATGATTACCTTTTAAAATTTCAATTACAAATATAATTACATACTATATATTTAATATTATATTATATTAAAAATATTTATTAGTATTATTTGTTCGGTTCGGTTTTTAGTGGTTCGATTTTGGATGAAAAGTATAACCGAACCATATGTAGTTGGTTAAACAGATATAAAATCCACAATATCTTTTTTTAATAATGGTTTGGTTATTTCAGTTAATTTGGTTTTGGTTCGGTTTTTCGGTTAATATGCTCACCCCTAAATTTTGTGGTTAGAAAACCTTTTGTTAAATGACTCTTTGTAATTGTTTGTTTTACTAAATTCTTGTTAGTTTGGTGTTTTCTATAAAATATTGTTGTTAAAAAAATCTTCAGAAAAACCATAATATTTTACTCTAATTTACGAAAAAGTTTCAAACAAAAATTTATCTATGAAAAAAATAAATTACCGGTAAATATGACGATCTGACCAATTTTTCCTGGTTTATCGATTTCATTACTTATCTGGTTCCATTATAGTCTCATTATTTTACCCTAATTTACGAATAAGTCTTAAACTAAAACTTAGTGATGAATTTGCCATTTTCACCATTTAGCATATATTTTACTAGTTTTATTGCTGACTTGGACACCTAGTCATTAAATAAGTTGATAAGATGGCGACGATGAGATATATAATGTTATGGGTGGCGGCCTAAAGCAGGTGGTGGGGGTGCAACCACGTAGGGCCCCGAAAAATATAGGGCCTTGATTTTTTAAAAAAATTATGTAGTTAATATACAATATGTATTATTATATGGAAATTGGTAGCATCTGATAGATTTTTCCGCGGAACTACTATTTGTTCGAACCTGATGTTGGATTAGATGTCTATGCCCATAACTATAATTGGTATGTACTTGACCCGATACTAGCATGGTCATTTTGGGTTGCCTTCATCATAGCAATTTGATAGGATGATTATGGAGAAATAGGTTAATTATGATTTATTAATATATTATAAGAATAATATATTAATTAAGAAATCGTATTATTTAATTAGTATTCATTGGAAATTAATTTGGTGATCAAAAGAGACTGATTAAATTATGGGTATTGATATTGCAATTATATGATAGTTGCAAAGTTGGGCTTGTGGATCCATATGAAGGGATGGACGAAATCCTATGTATAGCCTACATAGATTTTGTCCATAAGAGGCGTTCTGGAAGGATCTACTGGATTGCTTAAGGCCTAAGCAGAGAATTAGGGTTTCAGTGAAATGCCCTAATTGTACAACTATATAAAGACCCCATGGCACCTTGAAATCGGCCACTTGTATTCAAGAGAATACCCTAGCCAATTTTAGGAGCCTCTCACATTTCTCTCATAATCCTCCATTGCTACTTGGTGTTTGTGACTCACTATAGGTGCAACAGTTGAGGCACTAAGCTCTTGAAGATCAAGATCTACAAGCTACACAGAAAATGTATTCTTCTAATCTTGTTTCATGTTGAAAATCTCGAAAATTATATGCTAGTTAGGGTTCATCCTTTGGATGATTAGTATTGCATGTATAACTTGAGAAAAACCTAGATCCGTAGCATTAGGGTTGCAGGTACACCGTAGGAATGATGTAGTGCTCAAAACCAAAGCCCATCAGTGGTATCAGAGCTTAGGATGTTTTTTTGTTATATTTGATGCGTTAATGAATTTTTCAAAGAAAAAGAAAAATCATTTTTTGGTTCTGCCTGATGAACACGACGTGGTCATAATGGACCACAACGTGTTGGCTCTCCACGACATGGAGACGAGTTAGTTAGCAGATTTTCGGGATTTTGGCTTCAATTAGGTTTGGATAATTACCATAGGTTGTTTTACTAATTAAAATTCCAAATTTTTGATATGGTAATTGATATCCTAATCTAATTAAAAGATAATAGTCAAATTTTAAGATAATCATAAGTTATTATAATAAATTAATTATTTATAAAATTTGATTTGTATTTATGTTACCAAATAAAAATGGATTATGTCAAATTCAGATAAAGATAAAATTATATGATTATTTTAAATATTTTAAATTTGATCTAAATAGGTTTGAAAAGTTTCATAACATCCCCTCAAGTTTTGGAATTTAAAATTTTATTGAAAAAAGGTTTTAATTTTGAAATATTAAATTCTAAACTCTAGTGTTTTAAAAAGTTTAAAATACAACCCTTATACTATTATAATATTAAATGCCTAATACTTATATATATGTATAAGATGAGTCAATCTTACCCTTAATAGAAATCATTCACGAAGCTGGTCTATAAGGGTGTTTAAGGAAGCGGCCTATAAAATGATTGTCATTGAGTATCCATTCTTACTCACCGCACTCTTGACTATTGTAGGGTCGTTAGTCGAACGGGTAGGATAGAAAAACTAATTCCTCATTAATAAGTATAATGATTATTATGAAGTAACTAAATGTTTTCATAAATTCTCAATCTTAGTTACTTTAGGAAAAATGTGAAAATGATGCTATTCCATGAAATTGCACTTTGCACCTTGTCAAGTCATTAGTGGAGTGTGTGTGGTTAACCGACACACTAACTTGAACTAACAAGGGTGGAAAAGGGTAGCTCGATGTTTATCACAGATCAATGGAGTGTGTGTGATTAACCAGCACATTGATTAGGTGATAAATGACATCGAGAGTACCAAGCACATTTGCATGGTTATTCACACCTTGTTTGTGATCCTCGGTATCCCAGACACAAACTTGAAGGGGATAATCGAGATTAAACATGCCATTGAAATGTTCAATGAATCTCAAAGAATCTAGGAATTTTCAATTCATTTAAAACCTGATTTTCATTTTTTTTATGGTGGAAATTGGTAAATCGTCATTTACCTACCCTCAAATATTTTGAAATTAGATTATGGCATCCCTCTTCTGAATTGTGGAATATTGTGTTGGGTCCTAGCCTTAATATTTCATATGGGTGTTATATTAAGGATTGTCATCTAATCTAAACTTTGTCTTTTTTCTTTTTCAGATGCCAGGCTCAAACTCCTCAAACGCCAACTCCTCAAACCTACGTTCTCTCTTGGGCATTTGTGGGAGGGTCACATTTGATGGATCCAAATTTAACAATTGGATTCGCAACATTCGCATGGCCCTAAGGTACGAGGACAAGAAAGAGATTCTCGTCAAAGACTCGTCAAGATCAACGAATCTACTTCTACTCCCGAAGAAAACACGGAGTATAAGGTTCGATGCAAAGAGGCGACAAAGGTGTCATGCATCATGGTAGCACTATGACTCCCGAGCTTCAAAAGTTCTACGAGGAATATTGGCCTTATGACATGCACCAAGATTTGATGGAAAAGTAACATCAAAGTGCACGTCAAGAGAGGTACGAGATAGTTGCCTCGTTAATAACAACCAAAATGAAGGATGGAGAGTTCATCACTACCCACTTGCAAAGAATGCAAAGATATGTGGATCGTTTGCTCAAGTTGAGTGTCAACTTCGATGAAGAGCTGGCCATTGATATTATCCTCCACTCTTTACCTCCTTTTATGAATAGTTCAATATGACTTATCATATGAACAAGGATAAGGTGACCTTAAGAAAACTTCAAGGGTTGTTAAGAACTGTTGAAACCGGCTTGAAAGGCATAGCTGTCGCATCCACTCTGTAACAACCCATTATTTAAAGTCAATAAAAGTCCCAGTTATGCAAATAAAAGTCAAAATCTTAATCAAGTATAAGTGAAACCACAATTTCAACCTTGTTACATTGTATCATCTATAACCACGAGGGCATGTTTAGAAGCTAATAACTAAGTAAAGATTGAAACCCATGTTGATTTAACTTATTAAAAATCAACGTAAACCAAAAAGATAAAGTCTAAGAAATAAATAAAAACACTATATAAGGATTTTCAGTCTTAGAAATCTAGAAATGGGAGATTTCGGTCCAAGGAATCTAATCAAAAGGTGTTTTCGGTTTGCTATGGCCGAAATCATCTCCTATATGACCGAAAACACAAGCCTAAGCCCATTAAGAACCGACATCTTAAAGTCTAAGGCCCTTTAGGACCGAAATCACATTGCTATATATATATATATATATATATACATATATATATATATATATATATATATATATATATATATATATATATATATATATTAAACGAAATCAATCCCCACAATTTACTTTTCACATCGAAATGCCTCCCATTTTGGTCTCAAAACTCATATAGAATCCTCTCAACTATCATACGAAATCATCATATCTTCAAGGGATTTTGCCCGGATTCCTTCAAATCTTCATCAAATCATCAAGAACATTCATCTCATCTTCAAATCTCCTTATTTTCCTCAAGAACACCAAGAGTATCTTCAAATATTCATATTTCCCCCAAGAACACTCAAGAACACCTTCAAATAATTCCTAAAAATTTTATAAGTATTTCTTACATAATTTAGTGTCGTCTAACACTTTAAATTATTAGTTAAACTATTATTTAAATTAATATTTCATTAATTTAAATACGATATCGTGTATAATTATTATTAGGATACGACTACTCACATGGGTTCTAACCCGAGGATCATCACTACCACTTTGTATCCAAATGAGAATGTACATTCGAGGTGAGTTCATACCCTTATGTTTATGTTTTCACTATTTTTAATGTTTTAGGGGGAATACAGGTAAAACACAAGGAATCTAGTGTTAAAATTTATGTGATTTCAAACGGTTTCAAATTATTTCAAGCTATTTCAAATGATTCAAACTATTTTAACTATTTCAAACTACTTTAATTATTTCAAAATTTGTTTTTAACATAATATATATATATATATATATATATATATATATATATATATATATATATATATATATATATATATAAGATTTTACAGGCTTAGGACTGGTGTTTCCGCCTTAACTCCTACTCCTTGTTTGGTTGTGGGCATAAGGAAGAATCACTTGTCCGACTGCCTTTACAATCAAAATTATATATGCCTTATATATATATATATATATATATATATATATATATATATATATATGAGTATAAATCTTATTTAATTAAAACTTTAACCCTTTTGTAACATGCTGAGTAAAAGGGTATCTTTCTCAAATATTTCACTACCTTTTATAGAAAATGTTACATTATAAAGGTTTTCATTACATACAGAACATACATATAAACTATAATACGTATAGTTTAGGAAACTTACATACTATTCTACTAAGTCACATAACAATAAAAGAACAAACATATAAACTATAATTGGTATAGTTTATGGAACATACATACTAGGTTTTCACTATGAAAAGAGTAATACAAAAAAAATTATCATTACTAAATGGCTTTTCATTATTCTACACGTAACCGTCAATATGGCTTTTTGAGACATACCTTCAAGTACTTATCTAAGTGCCAACAAAAGCGCTGACTTTATAATGAGAGTCTCCTAGAGGGAGAGCGTGAATTTGTGAATAGATCTGTACGGGACTGACAATCCCGTGCCCTGACTGTTAGCTAAAATTGGAACGGAAGTTCTGGGGTGACAAATGTCATAACGATTCTGACGCTTGAAGAACGTCGTATCAGGCCATCCTAGGTCATCAAGCATGGTTATAATAACTTATAATTTGGTGTTAACAATATGATTAGTGTATAAATACATAAACAATGGTACATAGTTTTATTTAATAATAAAACTACAATACAAGACTTTACATTACAACTGGTTAGTCCAGGAACATACATTCGAACTGGTAAGACATAAAGGACCCATATTGCTAATTCTATGATTTCTTAGTTTATACATGAGAGTTATATATAAATAATATTCGAAAGGAAGTGGAATATGTGATTTCCGCCTTACTTTCTATTCCTTGTTTGGTTGTGGGCTTAAGGCAGAACCACACAATTGACTATCCGTTCGATCTTGATTATATACAACTTGTATACACTAAGTAATCATAATAGGATCATATATGGGTCATACTACTACATACAAGCACAATATACTATTTTCTAACATAGAAACTTACATTTCAAGAAGCATTCATTTTATGGTTTTATGTGGATTAAAACTACATCATACTGTTTCAGAGTACAATAACATTTACACATTTTGGTCTTAGGGTATTAAGACTACAATACATTTACAACATAAAATATTGGATTTTCTAGAGGAACACACTAACATTTTCAAGGAACAAAGAACATACCTTTTCAAATAAAATTCTTATGAACTCACCAACTTAAATGTTGATACACTTTCAAAACCACTTGTATTCTCAGGAACAAGGAGACAAGTTTACACATAGGTACCAAGAAGACGGAGCATTGTAGCATCACGTATTGTAGTTTTTGCTATTCATTTTTGGTGTTATACAAACAATGTAACAAACAGAAAGTAAAATTTATATTAATGTAATGGTTGTTGCTTTGATTACCATTAATCAATTGTTTTGATATTGTACATGACGTCATCCGCCCCCGAATGTTTCCGCCGTTCCGGTTTGGGGTGTGACAGACTCCTACTGATGCTACCCCTGTCTTGGCAATTGGACAAGGGAAAGGGAAGAAGAGGAAACCTCCTTTTAAGAGCCACAAGGGAAAGTCTTATGATGGTTCATCTTCAAGTGGAACTAAAGGTGGTTCTGCTGCTCCTTCATCTAATACGAAAGATGGAGAGTGCTTCTGCTGTCACGATAAAGGGCATTGAAAACAAAGTTGCCCAAAGTATCTGCAAGATATCAAGGATGGGAAGTTAAAGCCCACCTTCGCAGGTATTTACACTATTCAATATAATAACTCATCACATGCTTGTTCTTGGGTCCTTGAAACAGGGTGTGGTTTTCACATTTGTTTTGATTTGCAGGGTCTAAGAAGAAGTAGGGATGTGAAGCACGAGAAGATGAAGTTAATCATGGGAAGATAAAGCCCACCTTTGTATGTAATTACACTATTTAATCTAATAACTCATCACATGCTAGTTCTTGGGTCCTTGACATAGGGTGTGGTTTTCACATTTGTTCTGATTTGCAAGGTCTAAGAAGAAGTAGGGATGTGAAGCACGGGAAGATGAACTTAATCATGGGGAATAGGAGAGTGTCGCTTGTCACCAAAATTGGACTTTATTCTTTATTGCTTAGTAATGAGTTAGGGATAGATTTGAATGATTGTTGCTACTCATCGGAAATGGCGAGAAACATTATTTCTTTTCATGGTTTGTATAAACAAGGTTTTAGATTTTTGTGTAACAATGAAATTGGTTATATTAAAGCTTTCTGATGTGTGTTAAACGAAGTAGTTTTATTCTTACTTATAAAATGTAGTTAATGACACAAAAGGCAGTGGACCTGTCAATTGGTGGTATAGATCTAGTCAGCATGGTATCGAACTCAGGGAACGGAAATTTGAACTAATTACTAAAATTATCTAAAAGAAACTAAAAAATAATAAAAGAGGGGGGTTTTCTCTAGTTTTACAAGCCTAGAAACTTACTAATTAATACTTAAAATAATTAACTAAAAACTAGATAACTAAAGATTCAACTAAATTCAATAATAAAGAGGACTTCTGTGACAACCCAAAAATTTCCGTTAGTTTTAACGATGAAATTAAGTACGTCAAAAATTTATCCCAAAAATAATTTTGACCGAAATTAAACCCGTTGGAATATTTTAAACACTACTAGAAAACAGCCCTTTAATGACGCGTAAACAATGACACTCGCTGAAAGAGGATGCGCATTTGTGCGTGCCCTAAAAGATAATGTTAGTTTTGAAAATTTTGAAGGATAGAGGGCACGCATTTATGCGTGCCCTAAAAGTAGTGTCCAACAAAAAAAAATTAAAAACACGGAGGGCACCTATCATAAAAAAGCGCGTCATCTAAAACTGTCGCTTTATATTTTTCTTTAAGAAGGCGCGTTCTCTTAGGGGGAAATGAAATACCAAAAAATTAAACAGCCCTCTGATGCATCTCCTTCTTCTTCTTCTAAAATCCTCTACCAAAAAGCCCTAATAATCCTTTAAGCAGTTCGTCTCTCTGTCTCTCTCTCTCTCTCTATCTATCTCTATCTCTCTCCCTCTCTCTGTAAGCCCTAATCCGCCACCACCAGCATCGAACCTCATAATCTTTAAAAGTTCGAAGTGCCTAAGCAAAAACTTCCGCCATCTCAAGATGTCGGTTCAAGATCGGAACGCCACATCGCAGTACGCGATGACATCATCATCTCCACAAACCACCGTCAACGACGGAGAAAACGAATGTGACTAGGTTCTTTTCTATTACTTCCAAATCTAATCCAGACAACAAGCATATGATGCTGCCCAACTCGGCTAACTGAAAAGTTATTCGAAAGTTTCACTAACTCATTTCTCAAATTTGCATTATACGATCAAAGTTAGGGTTCTTTGCTGATATTAAATGATCATTTCTTCTTGAATTTCCACCCAAATTTGTTGTTTTAAGCTTGTGATTCAAATTTTCATTGTACGATCAAATTTATTCCCAAATTTCTCCCTGTGATCCCCTGCTCTTGAATTGTTCTTGTTTTCAGAGCACTTCCAAATCTTACATTCATCAACCTCCCAAATCTATCCGACAATATCATATGCTTTTGGGGAAAATCTGGATCTGAGCAGACGCGATTTTTCTTACAATTTGTGTTTAGTTTTTGCAATTGAGGATTCGGAAAACTACGTTTTGTTGCTTGTCTCAAATTGTGTGATCTCAGGAGCAACTCCAAGAGGATGGATTATAGCGGAGGTGATGAATTTGAAGACGCTGGAACACGAACCTCTCTTTTTTCAATCACGGATGCATTTGAGGAAATTTCAAATCTGATTATAGATGGAAGAAATGGCGATTTTCCTGTTTTGAAATTAAATCCATTTTGTGATGCATGTTCTTTCGTTTTTGTGTTCATTCGTTTCTGTGCTCGTCATTCAAAATCCTCTATTTGGTTTTCAGGTGCGTGATCTAGAAGAAGCATTAGAACGCTATGTGAGTTTAAGCAGTGTAGTTGATTATGATGTAAAATGGAAGATAGTGAAGTCACGTGGTAGCCATACTCATAATCTTCGCAGAGTTAGACGGGGTCTTGACCTAATTCGAGAATTATTCCAGAATATTCTATAAAACAAGTATGTTCTTATGACTTATTACACCTGATTGTATTTATTAATTCTAGTGTTATTAATTGCATATTCTTGTGGTGATGATTCAGCGATTACTCCCTAAAAGATGCAGCTTCATCAGCTTATCAACAAGTGTGTGCGCCATATCATTCATGGGCTGTTAGAACTGCATTTTCTGCAGGAATATGTGCTCTTCCATCAAGGGAACAACTTTTGCTCAATTTAAATGAAACTGGTTAGTCATGGAAATCTTTTTATTTTTTAATAAAATCTTGGGAAATGAGGTTTGACTCATTTAATTACTCAAATTTGAATCAGAAGTAAGACTGTTGTTGACTAGGCTAATGTTGCTGACATGGCACATGGAAATGAGACTCGTAAGTTGACTAAAGGCTCGTTTCTTTTTAACTAATGTCAAACAACTTAAACATAAAAAAGTAAAACTTTAATAAGTTTATAAGGCATATAAGATGTTTGATGAAATGCTTGAGAGAGAAGTCATTTCATATTTGTACATTACATTTATCAAATGAGTGTTGTTGCTCATCTTAGATGATAATCCTTACTGTAATTTGTGATTGTGTCAGCGGGAAGCTCTGATATGCCTATTTCATGAAAGAAATTAAATCTACCTTCGGTTGTTGACACTAGAATCAGAACTGTAAGGTTTGACTTTTAAGACTTTTTTTTCAACCTGATTAGTTGATAAGTTATTACACTTATGACAAGGCTTCTATAAAATACAATGGGAGAGAAGCAAACAACTTTGCACCAGTTTCGTATGAGGGCGGAATGGCTCTTTTGACTGGTAGCAGAGGTACTAAATTACAATGTTGATATTTGAAACTTCGGTCTTCTTCTCTCAGATTCTTTTCTATTTTCATATTTCCTATATGTTGATATTTGACTCACATACTGAGAAGACAATAGAATTTCTTTTCTATTTGTGTGGTGTTTCTTATCAAGCTCTTTATTTTTCTAGGAGATATATGATAAAGGAACTAATTTAATTGGGGTTCTGAGGTTATTAACCAAAAATCATACGCTAAACCTTTACAAGAAGCTTATCTTTGACAAGTTAACGGAGTATAATTTTTCTTATTGTGTGTTTTAAACAAATGTCACATAAGATCATTTTCAACCATACATGCAAACCATATTTTAGTTTCTTGTTTTGCTATGTGTAATTATTCACTTTAGCTTTTATGATTATTGATAAATGTTGAGGTTAGACCTAATGAAAGAGTTTACTTTACATGAGTATGAGAATCAAGCTCTTCAGATCTCTCATTAGGGGTAATGGTTTCACTTGTTTGGATTTTACTTTGTATGCATCTGTACTTGAAGTTATAGTATCTTATTCTTTCCCATTACTTTTAGGGACTTTCTTGCAAATCAATTATCTTGTTATATCATAGGGTCACTTTTGGACAGATCAAGGACTTGATGGCTCACACTAAGGTTCGGTCCTTTCAAGTTTGTAAAAATAGTAATATCTTCTGCTTTTGACAAACTAAAAGATTTTTGTATTAAAAAGAAATAATAAGAATCAAAATACAAAAATGAACTGCTTCTTAGATGCAACTGTCTCTCTTATAGATTCTTAATTCAATATTATGCATCTATAATCAAATCAAATGAGTGATTTATTTCCTATATATAGAGTTAAATAATTATGATAATAATTGATGAGATTAAAACGTTAATCTTTGAAGATCGATTAGATCTTAAACAGGTAAGTAAATAAATAACAGCAAGAACACGAAAATAAGAACAAGGCAAGATTGAATCAAACGTGTCGAATGATTAAAACAAAATCCTCAGAAGAGCTCGATTAAGAACATCAACTGTAGAGGATTAGTAGGTTACAAGAACGATCAAAGAAATCTAAAATACTATCGTTACGCTCTAGATTAATCGTTTACCTAATATGCATGCAAGCATATACTTATATACTAAACATAATGGGCTCTCGGTTGAACAGGCCCAAACCGGAATACAATTAAAATAAATAAACAGCCGAGCCCAAAGACGCAACCCTTGAACAAATCTTCAACCCAACAATCTCCCCCTTTGCGTCAATTGGAGCGAGACCTTCATTTGTTACTCGGGCCAGCAGCGGAGCCAGGTACCTTCTTCTTCACGGTGTTAAACAGACGAGAGATAAGAGCCAGAATCGTCTGCCTAAACCTGATGTACCACTGGATCATGTCATTAAAGTACTTAACATCATCCGCTGTATTCTCTTTACACCTTCGAATGATCGATAATACATGCTCTAGACAAGCAGTGGTGTAAAGATGTTTGTCAGCTAAAGCAAAGAGACATTTATGTCCTTCTGTTCTAGTGAACATGACCGAATTGCGTCTCGGGTCGATCTTGCCCATCTTCATCTGATTGAGATCACTGGCCGATCCCACAGGAGCTATCTTCGGTTTCTTCTTGAAGACAGTGGCTACCTCCTGATCCATAAGGGCTACCTCCATGATGTAACAAACAATCATCCTCTTGATATGGTCTATGATCGGACCATATTCAGCTTCATTTGTCAAGAGGATGTTATGCAGAACAATCCAATCATGAGGATTTAAGTTCGGTAGATCTGCCAGGGAGATTTGATGTGCAGTTCTTGCAGATCCCCGAATCACCTTGAACCGAACGTTTATGAATCTACCTTCGGTGTAAGGCTTCAGTACCCGAACGCTCACTATCTTCTGGGCGCTCCAAGTTAGATATTGAGGACGAGCAGCCGTCAGATAGAAGTCGATGAGCTCCCTATCAAGCTCAGCGTTCGGATGAGGGACTTCAAAGATATTTGAGAAGGCATGGAAGATGAATGCCTTTCGAGTCAACGGCATGTCGAACTGCGAATCGACAGAATTAACGCAGTCGAACGAAATCACCGACTCGAGCCATAAGATGTTGGGAGTGTCTATGGCCTCTTTGATTATTCTCTCCCGAGTCCATGCAGGGAAGAGAGTCTTCCTGCTCTCGAGGAGATCGTGGGCTTCCTTCTGCTTGCGTTCGGCTTCTTCAGCCTCTCGCGCCACACGATTTACATCTTCATCAACATTGCGACTGTTCTTTCGTTTCAACATGTCCGCAATGGTCTCTTTATCTTCATCTTCATCTTCATCTTCTTCCTCAGCTATGTTTTTCCCTTTATCTTTCACACCCGAACCCGAAGCTTGACCAGTCGGAGGTGGTTCGGTTGTGTGAGTAGCTTTGGAGGAAGGAGGTGGTTTCGATCCGGTCTTCTTCTCTTCTCCCCCTTGTTTCGGATTGGACACGAAACTAGGTAAGCCTTCTATTTTGCTGAGAAGGTCAATGGCAGGAGAAAGCTTTTCAGCAAGGGTCCGCCTCACCGAATGGTTGAGAATTGGATCATGTGCTTCTAGGATGTTGGATAAGGCAGCGTGTACATCCGAAACACATGTCTTGATGACCTCCCTTTCGGATCGAAGAGCTTCCAGCTGTTGTTGAGAGTTGGATAGCTGAGTGCTCTTGACCTTGAGGGTGGTGGTTTTGCTTGCTAGAACGTCCATTAAAGAGTTTTCAGCTGCAAGATCCTCTTGTAGCTTAGCAAGGCGCTCATCAATGGAGGCACGAAGGGCCGAGTTGTCGTCGCTTAGTGATTGGCGAAGGTTGGCGAACGAGGTCAACTCCGTTGAGACGAACTTGGCCAATTGTTGAACAATCGGTTCCAAAGTTGTCTTGGTAGAATCTGCACTGTCCTGTAATGACTTCAGCAGAGAAGAGGCGTCGGAGAATAGTTTATCGACTTTTGCGGTCGCAGCCTCACAGGCTTTGGTAGAGGCGTCGATGGCGGCAGTTGCTGAGGCTACCGAATCATGCTGAGCCCTGGAGAAGGCATCAACAATCTTCTAAAGTGCAGCTTCAGATAGAGAGGACTGTTGGTTGGAAGATGAGGCGAGAAGTAAGTCAACCTTCTCGTGGAGCTCCTTAAGATGCTTCTTTGTCACTGGAGCATCATCCTCTTCGTCACTCTGAACCTGAAACGGATTAAAATAGACCGAATCAAAGGTCATGTGATCACCGCCAAGGAACAGGTTTTCTCCATCAGAGGCATTTTCTGGAGATGGAGGGGGTGGTGAAGCTGGGGGTGTTGTGGGTTTTGTGGATTCAGGTTGAGTGTGGGGTGGGGTAGTTTCGGGTGGTGGTTGAGTGTGGGTAGGTTCGGTTGTATGGGTTTCAGTTTGAAGTGGTTCGGTTACGGGTGGGGTTTCGGTTGCACTGGTATGAACCCCCGTATCAGATACGTTGGTTGTAACCTTTGCAGTGCTTGTGGTTGTATCAGTGAAAATGGGTGGTGGTATAGGAAAAGAGGTTGGGGGAATAGTGGTAGTGGGGTTTATGGTCGGAATGGAAGTAGGGATAGTTTGTGTGGGTGAAGGGATGGGTGAATGATGGATTTCCATGTCTGGAGTAGGAGATCGGGGTGGGGTTTCGCCTCCTTGAGAGCCGTCCGAACCCGAACTCTCACCTTCTGAGTCACTTGAAGAGGAAGGGATGACAAGCTTGCGCTTCGGTTGAGTCTTCCTCCTCTTCGGCTGTGGGGACTGTGCAGCCTTTGTCTGTTTCCTCTTCTTGGGAGAAGGACCCTTAGCAGCTTTGGTCGCTTGCTTCCCTTTGTCCGCCTTTTTGCCTCTTGGCACCGGTTTGTCAGCATCGTGGATGGACTTGAGCATTTCCGATGTGAGTTCCCTTGGCCCTGACTGTTTGAACTCCTTGATCGTTCTGATGATCCTGCTGTCAGAAGGAACATCGCCGTACATTGTCTCCGGAATAGAGCCAATGAAGGAAAATTTGGATGCATCAGAAACGATTATCTTGGTGGTATGAAAAGTACCGACCGAAGACATCACAGCACCAGCAGCAGTAGGTATATCCAGCTTATTCATTGCCCACTTGGTGATAAGAATCCAGAACCTGGCAAGCGACACCTCTGAATGCCGTGATGAAGAAGAAAGGCTCTGGATGAGCTGTTGCCAGAGGACCAACCCAAAATCCAAGTTGATCCCGTTGTAGACTGCATACATGATCGACAAGAAAAGTCGACTCGCACCGTCGGAACCTGAGCTCCGTTCCGACAAGCCCTTGAAGAGGACTGTGAACATGCTGTTCCACTGCGGCGGCAAGCAGGACTTCTTGAACTTTGCGATGGAGACGAGCGCCTCCGTGTACCCCATGTTATAAAACATGTTGTAAAGATGGCCCACCGGAATCGTTTCCGGATGGATTCTTGAAGAGTCAGCAGCAAAACCAAGCAGAGTGCAGAATCGCTGCCTTGAAATCGAGGTCTTGTGATCAGCAACCTCAAAGAACACCCGTTCAACTGCTTTGTCGTAATAAGCAGTCGCATACACCTGTGAAAGAGCCACCATTGGCACAGACTCAATCCTGGAGAGAGCTGGAGCTATTTGGGAGTACTTCAGGCACTCGATGATCGGCGACATGTAAGAGTCGTACGCCAGAGGGTTGAGGTCGATCACCAGGCATTGTTGTGGACAAATGGGAAGGATTTGTGAGGTAGCATGGACGGAAGAGGATTCTGCCATTGTTGAAGATTGAAGAAGATGATGAACAGGAAAGCTTTTTGGGAGTATTTGTTCTCTTGAAATTTCGGAGGCAGTAAAGAGGTAAATGGTGGTGAAGACAGCCTTTTATAGTGGGTAATAGGAGAGAGAAAAATCGTTTCAAATCTTCTATGGAAATACGAAAAGGTTTCCTGAATGACAGATGTGCGACAGTTGAGGCGTGCGAAGATCACGTAGGAGAGAGAGTGTCAGATTCCTAGGATCACGCCGCCCAACAAGCGCCGTTTCAGAGAAAAAACCGTTTCAATTCCTCACGCGCCTTTAAGTGCCAGAGAGATGACGCTTGGATTTCGCACACACGTCCACTTTGTCAGTTATAGAGTGGACGTTTCAAATTCACACGCACCCCTTTTTACTACCGGTTGAAATTCAATCCTTTTAATTTCCCGCCTTAGTCAGCAACCCTTCGTCTTATATTTTTGAATCGCGTCTTTTGAATAAACTGCCCACGTGGAGGATTGTTGACCACGTCTTAATTATTAACCACCAATGCAATAAATCAGCCTGAAATTAATTAGTAACGGAATTTTGGAAAATCAAAGATTTTCGTGCAAAGAGTGTAAAAAGAAAAGAAATAAAGCAACTCTTTTTAGGATTAACTGTGATGTCAATAATGACACGAAACTGATGATCCCGGGCACGAATCTCTTCCTTCAAGGTCAAGAGAGACCTTAAAGTGTTAATGTGGATTCCCGTTGAATGACGATCAATCACTTTTTAAGAAATGTTGAAAGGCTTCTTTTAATTAGGCTACTTTAGGGTAGCTTTCGCTTTGATGCAACAATTCTAATCTTGAAATAAGAAAGAAAGTGATCAAAGTACTTGTGAGACCGGTGTAGTCTGTTGAACAAGTAGGTTGGAATATATTTGAAATTGGCATGGAAAATATAAAATCTCAAAAAAAAAATAAAAACTGGATCCCAAGGGAAGAAATGTTATGGTGTTTAACAATTTCATAGGAATCACACAAAATAAAATTTGAGATTTCATGAAAGTACATCCGTCAATTCTTTGGTGAAAACTTGAGCAAATTAATTGATCACCGTCAATTCAGATTTGGTGTTGAATGTTGGGTTTCACTCAGCTCGTAGTGACACGAAACTAAGATCATAAACACAGATGTTGTGTAACCATAAACCTCAATGGTAATTTCTGAGAGTCTCAAGGGTTACGTTGATGAAGCGAATGTAATGGAGAAGTGTAATGGAGATGGTGTAAGAAGATAAAGTACCTCTGCTGCGAAAATAAGGACCAAGCAGGAAAAACGCTTAACTCATGTGAGAAAAGAGTGAGGTAGCTCATGATTAGAATAAATGAGGTAGCCTTATTGGGAAGACAAGGTTTGTTTATACCAGGTCATTAAGGCTATTATTCAAAATCTTATGAGGCTTGGGACACATACAGCAGCATGCTTCTAGGGACACTTAAGTAATCCAACATTTATACCCCCATAAACGAACGAACACACAACAAGAAAAATAAAAAAAATATTTTTGGAGTTTTTGAGATTTATTAAAGAGAAAATAAATAAATAAAAGAAAATAATAAAATTAATAAAATTAAAAAAAATAAGTAAGAGAAAAAAAATAAGACTTAAAAAAAACTTTGGAAAAATATGAAAAACCGAACCCGAACGTTCGATTGGTTTCGGTTGGGAAAAATTTTGAAAAACCGAACCCGAGCGTTCGGTTGGTTTCGGTTCCAGAAAATTTTGAAAAACCGAACCCGAGCGTTCGGTTGGTTTCGGTTCCAGAAAATTTTGAAAAAATGAACCCGAGCGTTCGGTTGGTTTCGGTTCAACAAAATTTTGAAAAACCGAACCCGAACCTTCGGTAGGTTTCGGTTTTGGAAAATTTTGAGAAACCGAACCCGAACCTTCGGTAGGTTTCGGTTTTGGAAAATTTTAAGAAACCGAACCCGAACCTTCGGTAGGTTTCGGTTTTGGAAAATTTTAAGAAACCAAGGATTTTAGACATGTAATTTGGAAAATATTTTCAACACTAAGAAAAACAATTTTGTACAAGAAATATACAACCAATAAAAACTACCTTTGAAGTAATGAGTGAGTTAGATGGTTTAACCGAACCCGAACGTTCGGTTGGTTTCGCTTCTTACGTTTGAGGTTGAGAGGTAGTGTGAGGTACTGACTCTGATTCCATCATACCTAGCCCTTGCAATATTCTGTTGAATGATGCTTCAGGAAGAGCTTTGGTAAAGACGTCAGCCAGTTGATCAGTGGTTCTTACGAAGTGAACTTCGACGTTTCCATCTTCCACGTGATCTTTGATCAAGTGATACCTCAGTGCTATGTGTTTGGTTTTAGAGTGTTGCACTGGGTTATGACAGATCCTAATTGCACTTTCAGAGTCACAATATAGTGGGATCTTCTTCATATTGAGTCCATAGTCTCGAAGTTGACTCTGGATCCAAATCACTTGTGAGGTGCAGGATGCAACGGCTATGTATTCCGCTTCGGCAGTAGGCAACGACACACACGTTTGTTTCTTGGATTGCCAGCTGACCAACTATCCGTCAAGGAATTGACAGCCATCAGTAGTGCTTTTTCGGTCGAGCCCACATCCTCCAAGGTCAGCATCAAAATAGGCTTGAACGAAGAAGCCTGAGTTGGATGGATACCATAGACCTAAGGAGGTGGTTCACTTGAGATAGCGTAAAATGTTCTTCACTGCAAGCATGTGAGGTTTGCGTGGGTTTGCCTGAAATCAAGCACAATAACACACAGAAAACGTGATGTCAGGCCTGCTAGCAGTAAGATACATTAGTGAGCCTATCATTTGACGATAGAGCGTGATATCGACAGCCGGTTTGTCTAGGGATGGAGTTAGCTTGGTGCCGAATGCCATTGGGACTTTGACTTTGGAATCTCCCATCATACCAAACTTTGCTAGGAGAGTCTTCGTGTAAGCTTCCTGATTGATAAAGATGCCTTCGGGTCCCTGTCTAATATTTAAACCAAGGAAAAAGTTAATAGGACCCATTGAGCTCATTTCAAATTTAGTCACCATCAACTTTCTGAATTCAGCTGTTAAGTTGGGATTCGTAGAGCCAAAGATGATGTCATCGACATAAATTTGAACTATCATAAGGTGGTTACCTTCCTTTTTGCGAAAGAAGGTTGGGTCAACCGAACCTTGTTTGAATTTAGACATCTTTAAGAATTTAGTCAGCGTTTCATACCAGGCTCTCGGAGCTTGTTTAAGGCCATACACAGCTTTATCCAGAATATAGCAATGGTTTGGATACTTTTCGTTCACGAACCCAGGAGGTTGCTCCACATACACGGTTTCTTCGAGTTCTCCATTAAGAAATGCAAACTTGACGTCCATTTGGAAAACTTCAAAGTTTTTGTGGGCAGCATAAGCAAGAAATATTCTTACAGATTCCAGCCTAGCTACAGGAGCGAAAGTTTCTTCATAATCAATTCCTTCCTCCTGACAGTATCCCTTTACAACCAGACGAGCTTTGTTCCTTATTACATTCCCTTCTTTGTCCATTTTGTTCCTAAAGACCCATTTGAGACCAACAACCGAAGCATCTGGAGGAGTTGGAATGAGGCGCCAGACTTTGTTCCTTTCAAATTCGTTCAGTTCGTCTTGCATTGCTTGAACCCAATCAGAGTGATCGAGGGCAGTGTTAACTGTCTTCGGTTCAACTTTTGATACGAATGAGTTAAACATACAAAACTCAACCTTTGAAAATAAGGATGTTTGTTTTGCCTTCAGTTGTGATCGGGTCAAAACTTTTTCAGAGACATCACCAACCACTTGAGAGATAGGATGATCTCTGGTCCATTGGTAAGAGGAGGATAATTTGGATCAAAGGTTGGGTCTAGTTCAGCATTGATCATTTCTTCTGGCTCGGATTGGCTATCGTAGTCAAGCGTCATATCATCATGCTCCCCCTCGATTGATGAGATTTGAGAAACTTGAGGTTTAGAGGTTTCTTGTGGTGCTGGACTTGCAGGCGTTGATGCACCTTCGGTTGGAGAAGCACTTTTAGTTGGAGAAGCACTTTCGGTTGCAGTTGTAGAGTTTGGCTCACCCTCGACATGTGAGCTTGGCTCCCCCTCGACAGAAGCATCGTTGGGTAGAGGTTCATCAGAAGTCGATCCTCCTTCATTTATTCTCCTTGCAGCTTCTTCGACAATCTGCTTCATGTGGTCAACCTTGTTGTCTGTTGCACCTGCTTCTGAGAGAGAAGCTTTCTCTGGTTCGTCAAAGAGCTCCAGAAATTTCTCGTATAGATTAGCGATCGAGACTGTGACTTGGCCAGTTTGAGGAAAGATTTCCCCAGCGGTGTCTTCTTTGGCTTGCAGCTTTTTGACATAGCTATCGTCAAAGGTCACGTAATATGTCTCTTTAATTTTTCTCGAACGCTTGTTTAGGAATCTGTATGCTTTGGATGTGAGAGAGTAGCCCAGAAAGATTCCCTCGTCGGCTTTGACATCGAACTTGTTGCGGTGTTCTTTAGAGTTAAAGATGAAACACCGTGAGCCGAACACATGGAAAAATTTCACATTGGGCTTTCTGTTGTTTAGTATCTCATAAGGTGTGAGCGTGAATCGCTTGTTGAGATAGGACCTGTTCTGTGTAAAACAAGCAACAGAAATAGCATCAGCCCAAAAATAAAGAGGTAAGGAAGCGAAACTTAGCATAGTTCGGGCAGCTTCACACAAAGATCGGTTTCGTCTTTCGACTATTCCGTTCTGTTGAGGTGTGTAAGGAGCTGAGAAGTTGTGACTTATTCCCTTTTCTGCTAGAAATTCTTCAAACTCCCTGTTCTTGAATTCCAGACCATTGTCGCTCCTGATGTTGCGAACGACCTTCTTGAGCTGTACTTCAATTTGCTTGATGAACACTTTCAGCTTATGAGTCGCTTCAGATTTGAGCTTTAGAAAGAACACCCATGTAAATCGTGAAAATTCATCAACAATAACAAGAATATACTTGCTACCACCGATGCTTTCGATAGATGAAGGACCACACAAATCAATATGAAGTAATTCGAGTGGTTCAACAACTTTTGTGTTAATTACAGAAGGATGACTTTGACGACTCTGCTTCCCCATTTCGCATGCAGCACACAAATGATCTCTGTCGAACTTGAGCAATGGAAGGCCCCTAACATGACCTCCAGTGACAAGTCGGTTGATATCTTTAAAGTTGAGATGAGAGAGTCTTCGGTGCCACAACCAGCTTTCGTCAGATTGAGCTTTTGATAACAAGCATATAGCTGGGTTTCCTTTGATGGGTTTAAGGTTCAGAGGAAACATTTCACCCTTTCGCTCCGACTTGAGAATTACTTTCTTTGTCTTTTTCTCAATAATTTCAGAACCTTCATCATCGAATGAGACTTTGAGACCTGTACCTCCAACAAGCTGAGATACACTGATGAGGTTGTGTTGGAGTCCTTCCACATAAGCCACCTTCCTTATAGTAAAGTCACCATTTGTTATCATCCCGTCCCTTTATGGTGCCGAAAGAGTTATTTCCAAACTTGACATTGCCACCATTTGCAAGAGATCTATATTCCCTGAGCTCCTCTTTCCACCCTGTCATGTGACGTGAGCAGCCACTATCGATGTACCATTCTTCGTCGAACTGCTCGTCACTTATAACCTGCAAAAATTAAGCAGATTTAGGAACCCAAAGTTTCTTGGGTCCACGTGAGCTTTTCATGGGAACAGGAACAGTAAGAGAGATGTCAACAAGATATGTTCGTTTTATAAGTGTTGTTTCATCTTTCTTTTTAATGGTAAAAACTCTTATTTTATTAGGATTGGGTGCGTTCGGTTTAGACTCTGGTGTGGATTCAGAAACCTTCTGTTTGCCCTTTTGTTCAGCCGATGAATGAGATTTTCGAGATTTTTGAGAATGAACAGAATGAGCTTTAGAGCAAGATGGAGATGAATTGGTAGAAGTAGAAGAATTAGATGTACTAGAAGGAGTGGGTTTAGATTGAGAGGACTTTTTGGCTGGAGACTCTAGGTGACCCTTTTGCTTTTGATCATTGGAGGGACTGACCTTAGAGTTTTGATCTCTTTTGACTTCAGAATCGAACCGTTGCTTTTGGTTGGAATCGTTCTTTGAACCGAACCTCTGCTTTCGGTTGAAGTCATTCTCAGAACCGAACATTTGCTTTCGGTTGGTATTCTCTTGTGAACCGAACCTTGGCTTTCGGTTGTTGTGGCTCTCAGGCTTTCCGACAGGATTGTTTTCATACTTCAGATTCTTGTCTTGATGTGCGAAGTATGCATTCTGGGATTGCCAGAATTGCCTCCTTTCAGAGAGATTCTTCCTGTATCTTTGGTTCCTTTCACGTTTCTTATTCCTCATCTGCTTCGGTTGATGATGAATATTAGCTTTCATTTTCGGTTTCTCCTTGGCTGGTTCATTTTGTACTGTAGGAGTTTCACTTTGAACTGAGGGAGTAGAGGGAACGTCTTCTTTTGCCGAACTTTCATTCTCCTGAGGAATGTCTTTCGTACCACTGGTGCTTGGCTCATCGAAATTATCTGGCTTATTCAAGGGTTCAGGTATGTATCTACCTTTACTCATCCAGGAGGTCCTTTCAGATAAGCCAACCGTTTCGTTTGCATTATCTATTGGAGCTGACCAGAAGTACTCATCACAGCCATCAGCATTGTCTTCGTTTACAATAGCTGTGAGTTCAGCCGTCTGATGTTCGGTTACTCCAGTGACCTTGTATACTTGATTTGGAGTGGTCCTGACCTTTTGATACACAACTGCTTTCTCTGCTAAGATCGGGGACTTTTGTTGGGACAATCGAGCGAACTCCACTGAATTTTCAGAAATTAGATTCTTGTGGTTTTCAGGTTCGCTTTTAACAAATTCTGAGCAGTCAACTGTGTCCTCTACAGAAATTTCACTCATGTTGTCGTCCTCGTTAAGCTCAGATGCATTTTCAACATCAATTTTGTTTTCTGAGCTTACGTTGGCGTTTAAAGAGTCAAATTTTTGTATGGTTTCAGTTCTCAGTTTAAGTCTATCATTTTCATCCAAAAGGTTTTTAAGCATGTCCTTGTGGTCCTTGGATTTAATGAAGGACTCAATTTTGTCCAGTCCATACATGTAGGTCGGATTGACATCATCAGACGATATCACACTCTCACAATTATAGGCTTCAGCATCGATCTCATCCTCCTTAAACTCAAGGAAGGGCAAAATCATGCGATGGATCTTTTGGCCTATTTCACAGTCCAAGTGAAGCTGAGTAATATTAGAATATAGACGTTTTGCAATTAAACAAAAAATATTCCGCTATTTTAACAACTTTAAATTGTCTCTTTGAAAATAAATGTTTTCGTCTTTTATTTTAACTAATTCAGACTCCTTCAACTCGATCCACATCCGCCGCTCCTCACTCTTCGAAGACACCCTGCTTAATTGATCAGTTAGGTTAGAATTGGTGACTCGAGTTTGAGTTAAGCTACTACCTAGATGAGAAATTCTTGTATTAACATTTTTTAGTTCTTTCTCATATGAGGATTGTGGTACTTTAAATGAAATGAAAACCGATTGTACCTTCTTTATCAGTTCATCAAGCTCATTGAACTGCTGGCTGAGTGGTTTGGCCGTAAAGCACATGTCATCCTGTCCCTTCGGTTCATCGCTTCCACCATCAGTGTTGTATCCCCTCATCTGAGATACATCAGACACCATGAAGCATCTTCCTCCACTGCTCTCCTCCTTTGCCACATAAGCCTTTCCATGAGTAGGCTTCCTCACTTCATCGTCTTCTGAGTCGGTAGACCAAACTTCCACGCTACCGAACTCGTCATCAACAACCGAACCCTGCACAATAAGAGCATTCATGGAAGGGTTAGCGGTAGACTTCTTCTTTCTCATCTCATCGAGCCTTTTCTGCAGCACAGCTTCCTCATCCTTTTCATCATCCTTTTCAGCCATCTTTTTAAGGACACAATCTTTCGCATAGTGGTTTTTCCCACCACAGTAGTAACAGCTTACTCCAGAATCACCATCCGCCTTTGGTTCCTTCTTGGGCTCTTCAACCTTCGGTTCATTGTTAACTTTTTCTGAACTATAACTCCCCTGCCAGTTTCGGTTTTTATTGCTGGGGAATCTCTTCTTTATGAACCTCTTGGGGTTAGACACCATCATAGCATAATCCTCAGACGTGAGGTCATACTCCTCCAAGTTAAGGTCTTCATCCTCCATCACAGCTTTACTTTTTGATAGGAGGGCCAATGAACCAAGGCTTGAAACAACGTTCTTCTCCTGCAGCACAATCTTCTCCTGGGATTTGAGAATACCCACTAGTTTCGCCAAAGAGTATGATTTAAACTGCTCATGGGCTTTGACTGTAGACACCACTGCTCTCCATTCAGACCTCAGACCATTTAAGAACGTAACCTTCTGCTCGATAAGCTTCCTTTCGATGTCATGTTTGATCATCTTGCTGAGAAGATGATTGAAGCGATCGAACGTCTGGGTCACTGTTTCTTCGGCTCCTTGCCTGAATTCTCCAAACTCAGATAAGAGCAAGGTTTGGATAGAATGTTCAAGATCCTTGTCTGTAGAATACAGTTCGCGAAGTCTATCCCAAACTTCCTTTGCCGTCGTGCATGAGCTGACCAACCTGAAGGTGTCGGACTGAAGGGCGAATCTGATCAACCTTAACGCCTTGATATTGCACTGGAATTTGTCCTTTTCATCTTGTGCAATATCTTTAACATCCTTCAGCAGATCATTGTACTCCTTTTGAGTCTTAATAATCCTGGACGTTGCAGAATGAGAGAAAGGTCCATTAATGATAGCTTCCCATATGAGGTATCCATTATCCTCAGATCATATCACGTAGTCTTCGAAGTGATGCGCCCAGACTTCATAGTCATGGGTATATAGTATTGGAATCTTCGTAGTTGAACCGATGCTATTGGAAATATTGATAGGATTTGATTGCGACTCGTCCATTATGATCAAAAAAACCTGTTCAAAGATCAGACCTGTAATAAAGCAGATTAGGGCAAAACAATAAATATCAAGATACGTCAATAATGAGATGACGGCTCAATAAATATCGGTAGTTGCAGAAAAACCCTAATTGAAACCTTTTCACAGAAAAGATGTGTATCGATTACACAGTCTCCTGCTCTAATACCAATTTATGAGATTAAAACATTAATTTTTGAAGATCGATTAGATCTTAAACAGGTAAGTAAATAAATAACAGCAAGAACACGAAAATAAGAACAAGGCAAGATTGAATCAAACGTGTCGAATGATTAAAACAAAATCCTCAGAAGAGCTCGATTAAGAACATCAACTGTAGAGGATTAGTAGGTTACAAGAATGATCAAAGAAATCTGTAATACTATCGTTACGCTCTAGAATAATCGTTTACCTAATATGCATGCAAGCATATACTTATATACTAAACATAACGGGCTCTCGGTTGGACAGGCCCAAACCGGAATACAATTAAAATAAATAAACAGCTGAGCCCAAAGACGCAACCCTTGAACAAATCTTCAACCCAACAATAATATACTAGCTTTTATTGTATGATATCTCTCTCTCTCTCTCTCTCTCTCTCTCTCTTTATTGCTGTTGTTTGTGAATTCATTGTGCTGCATCTTGTAAATCAAACTAACAGTTTATGGTGTTTGTAACAAACATGTAATGTATGATACAAATTCTTTTTCAGGTGGCATCTGGTGCATTGTTGGGGTTCCTTACAACACCAGTTGTTCACTTAATCTCTCAAGTTGCTACTATGGCTTGACAGTTGACATAAGGATCCTTCCGCAACACATTCTGCTGAAGAAGTAGCACCCGTATGTAGCATTTTAATTTTTATTAATGTAATCATATTTTCTTGATTCCCTTATAAGCCTAACATTTCTTGACATTTCTACCCTCAGGCTTTATCTGGTGTTTATGCGAAAGACCTTCATGTTAGACTAGATTGTTTAAATGCTGCAAAATGCATCCCAACTATATCCAGCCAATCTGTTCCTCAAGATGTAGAAATTGCAACTAGCATTTGGACTCCCTTAAATGATCCCGAAAAGGTAGAAGATTCAAAAAAAAATTAAAATCATATATTATATGGGAATTAGTTTATATCAAGTCTTTAACACATTATATGTAATGCAGTCGGTGGCTAAAGTGGCTAAGGACCTATGGGATCGTTATGACCATGAATTTGGGACTGATTATTCTTGACTCTTAAATGGTTTAAAAAGGCATTTTGAGGCGTAAGCCTCGAGGCTAGCCTCGGCTGAGGCGTGAGAAAAAAGCCTCAAATCCTAAGCCTCAGATGGCCAAAATAAGGCTTAAGACTCACCGGAGTGAGGCGGCTTGAGGCGGTATGAGGCGGCGAGGCATCGATGTGAGGCGTCGAGGCTTAAGATTCAATCAGCACAGTCAAAATATGTCAAAGTCTGGGAGGTATATTATAAATTAATTATTATTATTATTAATCATTTATTTGGAAATTGGAATAATATAAGCGTGAGATAAATGATGCAGGGGAATTTATCGGGTCAGAGACAAGGTCAGCCTGTATTTATTACAAGATTAGAAGTAAGTTTAATGATATTATTTAATTTAATTTAATTTAATTCGTCTAAAAAATCATACAAATTCTGTTTTTTAAAAATATTGTAGGAGTATCGGAGTGCGTCGGCTTCTGAATCGTAAGTCACCCATGACATAACATCACATAGTATTTAAGCAAAATGTTTGATTCTCACTATTATTGAAATACCTAAAATACACTTCTCTCTTACGCTTGCAGCAAATTGGCCACCAACAATGCAAATAGTGCGACTCATGTATCAAGATCACATGAACAACAGCTTCAACCACAACAGCACGCTCAAATGCAACAACAACAACAACAACAACAACAACAACAACACCAGCAACAGATTTCGCCACAGGCGCAGCAACAGCAGCAGGCAGCACCACCACAACAACAGCAGAGGGTGGGGACAGGGATGAATAAAGGTTATGTTCAAGGTCCTGGAGGGAGGACACAAATGGTGGTGTCTCAAGGACAGGTGTCATCACAAGGCCCACAAAGCATGTCAAGTGGGAGCTTTATTAACTAACTCATATAAATATATAAATAAATTGCATCCTAGTTACCATATTTATGTTTTACGTTTTACGTTTTGTGTTTTTTGTCCCACACTCCCACTATTTAATTTGAACCTATTATTAGATTTGTTTATGAAAATAAGACTCCTATTAAATCTAGATCCTTGGAATTTTATAAGTAATTGAAGTTAGTCAACTTTCCATGCTTTATCATATTAGAAGTTTTAAACCAAATTAAAGCTACAATAAGAAATATTGAAATTGTAACTTAATTAAAACTGAATCACTGTTTTTATTATAACTTTTGTGATAAAATTTGACATATTACTTATATATTAAGTATTCTCTTGAACTTTGATTTTGGACAGGTGCATTCACTGATTGGAGGATTTTGTGCATCACCTGTTAACTTCCATGCAAAATATGGATCAGGCTACAAGTTCTTAGGAGACCTTGTGCTGCAACTTGACAAACTGAACCCTTAGGTGCAAATGACTTAATTACCCTTCTTTATCTTTCTTCATTTGAGTCGGACCAAAATTAGATTTTTAAAACACCCTTGTAAAGCATTTTGCAATAGGGATGGATGCAAGATGTTGCAATTGCATCATTCTTGTATCTAACACTTCTACAATACGAATCTTCTACGGTTGGTTGAAATTACCATTTTACCCTTGTCTTGATCCAGGTGGCGTCTAGGATGGTTTCAGCCTTTTCTAGATGGAAGAGGTATGATGATACCCGCCAAAACCTTGCCAAGGTAACGAATCTTGATCTTTAATTATCATATGCTTTAATAAACAACAAGAAATTGAAAGTATTACCCTTCAACCTTAAAGAGAATCTAGAAAGAGCCCAAAAGGAGACAAAGGAGCTTATAGAGAATTTACCCTTGGTTTTTCATGAAACTGGAGTTCGAGGGACAGCTATGGACGATTTGGTTAGATGAGGATTTACACAGGCGATTCTTGAAAACTTTATATTGCATTTTTTAATCTAATTCTTTATAAGGGACTCATAAAATTCTTACTCTTGAAAGGGTGTTTTGGACATTTTTTTAATCTAATTCTTTATGTATTAATCAAGTATTCGATTGTAATGAACTAAAATTTATTTATTTATATATTTATTTTTGCACTTATATTGATATGTATATGTGCTTGTGTGTAGGTTGGTGTCAAAAAGCTTGCAAATGTTCACTTTCGCTCATTTGACCACTCACATTTGGCACAAGTATTTGCAACTAACATTCCTTGTTTTATTCTTCTATTAATTATATTAGCATATTAATTTTTTGACTTTTATTTAATCAGGTCACAAGTATTATCGGAGCAGGGCTCATTAGTCTTAAAGAATTATGAAAGGCAAGATGCAACTCTACTTAGTTGCAATTTGATGTTTATCACCTTTGTGTATATCTTTTTAGTTTGTATAGCATTACTTTGCAGAAGGTCTCCCTTGATACGCAATGTAGTATTAGGTTATATAGTTTGGGAAAACCTCTTAATAACAATGTACAATTAGATCCCCTTAATATCAATGTACTATAATTTTTTGACATGATGTTATTAGGTGAAATTGATTGTTTTGGCATATATTTGTTTAAATATTTTTGTATTATGCGTAAACTAGTATCATAAACACGCGTCGTAAATGCATATCGTAAATGGTTACTAAAGTTTATGACATGCAAATGCGTGTCATCTACATTTATGACAGGGGATTTCTTGATACACATTGTGTGTCGTAAACACGCGCGTCATAAGGTTACGACACGCAAATGTGTGTCGTCTTTATTTATGACAGGGGCTTCCTTGATACGCATTGCGCGTCGTAAACGCGCGTCGTAAATGCACGTCGTCTATAGACGACGCGCAAAAGCGTATCATCCCTCGTTATGACAGGGCCTTCCTTGACACGCATTTGCGCGTTATCTGAGCGTTTTACGACACGCATTGCGCGTCGTAAAAGGCTGTTTTTCTAGTAGTGACTAGACAATGCTCAAAGCAACTACTCTACCACGGAGAAGGAGATATTGGCCATAGTGTTCGCCTTGGATAAATTTAGACAATACCTACTTGGTACCAAGGTCATAGTGTAGTCGGATCACGCAGCTCTTAAGTACTTGATGACGAAGAAAGATGCAAAGCCGAGACTCATCCGGTGGATCCTACTGTTACAAGAATTTGACTTGGAAATACGAGACAAGAGCGGGTGCGAGAACCTCATTGCCGATCATCTAAGCCGGATCACTTCAAATGAAACTCCTCTCCCATTGCGGGATGAGTTTCCGGATGAGCATCTCTTTTCCCTTACTCAATCTATTCCTTGGTATGCCGATATCGTTAACTTTTTGGTCACAAAAAGGTATCCCGACACATTCACACGTGCTCAAAAAGACAAGTTGAAAAGTGATGCAAAATACTATGTGTGGGATGAACCCTATTTGTGGAAACATTGTCCCGATCAAATCATTAGGCGATGTGTACCCCAAAAAGAGCACCAATCCTTTTGCAATTCTGTCATGAATTTGCTTGTGGAGGACACTTCGGACCTAGCCGGACTTTGAGAAAGGTCCTTGAGTGTGGATTATTTTGGCCAACCATGTCACGCGATTGTTATATGTTTTGCAAAAGTTTTGAGCGGTGCCAAAGGACGGGAAACATTTGGCAAAAGAACCAAATGCCCCAAAATCCAATCCTTGTTTGTGAAAATTTTGACGTATGGGGGATTGATTTCATAGGCCCATTTCCTGTCTCATTTGGCAACGTTTATATTTTACTCGCAGTTGACTATGTTTCTAAATGGGTTGAAGCCAAAGCCACAAGATCGGACGATGCCAAAACAGTTATCGAGTTTTTAAAGTCTAATGTTTTTGCGATATTTGGTGTGCCTAGGGCTTTGATTAGTGATAGAGGGACGCACTTTTGCAACAAAATGATGGAGGTTCTATTAAAGAAGTACCATGTGACCCATCGTGTCTCTACTGCCTATCACCCTCAAACGAATGGTCAAGCGGAGGTTTCGAATCGTGAAGTGAAGTCTATTCTAGAGAAAACAATGAATCCGACAAGGAAATATTGGAGTTTGAGACTTGACAATACCTTATGGGCCTATCGGACTGCATACAAGACCCCGATAGGAATGTCCCCATTTAGGTTGGTCTTTGGAAAGCCATACCATCTTCCCATGGAATTGGAACACCATGCATTTTGGGCGGTCAAACAATGCAATCTCAACATCGATGAGGCGGGAAGGCATAGAAAGCTTCAACTTCAAGAGTTGGAGGAGTTGAGAAATGACTCCTATGAAAACTCAAGGATTTACAAGGAAAGGACAAAGCTTTTCCATGACAAGTCCATTACCCGCAAACATTTCGAGCCGGGACATAGGGTTTTGCTCTATCATTCGCGATTGAAATTATTTCCAGGAAAATTGAGGTCAAGATGGATAGGTCCATTTGTTGTGTTAAAAGTCTTTGAACATGGAGCGGTTGAAATTCAAAGTGAAGAAACGGGACAAGTCTTTAAAGTCAATGGGCATCGATTGAAACCTTTATATGAAGGTTTTAATGCAAATATCCTAGAAGTCATCCAATTGGATGCCCCGATGTACTGAAATCAAGAAGGGAGCACGTCTCGCCAAAGACGTTAAAGAAAGGCATTTTTGGAAAACTAAAGTTTTCAACTTTTCTAGTTTTGAATAAATGTCATGGTTGGTTCATTTTACATCTTTCCTTCTTCCTTGTTGAGATAAAAGAATATTGGAGTTAAGGGCCCGATGTTCGTAATGGTGAAAGAAAAAAAATGTTGGAATATGTCAAGCCAGGACACGCGGTCCGCACATACTCGAGTATCCGTCCGTGTGTTAACTAACACGGACCGTGTGTAGTCCCTCAATCGTCCGCGTCCATTATCAGCAAACAGAATAGTTTCAGCTCAACCCACGCGGTCCGCGTGTACTCGAGTCTTCGTCCTCGTGTTTATTAACACGGACCGCGTATTGTCCCTCTATTGTCCGCGTCCATCAACCGAAAAACAGAAGAGTTCCAGTGAAGTTCACGCGGACCGCGTGTCATCGTAAGCTCGTCCGCGTGTTTATTAAAACGGACCGTTTGTGGGCAGGAGTCGATCGCGTGTCGTGAAGGATAAACAGAATAGCTATGGGCTTACCCACGCGGACCGCATGTACCCGACTCAACGTCCGCGTGACTTGTTGACCAGCGTTGACTCGTTTTTGACCAGGTTTGACCGCCATTTAAACACCCCGTTATACTCAGCCGGCCCTTTCTTCTTCCTCACTTCTTCTTCTTTTTTTCCCTAACCTCCATTAGAGAACCTCCATCTCCACCACTAAAGCTCACTTTCCCGTCAAACCGCCGGTCGGAATTTCGCGAGACCACCACCATTCTTCTCCAAATTCAGAGCTCTACAAACCCACTAAAACAACGGTCCGATCTGTTGCTGTATCTCGGGGTGCCACCACAATCTCATCGCCACTTTCCGGCCGATTTCCAGCCAACTCCGGCCACCTCTCGCGATTCCGCCACCATAATTGTAGTCCTCTTGGACAAGACTACAAACCCCACCAAAAATATTTCCCAAAGCTCTCCAAAAAATTTCACCGGAATTTCAAGCTATTGCCGGATTCGTCGGATTTTTGCGGTAAATTGCTTCTCCCAAGATATTAAACAAAAGCTTAAAGCTTGGGGTGGAGAGTTGCAAGATTGTCAAATCCCGAATTTTCACGCGCAAACTTTGAACTTTCAACAAAAACGGGTATTTTCTTTCCTTTGTTTAATTGATCAAGATGCATGTCCATTCATATGCTATTGTATCAAATGAATTCAGGAATCCCTTCTTTCTTTGATTGTTGAATTGCGTTAGAAGTCCATAGGAAGTTAGTTGGTGATTTGGGGTTGACATATTGTTTGTTGAAATTGTGGTTCGTGTAGTGGTTATTTTTCGTGCAGGAAGTCCATGTCTACTTCTAGAAAGCGTCCGGCTGCTGGCCGAGGCAAAGCCCCGGCAAGAGATCAAAGCGATGCTCCCGTTGTCCCAAGGTTTTGGGATGCCAAGGCAGCCGAAAACTACACAAAGAACTTGCCTAGAAAAGTTGCATCTACCAAATTCGTGTGCAAGCCCACACTTATATCACTTGGGGTTCTCGAAGGGGTGACCCAATTGTTCCGTAACATTGGGTGGGAAAACCTTTTCAACCTCATGGCACACACTTACGAGCTCCCCACTAGAGAGTTTCTCACAGATAGCGGGTACGACAGCGAAAAAAGGAAAGCCGCATTCCAACTTCTATGGGACCGAAGGTACATCGATTTTGCAACGATAAACGACATCTTGGTGTTGCCTTTTTCAAACACATCCACAATTTTCGGTGTCCTACCTGCTGAGTTCAATCATGAGACATTTTGGACGGAAATCACCAGGGGTATCTTCTCGTGTGCCGGTCGGGATAAAGCAACCTCTATCATCCACCCATGCCTCCGCATTGCCGATCACATCCTGGTGTGTATAGTTTTTGCCCGCAAAGAAGCTGGCCAGGTCACCAAAAATGAGCTCTTCTTCCTTTGGTGTATGACGAGGCGTGAAAGGCCGCCAATCCCAAACTTTGCTTCATTCTTTTTCCACAAATGCGCTCACATGAGATCCAAGACGTCCGGTGATATTTGCATTGGGGGATTTGTCACACTTTTAGCTCGCGGTCTTGACATCGAGCTCCCTGATGAATTCCAGCCCGTTGACAACAAAAATCTTTTGGATGAGCGCGCCCTCATAAACATGCACCACATTCGTCACAGGAACAGGAGCAACTTCACGTGGTTTTGTCCTCAAGGGGTCGGGTGTGTCGTTCTCCCCGACCCTCGAGTCACCAACTTCACCCTCCACGATCGCACTCAGTGGACGCTTGCGAAGACCATCACTCAGTCAGTCAATGAGGATGTGATGCAAGATCAAGATGATGACGAGATACCTATGGATGATGAGCCCACCCATGGTCCGCAGCACACCCAGCCACCAGCCCCTCCCAGCTACTACCCGCTCCCCCCCCCCCAATTTTGTCGAGCGGTTCGAGTCGCTTTGTGTCTCAAACCAAATCATGTCCCAGCAAATGCACCACATGTGGGGGTGGCACCAATCCCAAAAACATTTTGAGAACGCCACACTTCCGCCTCCTTATCCATACCCCCCACCCACCCATCCTTATCCCCCTCCACCTTACCCTTACCCCTACCCTTAATACCCGTATCCACCTCCCGATCCCCCGATTTAGGTACTTTCGCCTCGCCACAAGCATTGAGGACAATGCTTATTTCTAATCTTGGGGTGGGGTATTCCTTTTTCTTTTTAATTTATCATGCATTTTAATTAGGTTGCATAGCATTTTAGTATAAATTGCATTCATTTTTTTTATATATAAAACCCCAAAAAGATTTTATTTTCTTCCTTTTCATCTTTTATTTTTGCATGACATTTAGCTTAGGGCATTAGCATTCATGCATTTTTGTTTTCTGTTTATTCTCACCTCTCTTGGATGCCATGAAACAGGTTCATAGTTATTGTATCATTATTGGTCCAGGATTCTGTTGCTATCTCACCCATCGAACCGGGACCACTAGTTGCAGCTAGGGATTTCATACTTGGGATCAGATGCTGGTAACTTAAAGGGGTAAGTGATCATGGCCAGGTAGTTTTCATGAAGAATTATACATACAATACTAACGACTGTAGGATATACTATAGCACTGAATGTCTTACCCTTGCGGTCACTACCGCCGAGAGGATCACACTTGATCATATTAGAACTGTTAGGATGAAGCACTGGTGCTTGTCCCCGAGTAGAATCCATATCCGGCCTCTTTCCATCACCACTTCTTTTTGCGATTTCCTTAGGATTTTAGAGTCTTTTAGTCCATACTTGGACATTTTCATCATTTTTGTTTATTATAAAAAAAAAAAAAATAAAATAAATACAAGTTTATATAGGAGCTCACATTACATCTTTAGGCTCCACACATGGTCATTTTCACACTTAGACCATTCAGATTATATTACTACCCTTTCGGTTCCACTTACACACTTTTGGGAACCAAATTTTGAGTAAAAGGCTTTTCTTGATTTCGATTGTTAATACATTACCTGCAAGTATGGTGTATCTAGTTAACAAAAAAAAAAAAAAAAAAAAAAAAAAAAAAAAAAAAAAAAAACAGCTGCAACTATCTTAGACAGGTGGCCGGTTCAATTATTGAACAAATTTTCCAACATCTTGGTCATCCAGTGTTTAATATTCATTTATTTAGGATTGTATATTTGTATATAGATCGAGTTGTTTCTTTTCGCAAATTGGTGATATTAGAGAGGCTGTTGAGTCGAATACTACTGGAGGTTCGGGCCAACGCTAAGTGAGTCGATTCCTACAACGGTGCCCGAGCGATTAAACCTAGCTACACATGAGAGAAGTCGGCAGACGTGAGATCAGAGTGTGCACTTAAAGAAGAGCTCCATCCGAGCCCATCCAGTCGCTTTCTCCCTACTACAGATGTTATTCATTGTATGCATGTTCCATTGAGGCTGCGACTGACCATCCCTCCTTGCTCACCTAGAGGAGTTGTCCTGGTTGTGGTTTATGATCCCATTGTCATCGGATGAAAAAGTTGTGAGATAGCAACGAGATCAATTCTGACCATGTTGACTAACGATGAACAGGTTCCATGGTTCTATCCATTCTTTTTCTTTTTAGGGTAGTTTGTCCCAAGTTCATTTTAGTCTTGTCTTACTTGGGGACAAGTAAGGTTCAAGCTTGGGGTGATTTGATAGTTTCATTTTTATTACTTCTTTTCATAGTTTATTTTTAGTTCAAACCATCTCATTTTAGTCAATCTTCATGCATATTTTCTCTTTTTGTCATTTTTCTCCTTTATCGGGTGCTTTCTAGTCTTTTGAGCTTAATTGCAGGATTTACCGAAGACTGTTTGTTATTGGAGGCTTAGAAGGATGCGGGACTCATGGAGGCATGTGATTTGCTTGCGGGCTTGAAGTGGTGCGATTGGGCTAGGTGCTTGCGTAAAAGAAGAAATCAATTTGGACCTAATTTATGGACAAAGATGATGATGAGGCGGCGCGGAATCGAGCTACAAGAAAATTTGAGGAGTATTGGGTCAATCATTAGAAGGCTTTGGAATGGAAAATGGGTTTTAAAGAGTTATGATTATGGGCTAAAGTTGAAGAAACGAAGATTGGGCTTGAATGCATGTTAAATGGCCCAAGTTTCACATTCAGCGTCACCCACGCGGTCCGCGTGGGTCCATACGCGGTCCGCGTGAATTGTGTTGAGATGTTTTTGGGTTATGACTTGTTGACTCTATTTGTGGAAGTTTGGTGGATAGCTTTTGGTCTCTTTTTGAATCCGGAAATTGGCTCTCTTTTGCTGGAGATTGGAGGCTCATTTGATGGGGACTTGAAGAACATACTCCACATTTTTCTCTCTAAGAAGCTTTGGAAGATTTGAAGAGTATTTGGAAGATTAGTGTAATTTCCTTTCATCTTGCATCTAAGACAATGTTTGGTATCACTAAACTCTATTGTTTTTCTTTTACCTTGGCCATGCTTGGCTAAACTTTCATTTGGTTGATTAGGGCTTGACCCATGGATGATTATTTGCTTTGAAGACTTATTATTACATTGTGTTTGAAGTTTATGGGAATGTTTTCTAGTTAAACATCTTGTTTTGTTTATTTATCTTTGATAATGAGCTTGGATGAATGAATGCTTGTTTCTGTTGACTAATTTCTTGGTTAAGTAATGGACCTTCAAATTACCAAGCAACAAATGGTTTATATGTTTGTTTTCATTTAATTTAAACCATGGAAATATTTCCTCCATAATTATAATGTAAGCATTTGATTATCTTTTGGATTTGGTAACTCTTACAACTTAAAGCTAATTGATTTTCACAAGATTTTATGCTTCGTTGATTTTGTGACTTCAATTAAGAAAATGTGTTAAGAGCTCCTCTATCCATTTTCATTTCTAAGAAGAGTTGAGGCAATTTGTGATTATGAATTGCTATAGCTAAGTTAAACCAAGTCACAAGTGTTATTCCATTAAGTCTAATGATAAGTCAATTATATCATCCATGAGGTGTACCCCAAAATCAACCAATTCCACTTCTTTGAATTTAATCCAATCTTTTACTTGTTCACTTGTCAAATTTTCAACCTAGCTAGTTTTTAATTTTTTTCAAACACTCGAAAGAACTAAACACTCCCCCCATTTTATTTTTATTGTTATTTTACAAGTATTTTTACAAAAAGACTTTTCATAGAGTTATAAATTGAACCAATCTCCATGGATTCGACCCCTTTACCACTATACACTATTTTAGTGTGCAATATTTAGGGTTATAAATTTTGTTGGCCTCGACAACCACCAAACTCATATGTTCTCTTGAATAAGGATTTAACTCTTGGACTTCTTAACTGCTGGCGTTGCTCAATCTTGCGTCTGCTCTCTATCCTATGGTTAACTTTCCACTGTAACCTTCGAGTTACAAAATTGATCCTTATTGGAGACTCCTACTTCTTCCTAGACAGATTTAATTAAGAGAAGTTCTTTATATCGATTATCATGACAGACCGATGGGTCATGTTCAAATGACCTCTCATCGTATGATGCAATGCTTAGACTCAGGTCTCTTAGAGTCAAATTCCATAATGGAATATACATTCCTTCATGTTCTAATGCGATATAATCACGTTCTAGCATGTAGTACTTCTAGCTACAAGCTTCTTTACTTTAACGGTGATCTTGATGCTTTTATTGATCACTTCGATTATCTTTCACTTCAATATTTTGGCTTAAGTCAGATGCTACTTCGAACTTGGTTCTATGAACCACGTATCATAGCCGGGCTCGATTTTACATGACCACTAGGGTCAGAAGAACATTCATCTTCTTATTCATTATCGAAACGATGGGAACGACATACATGAACAAAACAGAATCAATTACTAGCGCCTTGGAAACCTTGTGACTTTCCCTGATCCATGTGTGATTCATGTGCTTCTGGTAGTATAGGCCTCTACTACCTTTCACATCTACTCATACTCATCCAAAGTATTGTCTCGTATTCGCTAAGTTCTTATTTCCTAAAATCACAAAACAATTTAACACATATGAATGTGTCCAAATAATCATAAAAATTTCCCTAAATTCTACTAGGACTTCTTCCATGTGTATCTCCAATCATCAATTCTAATCAACTTGGTTGGTAGTGGAAATTCCAGACCATGGGATGAATTTATGGATTATACCAACAATTCTTTCTTTCTGGCAATCGAAAGTGTACTTCTCCCTTACCAGAGGTAATACCCATTTAGATGTATTCTAAAGGCAAGATACTGCTCTCATGATATCTTCCGATAAGTATCATTCACCATCTTAAGCCTTTTCATTTCCTCCATTGGCTTAGTCCGCTATGAGTCCTTATCATGACATTCTATACACCAAAGCAGGCGTTCGGTGTATCGAGACGAGAATATAGATAGAGGAATGTATTGACGCGTATTCCTCCTTATTACTCAGAAAAGTTACATGCCAGTTCTAATACCGTAATTAAACATTTAGAGATCTGGACACATAAAGTTTCCAGATCCGGTCGGCAACAGACCATAGATCCGATCAAATAATGACATCATAAAGCATCACAAATCATTTAGAACATAGAGTAATTTAGGAATCTTCCCTAAATGAGCTAGTGCTCATGTCTATTCAGGTGTACTTCCTAAAATATATTAGACACACTCCTCATGATCATCGCTTAGCATTCTAAGCTTTAGTCTAGAAATAAATCCTTATTCCTAGTTCGCTTAAACTAATGCTCTGATACCAACTGTGACATCCCCAAATTCATGGTCATTTTAAAAATTTTATTTATGCTTATTTTAAAATCAGACTATTCATTTTAAAGAATAATATTGCGGAATTTACTCCCAGAAAAACATGATAAATATATTATCAAAGCATTTCCGAAGAAACGTATTTTGTTTATATAAAAACTTTAGGATATTATCGTCAATACAGAAACATAAGCATAAATAGACCTTACATTCATTTACACTAGTGATTTACATCTCCTTTAATTTCTCAGTGTAATGTTGCTTCATATCGACACCTGTGATACAAATAAACTGGGTGGGTTAGGTTGAGAAACCTGGTGAGTACCTAGGGTTTTCAACCCACAATAATAAAGTTATTATGTTTCATCAGCAAACAATTAACCCAATTACCCATCCATGTTATCTTCTTTATTCTTAAGGATCTACCCAACATAGATATCAATATCACATACAATATACACATATAACACGTAATTTATATTAAATACTTCGTATCTATGTGTAAGATGAAAGTAACTATGCACTCACATGTTAAAGTGATTATTCCAAACTCGGGCAGCACTTCGCTTCTAACGATTCTATTTCCTCTTACGAAACCTAGCATTATTATCGCTAAGTTTTAGTCTATTCTTTATTGCGACTAATTATTAGTCTAGATTCATCATTAACTCAAAGTCTACTTTCGTGATCTATCAAGTAAGCAACAACAGGTAGGATCATATCGGATGTAGGGTCTGTTTGGTATACAAAGTATACTTTTTTGGAAATCCCACTTTAAACGCCTCATTAAATCACAGTCTAGACATCATCCCCGTAAGTAGATCAATCAGTATAATGACTTGGAATCACTGATAAATCTTGATTATAGGTTCATAATAACGATAATGAACTTAAACATAAGTTATACTCAAAGTATGGTAGGCATAACTCAACTTACAGGGGATTTAGCGAGGAACTGGGCACTACGGGGGCAGAACTTTTGAGCCGAAAATCTCTTATTCTCGGAGCCTTCAGGCACTTTGAGGCTTTCCTCTAGCACCTTGAGGTTATTATGGCTTTGGTAGGGTTTTGTGAGGCTTAGAGAGAAGTTAGAGAGAGAAGTAAAGGGGTTTTGGTGTGAGAAATGAAGGCAGCCTCACATGCTATTTATAGGCTGAATTTTGGACCTACTCGTCGGGTTGGTGCCACATGTCACCCTTTGGTGTCAAGGCTTTGAGAGAAAGCAATGGTCCTGATTAAGCCACGTCACCCCCATTCACAACAGCACCCTTCCATCTTCTAAATTCCGTAACTTTCGCATATGAGCTCCCTTTTTGACAATCTTTATATCCACGCATAGGTATTAACAAGATCTACCATTCTCCTTTTGAATCCATTGGCTAATACTCGACTGATTTTAATTTGAACAGTATGAGAAGATTACACTGTTAACGGTTGTGTAAAATTCAAAACTTCTACATACAGACTCGATCTGAAATTCAAATTTCGGGATGTATACTGCTATTTGAAATCTTAGAAAAATCCTAACTTCCTCATACGAAGTTAGATCTTGACGCTCTTTTTATGCACGCTCTCGGTTTAAGAAATACTAAAACTTTAATTTAGATCTCTAAGGCTTAAAAGTAGTTTATCAAAATTTCACTTTTTACGATTCGCGGTGTCGTGCATTTTTGCCATAAAACTTCGACGGGTCATAACTTCTTCGTTATAACTAGGATTTTGGTGTTCTTTATATGTACAGAACCCTTGTGGCATATACTATAACTTGGTTATGATTAATTATTATAATAATCTTCTATCAGAAAGTCATTTTTGATGCTTATTGTCTTTAAATTAACTAGCCTAATCTGTGGGCATTACAGTTTGATATGCCCATTAGGGAGTTAGAGTGTCCGTTGTGAGTCTCTATCACCAACGAACACGGGGTTTCTGCATCATCGGTATATTAGGGTATCGTTCTGGAGATTTTGGGGTTGCCTTAATCGATCGATTTGATCCCTATCCCCGTGAGGGATGTCTGCTCGATTGTGGGAATGGATTGGCCGAGCAGTTTCTGTGCTATGTCTAATTATGAGGGCTAGCTAGGGATGAAAGTGGGTCCAAACTCGGACCTGATGGACCCGGAGCCGGTTAATGGGATTTTGTAGAACCGGAAACCGGACCGGTATATAGGAACTGGTTCTGGTTCAGTTCCAGGTACGGTACTGGGCAAAGTGGGTCTAGAACCGAAAAACTCAGAAACATCAACATGGGTAGGTTGGAACCGGATAAAGTAGGTTTAGAACCGGAAAACCCAGGAAAATCGGAATTTTTTGGTAATTACTTACTACTTAGTGGGTTGAAATTTGAAAATTTTCATATTGATATCCCGACTTTGGGGGCCTGTAACTCATTGAATAATAAACCAAAATTAACATAATTATAGTCTAAAATCATGTACAAACTCTAAAATACACTCTAGAAAAACCGCATGTCAATCCGACTTTAAACAAATGAGATATTCATGTGTTGACATTTTCACAGAATACAAAGAAGTTGAAAATTTTCAGTTTTGATATCCCGACTTCAAAGGATTGTAAATTATTGAATACTAAACCAAAAATGGCAAAATTTTAGTCTAAAATCATGTACAAACTGTAAAATAAAAGTTGGAAAAACCAAATGTCAATCCGTCTTCAAACGAATTAGATATGCATGTTTTAAAACTTTCACCGAATACAAAAAAACTAAAAAACTAAAACTTCCAGCTTTGATATCTCGACTATGGGGGAGTGTAAGTCAATGAATATAAAACTAAAAATGGCAAATTTATAGTCTAAAATCATGTACAAACTCTAAAATACATGTTAGACAAACCACATGTCAATCTGACTTCAAACGAATTAGATATTCATGTTTTAAAACTTTCACCGAATACAAAAAAACTAAAAAACTAAAAACTTCCAGTTTTGATATCTCGACTTTGGGGGAGTGTAAGTTAATGAATATAAAACTAAAAATGACAAATTTATATTCTAAAATCATGTACAAACTCTAAACTACATATTGCAAAAATCGCATGTCAATCGAAGTTGAAATGAATGAGATATGCATTTTTTAAACATTTCACAAAAATCGGTTCCGTCCCAAAAAGTGGTTCCGGTTCTAAACACCGGTTCCGGTTTTTAGACCCGGTTTACCCGGACCCAATGGAACCAAACCCGGATTACCCGGAAACCGGATAAAGCTCATTTTTAAACCCGGAACCGGAATTTGTTCTATATATTCCGGTTCTAACTGTTCCGATTCCGGTTTGATTCCGGTTCCGGTCCAATTTTCTGGTTCTAAATCTCATCCCTAGGTCCATCGCGTGGTAGTTCGAACCCCAAGTTGGGGAGAACTGGTTATCTATAGAGAGGGCATCAGGATGGGTTCAACATTTTGTTCAGCAGCCAGAGCTCGTCAGTATATTCAGCACAGGTGTGCGGGTTATTTGCCTTATGTGGTGGATACGTGTGTTGGGGATTAGGTTTTCGTTTTAGAGGTTCCAGTGGTCAAGGAGTTTGTCGATGTATTTTCTGAGGATTTACCTGGTGTGCCTCCTGAGGGCAGGTCATATTCAGGATGGACCTCATGCCAGGTGCGACCCCGATTGTCAAGGCGTCGTACCGTTTGGCACCGCCGGAGATGCAGGAGCTGCTAGGCAAGCAGTTCATCAGACCAAGTAGTTCTCCATGGGGAGCGCCGATTTTATTCGTCAAGAAGAAGGATGGTTCATACCGGATGTGTATTAATTATCGGGAGTTAAACAAGATAATGGTGAAGAACAGTTATCCCTTTTTGTGGATTGATGATCTTTTTGATTAGTTACAGGGTGCATCTTCGTTCTCCAAGATAGCTATGAGGTTCAGGTACCATTAGGTCAGGGTGAGAGAGGAGGACGTGGAGAAGACCGCATTCCCGAATCGTTATGGGCATTACAAGTTCATGGTGATGCCATTTGGGTTCACCAATGCACATGCGGTATTTATGGATTTGATGAATCGGGTATGCAGGCTAATGCTCCATCATTCAGTTATCATGTTTATCGATGATATCTTGGTATATTCCAAGACCAGAGAGCAACATGACGAGCATCTTGTTGGGTTTTCAGCATACTAACACTCCTATGTGATGGGTTTTAGCCATAAGAACTTTCCTATGTGCGCATGCAAAACCCTAATGCTTGGATCTAGGCTTTCTAATAAACATGCTTTGAATCCAAGACTTCTAATGACTAATTAGGTTAAATAACAACATTGAAACAGATCTAGAATCATACCTTTGAGTTCCTTGTTGATCTTGAGGTCTTGGAGCTTCTAGAGTCACAAATGTCACTCCTCTAATGGCTTACAAACACCAATAGCAAGGAAGATGATTTAGGAGAGAGGAGAGGGGAGGAATTCGGCCAGGGTTCTCTTGCTTTAGGAGAGGTGCCGATTTCCTTATGCCATGGGGTCTATTTATACTTGTAGACTCCTTAAGGGTTACAACCTAAACCCTAATTGGATAACTTAGACTTTAAGTTAATCCATATCCTTTCCTTGATAACCCTTTGGACGATTTTAGCTATCCTAACACTCTTAGAATTCGTCCAAAGCATATCCCAATGGATTTACAGTCTAAAGCTTAACTATCAAACAATTGACAGTTTATACCCCTTTATTTAATTAATCTCTTTAAGTCACCAAATTAATTCTAATTAATTCTATGACTTATATTAATCAAATAACACATATATTATTCATTATATTATTCTCATAATATATTAATAATATTTACTCTCTCGTAATAAATCATCCTATCAAGTTGCTTTGGTGAAGGCAACCCAAAAGGACCATGCACAACCGGGTCAAATACTTGCCTAATATAGTTGTAGCCTTAGACACTATTCCAACAGTCTCCCACTTGGATAAGTCTAGTAACTATATTCACAAGTACAATTTGGTTTGCAATCGTAGCTCTCAAAGACGCTGTCAAACTCTGATCTAATCAATCTTGTCCTTTAGATAAGGGAACGTACAGTCCTCTGTTAGATATCATGCTGACAATCCTATGGAATGGTTAGTCAAGCATTTAGGTTTCTCGATCTCTGATTTATTTGACATAGAACTTAATCGAACACATCAATTCAGTTCTGACCGGGTCCGGCACATAAGTCAAATCAAATCATCAAGCGGCCGAGATATCGCTTTTACCTTCTTAGATAAAAGTTACAGATAAACTTCGACTTATATGCATTTACTTATTCATTAACCAACTATACACAACAATACGTTTTATAACACCGAGTTACTGATGCGTTTTCGTATTATCAATGTACAATCAATTAACAAATAACAAATCATATATCTAGGTTTTAAGACTATATGATATTATCGTCTTGCGATCACCTTTTATATCGTATTCCATAAGGTAATTCCAGCAAGCGCGGGTTTGTTCCAATGCTCAAAGCTAGTTCATAAGCACTCATGAACGTTGCAGCAATCCTTTGCTATGTCTAACACCATTTAGACATTCTACACACCAATTCATGACAATCTTCATTCGTATCTACCCCCAACATATGAACGATTGTGGACCATTTGAACAATTTCTATTATTCTTAATAATCTTAATTATTCTGGAAGTCAAAACATGCAAAATGAAACAATAGCTAAACGATTAACATAAGATAGTAACATTACTCATAAATAAAACTCCTTTATTTAATCATCAAATGTAAATTACATTTATCTATTACACGTTTCTAATACTATCTAATCTATGCTAATATCATCCTTCAGCCCAATACTCCTAGCATGATGCAAGTGCTTAACCCTACTCAGTCCCTTCATAAGCGGATCTGCTGGGTTATCTTCTGATGATATCCTCTTCACTACGAGTTGTCCTTCTTCTACACGATGTCTAATGAAGTGATACTTTCTGTCGTTATGTCTTGATCTACCATGATCCCTCGGTTCCTTGGTCAAGGCAACCGCGCCTTCGTTATCACAGAAAATGTCCATTGGCTCCTTTATGGCAGGTACAACTCCAAGATCACCGATGAAGTTCTTTAGCCATATTGCCTCCTTCGACGCTTCGCTCGCTGCAATGTACTTTGATTCGCACGTCGAATCAGCTACGGTTTCCTGCTTGGAGCTCTTCCATGTCACTGCTCCTCCATTTAGGGTAAAGACCCAGCCCAACTGCGAACGGTAGTTGTCCCTGTCGGTCTGAAAACTGGCGTCACTATACCCTCGCACCTTCAAGTCATCACTCCCTCCGAGGACTAAGAACCATTCCTTCGTCCTCCGAAGGTACTTAAGGATGTTTTTCACTGCAATCCAATGTGCTTTGCCAGGATTCCCTTGATATCTGCTAACCATGCTCAAAGCGAAGGCTACATCAGGGCGAGTACAAGTCATAGCGTACATGATTGAGCCAACTGCGGAAACATATGGTACTCGGCTCATTTCTGCTATCTCAGCTTCGGTACTCGGACTTTGAGTCTTACTCAATTTGGCATTACTTTGTATCGGTAGTTCTCCCTTCTTTGAGTTTTCCATACTAAAACGTTTTAGTACTTTCTCTAAGTAAGTATTCTGACTAAGTCCAATTAGTCTCTTACTTCTTTCTCTTACTATCCTTATTCCCAAAATGTAAGAAGCCTCTCCGAGGTCCTTCATAGCGAAGCACTTCCCGAGCCAGGACTTAACCTCCTGCAGAGTCGGGATGTCGTTTCCTATGAGTAATATGTCATCGACATATAGAACGAGGAAGCTTACTATACTCCCACTGGCTTTGACATATACACAAGATTCGTCTTCGCTTCGTACAAATCAAAACTCTTTGACTTTCTCATCGAAGCAAAGATTCCTTCTGCGAGACGCTTGCTTAAGTCCATAAATGGACTTCTCAAGCTTACACACTCTATTCGGATGCTTCGGATCCACAAACCCCTCTGGCTGAGCCATGTAAACATCCTCAGCCAACTTTCCGTTAAGGAAAACGGTCTTGACATCCATTTGCCAAATCTCATAATCATGAAATGCGGCAATTGCTAGCATCACTCTAATAGATTTAATCTTCGCAACTAGCGAGAAGGTCTCATCATAGTCAACTCCGAGAGTTTGAGTAAAGCCCTTCACGACCAATCGTGCTTTATATGTGTGTACGTTTCCATCCACGTCGGTCTTCTTCTTGAAGATCCATTTGCACCCAACGGTCTTACGTCCGGGCACGTAATCAACCAAATTCCAAACTTGGTTCTCATACATGGATTGGATCTCGCTATCCATTGCCTCTTTCCACTTTGCAGACTCCAGGCCTGCCATAGCTTCCTTATAGCTATTAGGTTCATCAAGGTTTACTAGTGTACCATCACTAATATACGTGTCCCCTTCGGTAGTAATATGAAAGCCATAAAACTGGGGATGAACTCTAACTCTATCAGAACGTCTAAGAGGTAAGGATTCATCAATCGGTTCAACCGGAGTTTCCTCCTCGGGTTGAATGCCAGCGGTAGAGGTTCCTTCGTCTATCGATTCTTGAATCTCTTCAAGTTCGATTTGCCTCCCACTGTCTCCTTGGCTCATGAGTTCTCGCTCTCGGAAAACTCCTCTCCTTGCAACAAAGACAACATTGTCCTTCGGTCTATAGAAGAGATATCCAAAGGATGTATGTGGGTAGCCGATGAAAATACATCGCTCACTCCGAGGTTCAAGCTTGTCGTGAGTATCTCATCTTACGAAAGCCTCGCAACCCCAAACCTTGATATGTGCCAATGAGGGAGCTTTCCCTGTCCACATCTCGTGAGGTGTTTTGGCAACCTTTTTAGTAGGGACTCGGTTAAGGATATGGGCGGTAGTCTCTAAGGCATACCCCCAAAAAGAGATAGGTAGTGAACCACGACTCATCATAGAGCGAACCATATCCAATAAGGTTCGATTACGCCTTTCTGCCACACCATTCAACTGCGGTGTCCTAGGAGGCGTCAATTGTGAAACTATTCCACACTCCTTGAGATAATCGTGGAATTCAAGACTTAGGTACTCTCCTCCTCGATCGGATCGAAGCATCTTGATTTTCCTGCCCAATTGATTCTCCACTTCATTCTTGAACTCTTTCAACTTTTCAAAGGTGTCTGGCTTTTGCTTGATTAAGTAGATATACCCATATCTACTATAGTCATCGGTAAAAGTCACATAGAAGTGGTTCCCATCCTTCGTGGTTGATCTAAACGGTCCACATACATCGGTATGTATTAGGTCCAATAGACCCTCGCCCCTTTCACATGTACTCGTGAAGGGTGACTTAGTCATCTTTCCAAGCAAACAAGACTCGCATGTGTCATCTTCCCTAAGGTCGAATGACTCCAACACTCCATCCTTTTGGAGTTGGGCTATGCGTTTCTTGTTGACATGTCCAAGACGACAATGCCACAAGGATGCTTTATCCATACTAGTGGAAGAATCAATATTTAAAACATCATTTCCTAAGTTATCAACAATCATAACGGTCTCATATATTCCATTACATGGTATATCTTCAAAGTAAAAGACACCATTTAGATAAGCCAAAATAGAACCATTCTCATTATTAAAAGAAAATCTAAATCCTTGTCTATATAAACCATGAAATGAAATGATGTTTCTAGCCATTTCTGGCGAATAGAAACAATTGTTCAAATCTAAAACCAAACTATTCCTAAGCACTAAAGAATACACTCCAATCTTGGTCACAGGCGACGATCTTCTGTTCCCCATGATTAGATTGATCCTTCCTTGCCCCACATCCCTACTTCTTCTTAGTCCCTGCACATTAGAACAAATGTGATAACCACAACCGGTATCAAGAACCCAAGAAATAGCATGATTAGAATCATTAGATTTGATTGTGTATATACCTGCGAAAGATGGCTTGATCTTTCCCTCTTTGATTGCTTGCAGGTAATCTGGGCAGCTTCTCTTCCAATGTCCTATCTTGTGGCAGTGGTGGCACTCTGCCTCTTTTGGGTTAGAGCAGGGCTTAGCGGGATCAACTTTGGTCCCACTAGAAGAGGCACCATCTCGGGTTTTCACCTTGCGATAGTTCTTCGATGAAGCTTTCCTCTTCTTTCCCTTTCCTTGACCAATAGCCAAGACAGGAGCAGCGGGCGGATTGGGAGTAGGTGCAACAGACTTGTCCTTGAAGTTGCTCTCAGCGACCCTCAAGAGACCTTGGAGTTTGCTTAGGGTGACCTCTTCTTTGTTCATGTGGTAGGTCATCCTAAATTGGTTGTACATCGGAGGCAAAGAGTGAAGCACCATATCGATCGCCAAGTCTTCACCGAAGTCAACATTTAACTTGCGAAGGCGGTCGACATACCTTTGCATCTTTTGCAGGTGCACGGTAAGAGATTCTCCATGACCCATCTTAGCGGAAATCATGTTGGTGAAAATCTCATAACGCTCTTGTCTCGCGTTTTGGTGGTATCTCTCCAATAAGTCTTGGTGCATCTCGTACGGGTACATGTCCTCGTAGGACTTTTGGAATTCGGAGTTCATGGTAGCGATCATGATGCAATGTACCTTCGTTGCATCTCGCTCATGAGTCTCAAAAGCGGTGATTTCGGCGGGAGTAGCAATTTCAGGGTTGATTTTCTCGAGCTTCTCATCGAGGACATACTCTTTATCTTCATAGCGAGCAATGGTGCGAATGTATCTTATCCATTCGCTAAAGTTCATTCCATCGAAGGTGACCTTTTGGCAAAGGCTCATCAACGTGAAAGAACTAGCAGCAGCGTTGTTTGCGTTCGACATCTACAATTAGAAAGGACAAAGATAGATTAGAATAAGAATCCCTAATTATCACCCAATAAGAAAAAATTAGGGCTAGGATCCAACAATAACATTTACATACTAGAAAAGGGATACCGTAATGTAACATGCAAATAAATTGAAGGTAAGTGAATGACGATTCACTAATTCTCCATCACAAAACATAAACTATTAGTCCTAAGTGTTTTTGAGAATTCCTTGGTTCGGATGAGATTCATTGAAACTATTCAATGGCATGTTTAAATCTCGATATGCCCCTCTTGTTTGTGACTGGGATGCCGAGGATCACAAAGCGGGTGTGAATTACCATGCAAATTCACATGGTGCCTTCATTGTAACGATCACCTATTCGATGTGCCGGTAAACCACACACGCTCCATCGAACTATGATAAACAATGAATCACCCTTTGCCACCTTCGCTTAGAACCAATTAGTGTGCCGGTAAACCACACACGCTCCACTAACTTCTTAGCAAGGTGCAAAGTGTAATTTCATGGGATTGCATCAATTCACTTTTCCTAAAGTAACTAAGATTGGGAAATTTTTAAAACATGTGTAGTTACTTTATATTTCTTATTATACTTTTAATGAGAGGATGAGGTTGCCCTATCCTACCCGTTCGGCTAACGACCCTCCACCAATCAAGCAAGCGGTGGGTGTGAGTGTACACCCATTAAGCGCCATTTTATAGGCCGCAACCTTATACCCACCTTATAGATCGGCTTCATGAATGAGGCCTACTAACGGTAAGACTAGCATTTAGTTATACATATATATATTATTCTAGTAATATCATATTAGTATAGGGTTGTATTTTAAAACTTTTAAAATCTAGGGTTTGAAATTTAAGTTGTCTAAATTAAAACTTTTAATCACAAAAAATTTCAAAACTTGAGGGTAAGTTTTAAACATTTAAAACATGGAGGATCAAATAACAAATAATTCCAATTAACAATTAATATCCTAATTATCTATATTTGATTTTATTCAAGATTTCTTTGAAAGATAATTACCAAAATAATTAAAATAATTAATTAATTAATTATCATATAAGGAAATTAAATATTTTATTAGTTGATAAATACCTTTAACTAGATCAAGATAATAGTCATATATATCAAAAAATCGGATTTAGATTGATCTATTATGATTAAGGTAAGTTTCCATAAGATAATTATGAAAAAATCCCGAATCTGGCCATTCCTGACGCCTGGACTCGCCGAGTGCACAAGGGGACTCGCCGAGTCAGGCCTACTCGCCGAGTCCACCTTGGGACTCGCCGAGTCAGTGACTCAGAAACCTAAAAATCGAATTTTGCAGGTTTGTTTCAGTTAATCAAGCAACAATTTAAAGAAAACCAAGCTAGGCTCTGATACCACTGATGGGTTTTAGCCATAAGAACTTTCCTATGTGCGCATGCAAAACCCTAATGCTTGGATCTAGGCTTTCTAATAAACATGCTTTGAATCCAAGACTTCTAATGACTAATTAGGTTAAATAACAATATTGAAACAGATCTAGAATCATACCTTTGAGTTCCTTGTTGATCTTGAGGTCTTGGAGCTTCTAGAGTCACAAATGTCACTCCTCTAATGGCTTACAAACACCAATAGCAAGGAAGATGATTTAGGAGAGAGGAGAGGGGAGGAATTCGGCCAGGGTTCTCTTGCTTTAGGAGAGGTGCCGATTTCCTTATGCCATGGGGTCTATTTATACTTGTAGACTCCTTAAGGGTTACAACCTAAACCCTAATTGGATAACTTAGACTTTAAGTTAATCCATATCCTTTCCTTGATAACCCTTTGGACGATTTTAGCTATCCTAACACTCTTAGAATTAGTCCAAAGCATATCCCAATGGATTTACAGTCTAAAGCTTAACTATCAAACAATTGACAGTTTATACCCCTTTATTTAATTAATCTCTTTAAGTCACCAAATTAATTCTAATTAATTCTATGACTTATATTAATCAAATAACAAATATATTATTCATTATATTATTCTCATAATATATTAATAATATTTACTCTCTCGTAATAAATCATCCTATCAAGTTGCTATGGTGAAGGCAACCCAAAAGGACCATGCACAACTGGGTCAAATACTTGCCTAATATAGTTGCAGCCTTAGACACTATTCCAACACTATGGTGTACATGCAACCCTAGAAACCTTGGATCTATGTTTTCTCTAAAATACATGCAAATTTGATTTCCAAGGTTTACAACCTAACTAGCATGTTATGGGGTACTTGTAATACAAAACCTTAAGTAGAATAACATACCTTTCTTTTATGTTTGAATGCTTGCAGTTTTAGAGCCTAGCACCAATAGTGTGGATGCCTCAAGTGGTGTCACAAATCACCCAAAACAACTTGGAAATACTTTAGAGAATCTAATGCTTTCTAGAATTGGCCCACCCTTCTTTCTCACACACACTAGTGCCAATTCTAGAACCAAGGATCTCTTTGTATACTATGGAGGAATAGGGTTACACCCTAATACCCATGACTCTTCATTTACCTAGGATCCATGGGTTAAAAGCTCCATGGACTTCCATATACTCTTAGCCCATCCTAAATAAATCGTAGCCCAATCCATATATATGTAAGAGTCCATATTTAATTAGCCTCTTTTAATCACTAAATTAATTCCAAAATTAATTCTTGATCAACACTAATTAAATAATATTAATATATTATAACTTATAATATATTAATGGATCATAAACATCTTATTCTCAAAAATATATCCATACAAATTGTTAGGTTAAGTGCAACCCAAATGGAACATGTCGGGTCGGGTCAAGCTCATACCAAACATAGTTACGGACTTAGACACCTTATCCAACAGTCTCCCACTTTGATAAGTCTGATAACTATAGTTGCAAGTATAACTTCAGGAACCAACCAGCAATTGTAGCTCTTTTAAAACTTTGTTGAACTATGAAGCGCCATTTTAGATAAGTGATCATATAATCCTCTGTTCTCAAGATATCAGCTGGACAAATAAATGGAACAATGTCGTACTTATTGTTCAACAGTTGTTTCTCAATCTCTGATTTGTTAGACATAGAACTAAATTGAACACATCAATTAGGTTCTGACCGGGCCCGTCACACAAGTCAAAACCAAATCATTGAGGGGGCCAAATATTGCTTTTATTTCTAGAAGGAACAGATAAACTTCGACTCATATGCTTGTACTAACTACCAGTTGAATCATGCACAAAAGCATGTTTTATGACATCAAGTTATCGATGCGTTTTCGTACAATCAAAGGATAACCAACTCATAGTCAACGACTTATATCTCTAGGTTTGAAGATATATATGATATTACCATCTCACAATCACTTGAGATAAATTCCATGAAGTGATACAAGTGAGCGTGGGTTTAATCCAATACTCTGAACTTATGAGCACTCATGAATGTTGTAGCAACCATTGCTATGTCTAATGCATCTTAGACAAATCTTACAAGCCAGATTCATGACAGTCTTAATTCAATACCTACTTCCAACGTATGACCGACTGTCGAGAGTTTGAATAATTATTCTGGAAGTCAAAACATGCAAAATTGAAACAATAGTAAACGATCAACATAGGATAGTAACACTTTACTCATAAATAAATAACAACTATTATTTAATCATCAAATGTTAATTACATTTTACAAGTTTCAGAAAACTATCTAATTATTAAAACTAATATCGTCTCTCAGCCCGATGCTTCGTGCATACTGCAAATGCCTAACCCTAGTCAGTCCCTTCGTGAGGGGATCTGCAAGATTCTCTTCCAACAATACCCTCTTTACCATGAGGAGTCCTTTTATTTTGTGTTTTATGAAGTGATATTTTCTGTCAATGTGTCTGGATCTACCATTATCTCTTGGTTCCTTGGCTAAGGCAATCGCACTATTGCGGTCACAGAAAATCTCCATAGGCTCCTGTATAGCTGGTACAACTCCAAGGTCTCCAATGAAGTTCTTCATCCATATCGCCTCCTTTGCCGCTTCACTTGCTGCTATGTACTCTGATTCACAAGTAGAATCAGCAACTGTCTCCTGCTTGGAACTTCTCCAAGTAATTGCTCCTCCATTTAGGGTAAAGACCCAACATGACTAAGAGCAGAAATTATCCCTATCAGTCTGAAAGCTAGCATCACTGTACCCTGCTACTCTCAACTCATCACTCCCACCGAGGGTAAGAACTCAGTCCTTAGTCCTCCGTAGGTACTTGAGAATGTTCTTTACCATAGTCGAGTGAGCCTTGCCAGGGTTTCCCTTGTATCTACTGACCATGATCAACGCAAAGGCCATAGCAGGGCGAGTACAAGTCATAGCATACATGATCGAGCCAACAGTGAAAGCATATGGTAATCGACTCATCTCTGCTATCTCAGCCTCTGTACTCAGACACTAAGTTTTACTCAGTCTAGCATTATGCTGGATCGGTAAGTCTCCTTTCTTGGAATTCTCCATGTTGAACCTTATCAACATCTTATCCAAGTAGGTACTCTGACTAAGTCCAATTAGTCTTTTACCCATGTCTCTCGTTATCCTTATTCCTAGGATATATGTAGCTTCCCCAAGGTCTTTCATAGAGAAACACTTCCCAAGTCAGGACTTAACCTCCTGCAAAGTTGGGATGTCATTTCCTATGAGTAGTATGTCATCCACATACAGTACTAAAAAACTAACTATACTCCCACTAGCCCTAACATATACACAGGACTCATCCTCACACCTCGAAAAGCCAAACTCTTTGACTTTCTCATCGAAGCAAAGATTCCATATGCGAGATTCTTGTTTCAATCCATAAATAGATTTCTCAAGCTTACACACCATATTAGGGTACTCTGCATCGACAAAACCCTCCGACTGAGCCATGTAAACATCCTCAGTCAACTTTCCATTAAGGAAAGCAGTTTTGACATCCATTTTCCATATTTCATATTCATGAAATGCAGCTATGGCTAGTAGAACCCTAATAGATTTAATCTTCGCTACTGGTGAGAAGGTCTCATCATAGTCAACTCCTGGAGTTTGAGTAAAGCCCTTCGCCACCAGTCATGCTTTGTAAGTGTGCACCTTCCCATCCATATCAGTCTTCTTCTTGAAGATCCATTTGCACCCAAATGTCTTACAACCTGGTATATTGTCAACCAAGTTCCAAACTTGATTGTCATACATGGACTGAATCTCGCTGTCCATAGCCTCCTTCCATTTAGCAGACTCAGGGCCTACCATGGCTTCCTTGTATTTATTAGGTTCATCCAAATCTATCAGTGTACTGTTACTGATAAATGTATCACCTTCAGTAGTGATGTGATAACCATAATAAAAGTTAGGTGTGCTCCTAACTCTAGTGGAACGCCTTGGAGGTACGGACTCATCTATCGGCTCAACGGGAGTTTCCTCCTCAGGTTGGTCGCTAGTGTTTGAGGTTCCTTCACCACTTGACTCTTGAAGCTCTTCAAGGTCAATTTGCCTCCCACTGTCTCCTTGGCTTATAAATTATCTCTCACGAATGACTCCTCTCTTTCCCAAAAAGACCATATTCTTACTAGGTCTGTAGAAGAGGTAACCAAAGGATTTCTATGGGTAGTCGATGAAAATACACCTCTCGCTTCGAGGTTCAAGCTTGTCGTGAGACTCGTGCCTCACGAGCCTCGCAACCCCAAATCTTGATGTGGTCTAGATTGGGAAATTATATGTTCCACATCTCATAAGGTGTTTTGGCAATCTTCTTTGTAGGGACTAGATTAAGGATATGGGCGGCCGTCACTAAGGCATACACCCAGAATGATATTGGTAATGAAGATCGACTCATCATGGAATGAACCATATCCAACAAGTTTCGATTGCGCCTCTCAGCCACACCATTCAGCTGTGGTGTCCTAGGAGGTGTCAATTGTGAGATAATCTCACATTCCTTAAGATAGTCAAGGAACTATATACTAAGATACTCTCCTCCCCGATTGGATCGGAGCATCTTGATGTTCCTGCCCAGTTGATTCTCCACTTCCTTCTTGAACTCTTTGAATTTTTCAAAGGTTTCTAACTTATGCTTGATTAAGTAGATATATCCATATCTACTGTAATCAGCAGTAAAATTCACATAATAGCGATTAGCATCCCTTGTGGCGGTTTTGAAGGTTTCACACACATCTATGTGTATGAGGTCCAACAAACCTTCACCCCTCTCACAAGAACCAGTGAAGGGGGACTTTTTCATTTTTCCAAGTAAACAAGAATCACAACTATCATCTGATTTTAGGTCAAATGATTCCAAAACTCCATCCTTTTGGAGTTGGCCTATGTGCTTCTTGTTGACATGTCCAAGACGACAATGCCACAAGGATGCTTTATCCAAGGTAATCAAATAATCAATATGAAATACATTATTCCCTAAGTTGTCTACAATCGACACAATTTCATATACACCATCACAATGTAATCCTTTAAAATAAAACACATCATTATAAAAAGCATCAATAGCACCAATTTTATTATCAAATGAAAAAGTGAATCCTTGCTTGTATAAACTATGAAAGGAAATAATATTTTTCGCCATTTCTGACGAGTAACAACAATTATTCAAATCTAAAGTTAACCCATTATTAAGAAATAAAGAATAAACTCCAATCTTGGTCACAGGTGATGCTTTCCTATTGCTCATGATTAAGTTTATCTTCCCGTGCTCCACTTCTTCACTACTTCGTAGGCCCTGCAAATCAGTACAAATGTGAATACCATAACCTGTATCGAGCACCCCAAGAGTTAGTATGCAATGAGTTTTTAGACAATATGGTATAAATACCTGCATGGGTGGGTTTAACTTTCCCATCCTTTACATCCTGCAAGTACTTAGGGAAGCTTCGCTTCTAGTGCCTCTTTTCATGGCAGTAGAAGTTGTTGGGTTTTAGTATACTACAACATCCTATGGTGCACATACAACCCTAAATACCTTGGATCTATGTTTTCACTAATTATACATGCAAATGGTTTCCAAGGTATTAATCTTACAACTAGCATGCATTTAACATAAAAATATAATATACTAGTTAGCATGACATACCTTTTGATGGAGCTTGAATTATTGGTGTATTTGGCCTTAAAGAGCTTAGCCCCAATAGTGTGGAAGCCACAAATGGAATCACAACACACCATGGACAAAGGATGAACTTGAGAGAGAATTCCATGCACACAAAAGACACCATGAACTCTAAAAAGATACAAGTGGCGATTTTGGGCTATGAAGTATCCATTTATATGTGGGATTTCTAGGGTCATGGATATAACCCAAATCCATACCCATGGGTTTTATGATCCATGGTTCATCTAGCCCAACTCTTTATGTATCCATACATAAACTTGGTCCAACATGGATCATAAGCCCAACACATATAAATATAACTAATTATCATAATTAGTCCCCATAGATTTAATTAGTCTCTTTCGACCACTAAATTAATTCCAAATTAATTTTTGATCAATACTAACTAAAACATATGATTTCATATTAATATATTATTACTTTTAATATATTAATAAACCATAAATAACCTTCTCTCAAAAGTCCATCCTAACAAATTGTCCTGATGATATGCAACCCAAATGGACCATGCTACTCTCGGGTCGAATACATACCAATAATATTTATGGTCTTAGATACCTAATCCAACAATCTCCCACTTGGATAAGTCTAAAACTATTATTCAAGTATGACTCCAAGATCCCGACTAGCAATCGTAGCTCTTAAAGCCGGTGTTAAACTCTGAACAAATCAAATGACATGTCCATTAGATAAGGGATCATATATTCCTCCATTCTAGATATCATATGGACTGAGACATGGATTATAATCATTCTCTCTATCCATTTATTGTTTCCCAATTTCTGATTTATGACGACTAACTAATTGAACAAATCAAATCAGTCCAGGCCCGTCGAGCACTTACGTTTGTCATCACCACATCATCGAGGGGCCCATAGATATCGCTTTTATCCCGAAGGTAAAAGGAATGGATAAACTTTGACTCATATGGCTTGTTCTACTCCTTGTTGAATCATACAGAAAGGCACTTTTATAACATTGAGTTACCAATGCGTTTTCGTGCAATCAATGTATAACCAACTCATAGTAACAACTCATATCTCTAGGTTTGAATAATATAAGATATTATCATCTCATGATCACTCATGATTAAATCCATGAAGTGATTCAAATGAGCACTGGTTGAATCCAATACTCAGAACTTATGAGCACTCATAAGTGTTGTAGCACAACTTTGTCCACCAACTTGGACCTCTACAAGCCAACCCATGACAGTCTTGATTCATATCTACTTCCAACATATGACCGACTGTGGATGGTTTGAATAAATTAGTCATCCAGAACAATGACCTAGTTTATTCTGGAAGTCAAAACATGCAAAATGAAACACAAGAATAATTGAATTGAATATGGTATCAAAACCTGTGAACATAAATAAAACACCTTTTATTTATCACCATATGATTACACATTATTCATTGTATACTGTTTCACTTATCAACTATATTCTTGAATTTAAAACAATAGTTGTCCCATGCTCCAAGCATGTACACTATGTTTTCTAAACACTAGTCATGCCATACACCTGTCAGCTATCTAAGATAAGTTGTATGATATTGATAAAGTTTTATCAAAGCAATCTAGTATCAGAAAATTTCTGAGTATATGTCAAAGCTAGTGGGAGCATAAGTGTTATGCTAATAATTATCATGTTAGTGGGAGCATGATAATTATGATAAGTATTGCAAGTTAGCAATGTTAATTATAGAAAACAAAAGGTTTCAATTGGGAAAAAGTTGTTTTGCTATAATTAAGGGAGAGGAAATTATACTTCATCTCAAATCTAAAATCTTAGATTGAGGTTTTAATCGTATTTAGTCAAGTATATATATGAATGTTATGTTGGAATGGCTCAACATAAGAAAATTCTAATATATGGGTCCATTATTTGCGTTCTAAAATTCGATTATGATTACGGCATCCCTTTTCATAATCTGAATTATGAGAACTTGGCAAATTGAAATGGAAATATTATAGCAAAAGACTTGTTTAGTCTTTATGTGAGACATCATGAATTGTGTCCCATATGCTTTGGATATAGGATCGATTGCATGTGCTATATTCATCCTTTATAAAATTTTCCAAATGCCTGGGGCATTAAGAAGGGAAAAGGTATAGAATTGGATATGACTAAAAGGATTAAACAATTGTCGAGGACAATCTAAGGTTTATCAAAGATTGGTTGCTGAAGGACAGTTGGAAGTATAGTGATAATTCTGGAAGGACCATATTGACATAATCTGTAAGGAGGCAACTCTTGTTCATAAGTGATAGTCAAAATGGAATATGGAAATGTTTCAAAGTTAGAAATTATTCAATCTATGTAAGATTAGGAAACTTAATGCAAGAAGGATGATTCCAAGGAGTTTATATCCTTTGGAATGCTCTGTAATATTTGTTGTCAAGTCTTTCTCACTTTGTGCATAATCATTACAAGAGGAACAATGCATATAAGTTTAGAATCTAATAGATTTTAGTAAATGGCATGAATTTGGAATTCTTGCATTTACAGTAAGGATTTGGGACTATGAAAAAAGGATCATTGGAATTATGTTCAATTGATCTATTTCACAAAGTAAAAATTATAGACAAACATAGTATAAATAAAAGAATAAAATAATATACCTGGGAATCCGGATGTTACAATTCTCCCCCACTAGAATCAGACTTCGCCCTCGAAGTCTTACTCTGCAAACAACCCGGGATCCCGCATCTCTCACTCCAGTTCCCAAGTCAACTCTGACCCTTCCAATGCTTACCCACTGGACCTGCACCAGAGGCACCTCCTTGTTCCCCAAAACCTTGATCTTCTGATCCCTGATTGCCACCGGTCTCTCAACATAGTTCAGGCTCGCATCCACCTGAATATCCTCTAATGGCACCACTACCGACCCGTCGGCTATACACTTTCTCAGCTGTGACACGTGGAAGGTGTCATGAATCTGACCCAACTCCGTAGGTAGCTCCAACCGGTAGGCTACCCTTCCTACTCTCACAATCACCCTGAAAGGACCAATATATCAGGGCCCCAGCTTTCCCCTCTTCCTAAATCGGATCACTCCTTTCCAAGGAGAGACCTTCAGGAGCACGAAGTCGCTGACGTGAAATTCGAGCTCGGACCGGCGCCTATCCACATAACTCTTCTGGCGACTCTGAGCGGTCAACAACCTCTATCTGACCTGTTGTATTTGCTCTGTCGTCTGAAGCACGATCTTTGTACTACCCATCACACACTGCCCTACCTCTCCCCAGCAAATGGGGTTACGACACCTCCTCCCATACAACAGCTCAAAGGGTGGCATACCAATGCTCGAATGATGGCTGTTGTTGTAGGAAAACTCTGCCAAGGGAAAGTACGTGTCCCAACTCCCGCCGTAATCCAACATACATGCTCGGAGCATGTCCTTGAGCGTCTGAATCGTCCGCTCACTCTGCCTATTAGACTGTGGGTGGTATGCGGTACTAAAATGCAGCCTCGTACCCAATTCCTCATGAAATTTCTTCCAGAATCTAGAAGTGAAACGCACATCTCAATCTGATACAATTGAGATTGGCACCCCATGTCACGATACTACCTCCCTTACGTATATCTCTGCCAACCTCTCTGCGGAAGAGCTCTCACTGATAGCAAGGAAATGAGCGCTCTTCGTCAACCAGTCCATAATCACCCAAATTTCATCGACACCACTCGCAGTCCTTGGCAATTTGGTGATGAAATCCATGGTAATCTGTTCCCATTTCCACTCAGGAATGTCTAACGGCTGCAGCTTACCATGTGGATGCTGGTGCTCGGCCTTAACCCTGCGACAGGTCAGGCATCTCTCTACAAACCATGCGACATCCATCTTCATACGGGGCCACCAATACTCCCTCTTCAAGTCCAAATACATCTTAGTGGCCCCGGGATGGATCGAGAACTTCGATCGATGAGCCTCTTCCATCAAAATGGTATGCGTTCCGCCCACAAACGGTACCCATATCCGACCCTGAGATGTCATAAGTCCTTGACTATCGGTAAAGAACTTCGATACCTACCCGATCACCCACTCCCTTTTGCGGTTCTCCGGTCTCACGGCCTCCGCTTGGGCCGCTCCGAATGGTGTCCAACACCGGAGTCATCACTTTCAACCTCATATAAACATCTCGTATTGGGGCGCTCTCCGCCCTATGACTCAAGGCATCGACTACAAAATTAGCCTTGCCCGGGTGGTACAGGATCTCACAATCATAATCCTTTACCACATCCAACCATCTCCTCTGGCGCATATTCAGGTTGGGCTGATCCATCAAGTACTTCAAACTCTTGTGGTCCGTGTATATGGTACACCGAACCCCATACAGTAGTGACGCCAGATCTTGAGGGCGAACACCACAGCCCCCAGCTCCAGGTCATGGGTGGGATACCTCGACTCATGAGGCTTCAGCTGCCTTGATGCATAGGCTATCACATGCGCCCTCTGCATAAGCACTGCTCCCAACCCGGATATCGATGCATGACAGTACACCACAAAATCCTCCATCCCTTCCGGGAGTGCAAGCACCGGGGCTTCGCACAACTTCTGGCGAAGTGTCTCAAATGAGGTATGCTGCTCCTGACCCCAGGAAAAAGCGACACCCTTCCGGGTCAACTAGGTGAGTGGCACGGCAATCTTGGAGAAATCCTTAATAAATCTCCGATAATAGCTAGCCAATCCTAGAAAGCTCCTGATCTCGGCAGGCGATCTTGGCACCTCCCACCTCATGACCACCTCAATCTTGGCCGGATCGACCAATATCCCATTCTGGTTGACGAGATGTCCCAAGAATTGGACCTCTCGTAACCAGAACTCGCACTTGGATAATTTGGCATAAAGCCTCTCCGATCTCAGAACTTCGAGGATCTCCCTCAAATGCTCCTCATGTTGTTCTCTAGACCTCGAATACACCAAAATATCATCAATGAATACGATCACCGACCGATCCAGCATCGGTCTGCACACCCTGTTCATGAGATCCATGAACGCAGCTGGTGCATTGGTGAGCCCAAAAGGCATCACCACGAACCCATAATGCCCATAACGAGTTCTGAACGTTGTCTTCTGGATATCTTCATCCCAAACCCTCATCTGATGATAACTCGACCTCAAGTCTATCTTGGAGAACCAAGACGCCCCCCGCAACTGATCGAACAGATCATCGATCATCGGCAACGGATAACGGTTCTTGACCATCAACTTGTTCAACTCCTGGTAATCAATGCACATCCGGTGTGAACCATCCTTTTTCTTGACAAAAAGAATCGGTGCTCCCCAAGGTGAGCTACTTGGTCGAATAAACCCCTTCCCCAACAGCTCCTGAAGCTGCGAGGATGACTCCTGCATCTCTAGCGATGCGAGGCGATAAGGCGCCTTAGCAACAGGTGCTGCTCCTGTAATCAAATCGATATGGAACTCCACTTGCCTCTCGGGAGGCACACCCGACAATTCCTCGGGCGAAACATCCAGGAACTCGCACACTATCGGAACCTCATCAATCGAACCAGGCCTCCCAGCGGCCAACCACGTGTCCATCACATAGGCTACGAATCCACTGCAGCCCTGCTGCAAACTCTGCGTCGCCCTGGCAGCCGAGCAAAACACCGACCCACATCGGGTTCCCTCGCCATACACCGTAAGTACTCCCCCACTAGGGTCTCGTATCGTCACCAACTGACACTCCCAGTCTATAACCACTCTGAATCGGCTCAACCAATCCATGCCCACTATAACACACACATCCCCCATCGCAATCGGAACCAGATCTATCAGGAACTCCACACCGAAGATCTCAAGAATACATCCTCGAATCACATCTGTAGCATACACTGCTCGCTCGTCAGCTATGGAAACTCGCAGAGGTCGACTCAACGCCTCTCGACGGATACTAATGTGTTGACTAAATGCCAAAGAAACAAATAACCGACTCGCACCAGAGTCAAATAATACCAAAGCAGGTACAAAACTCACAAGAAAATTACCTATGCATAACATCATACAAGCACAATATCACAACAAAAGGATAAATATAGAATACATACCAGCCACAACATCGGGCGCTGCGTGGACCTCCTCCTCAGTCAACTAGAAAGCTCTCCCATGAGCCTTCGGAGCCTCGGCCTTCACTGGTCGAACCTTGGTAACCCTAGCAATAGGTGAAGATCTCTGATGTAACTGTAGACACTCGGCCTTCCGATGGCCAGTCTGGTTGCAATGAAAGCAAGCTATAAATCCCTTGGGGCAATCCTTGGCGATATGCCTCTCCTTGCCATATTTGTAACAAGCACCTTATCGACAGGGCCCCTCATGACCCTTGTCGCACTTTCTGCAAGTGCGGCCCTTCTGGCCTCTAGTCCTCGAATCAGCGGACTTGGTCCGCTTGACTGCCAGCTGAGACTGAGCCGGTCGCCGATCCATCCTCTGAGACTCAGCCTCCTCCCTGGCATGAGTCTCCAACTCAATCTCCCTCTTCCAGGCATTTTCCTGGAGCTCAGCAAATGTCCAGTACGTCGAGTTCAACACGAACTCCCGAATGTCCCTCCTCAGAATGCCCAAATACCGACTCATCCGTGCCTGCTCAGTAGACACCTGCTCAGGGCAGAACATCGCCCTCTCATGAAACTTCTGGGTGACCACAGTAACCGAATCATTACTCTGCTTGAGGGTCAAGAACTCCTGAACCAACCGTTCCCTCTCCACCAGGGGAACATACTCGTCTCTGAACATGGTGGTGAACCTCTCCCAGGTCACCGCTGAAATCTCTGCAAGAGTGAAGCTCGCCGTCACGAACTTCCACCAATCCTTCACTCCCAAGCAAAGTTGGTTCAAAGCGAACCGTACCCTCAGATGCCCCGGACATGAACACGTATAGAAGCATCCCTCAATATCAGCAATCCATCTCATCGCAGCGATCGGATCCTGCGTCCCATCAAACTAAGGTGGCTTCGTGTTGCTGAACTCCCAGAACAACAACGAGTCACCTCCCTGAGGCCTGGCAGCAGCCACAGCTGCTGTAGCTGCAGCGGCTGCAACCTCAGTCACCACGGCGTACTGCTCATTGAAAGTCTCAATTAGTGTGGTCTTGATAGACCCAAACATCTCTGAAATCCCGGCCCTGATCGCCGCAGCCACCTCATCGTGGATCTTCTGACGAAGCTCCTCGTCACTTACACCGCTCACCTTAGGTTTGTGGCGTGTCCCAACCATGATGTCTCTAAAATATAACACAACAATATCAAAGACTCATTCGAGCATGCTCGCGCTTGATAACTCAACCCTACTTGTTCCTTAGTATCCAAAGGATTCTTACTTAGAGTGCGCACTGCTTCGGTGTCTTCGGTAGTACGGGCCCTTATACTATCGTCTACACCGCATCAGTATTCACCCTAAGTCCTCCTCCTTGGATCCCAGATCACAAGTACTCTATATCTCACTGGCATAGGCTACCCTTCGGTAGACCTCTTATCAGCCCCTCACTGCTACCTACTCGCTCTCAAGCATCACATAGCAGCACAATCCTGCCTAGGCTAAGGCATCACAAAATCAGGCCACTCTAGTCCTAATATGAATACCTAGCCAGCTCTAGCATGCATAATATAGCATATCATATCTCATAACACATAACGTAAGGGCATTTTGGGCGTTCACCGTTCGGGCACTGGCTGACCATACACACTGCTCTGCTCTGGTTGTCTCAAAATCTCTTGCTTTTTAGAAAAATTAGTTTTTTTGGTTTGAAATTTTTTCTCAAATCCTCAGTTTGAGTTCAGTTACGCCCGAAGGTGCATCCGAATCCCTCAAACCAAGGCTCTGATACCAACTTGTAACAACGTAAATTTTCAAAACAATTTTTCACTTCTTTAAAACATAATTTCTTTCAAGACAAACCATAAAATCCAATGTAACATGATCATAATACAAAACATATCAATCCCAAGACCAATCATATCCAAATCCGCCTGTGTGTGTACGAGTCATGTCGGCGCCTTCCCGCGGTCCTCACTAGTACCTGAAACACATTACACATAAACACTGTAAGCAAGAAGCTTAGTGAATTCCCCAAAATACCACTTACATACATACGCCTTTCCAGGCCATACTCCACACGACCTTCCGGTCCATGTGTCTCAGGGTACTTCCATCCCAACCCGGTAAACCTTCCGGTCCTACCCATGTCGACCTTCTGGTCCACATCATAATGCCTTCCAACCCATATCATATTGCCTTACGGCCCATATCAAGCATAGCATACATAGCGCATACGAAATAGCCAACGCATACCATACAATGCATATATCTCATATAGAGCAAATATCCTCATAAATATATCTCTCGGGACTAGACTAAACCCTCTCTTGGCACCCTCAGAAGGGAAAAAGACCATTTTACCCCTCTTTGACTCAATGGCCACAATGTTGACCAAATCCTAGAAGTCAACAAAAGTCAACGATCAAACTTTGACCCGACTCGTCGAGTGCACTTGGGCAACTCGGCGAGTCTGCACGTGTCCACTAACTCTTTAGTCTCACTTGGCACGTCGAGTTCCTCCCCTTGCTCGACGAGTCACACCTGGCATGAATCGCAGGGCCACCCCGACTCAACTCGCCGAGTCTCAAGATCAACTCGGCGAGTTCCGCTTTGAACTCCAGTCCTCTAATCCCCCCCCCCTGACTCACTGATTTATTCACCCAAATCGGCAAGTCCACTCACTGAGTGATTCACGGGAAACCCTAACCCTACTCGCCAAGTCTTCCCTTGCACTCGGCGAGTTCATGCCATGCACAAACTCAAATGGCCTCCTAAGGTCAGATATGTTCCTTGAATCCATAGATCTGACCTTCCCAAGCCTGATAAACACGTAAAGTTCGAATCTTGACACTCATGGGATGTCTAGGAGGCTTCACTTGATGATTTAGCCCCAAAAGTAACATCCTTAGCTCAACACCTCCATATCTCAACATAAAGCAAGCTGAGATAAGCTCTATAGACCACTATGGGTCCAGATCTGAAGTATCAAAGTGAATAGGGCCATATCCTCACAATCTTCTTCCAATAAAGGTCATAAAACTCTACATCTATGGATTCCTTCCACAAAACAGATAAAGGGGCGATATAATACCTCAAAGATGAAGTCTCTTGCTCGAAATCCACAGATGCACAACCTCCTTGGTCTCCTCTAAGCTAGAAACACCTCCTTCTTGCAAGAATCAACCACAAAGATCATGAAATGGCTCTATACTCTCACAAACGCTCTAGCTCCTTTATGGTTTCTCTCTGGGGTCTGGTAGCCGCAAATGACGGCCCTAAGGGCCTTTAAATAGGTCCCAAACCTAGGAAATTAGGGTTTTATTAAACAGAGTGGACTTGCCGAGTCCACCTCATGAACTCGCCGAGTCCAGCCATGAACCTGGATAACAATCCGCGACCCTACTCGGCAAGTCTAAGCACCAACTCACCGAGTCCCCTCACAACCTCCAAAAATAAAAGAATAAAATAATATACCTGAGAATCTGGATGTTACAAGGTAGGTATATGACGATTTACCAATTTCCACCATTATAAACGAAATAAATTATTAAGTTTAAATTGGATTTGAAACTCCTAGATCTTTTTTGATACATTGAACTTTCAATGGCATGTGTAAATCTCAATTGTGTCATCTAAAGTTTGTGACTGGGATGCCGAGGATCACAAACAAGGTGTGAATAACCATGCAAATTGACTTGGTACCCTTAATTTTATCACCTAATCAATGTACCGGTTAACCACACACACTCCACCGATCTATGATAAAACTTAAGTCACCCTTTACCACTCTTACTAGTCCTTGTTAGTCTGTCGGTTAACCACACACGCTCTCCTAACGGCTTGGTAAGGTACAAAGTGTAATTTCATGGGTTAGCACCTATTTCACATTTTCCAAAGTAACTAAGATTCGGAATTAATAAAGGTTTAGTTACTTTATAATTTCATTATACTTTTAATGAGGATTAAGGTCCTATCCTACCCGTTCGGCTAACGACCCTCCACCAGTCAAGGAAGCGGTGGGTCAGAGTGGACATCCATTACACCACCATTTTATAGGCAGTAACCTTATACCCCCCTTATAGACCGGCTTCGTGAATGAGGCCTACTAACGGTAAGACTGACTTATTCTTATACATACATACATACATATATATATATATATATATATATATATATAATAATTAAACTTTTAATATTATAGAAATATAAGGGTTGAATTTTAAACTTTTAAAATTCTAACGTTCAATTTGGAATTAAAGTATTTAATGTGTGAGACTTTACAAATTCCAAACTTGAGAACAAGTTTTGAAACTATTCAAGACTTTTCAACTCCATAACTTATGAGTTAATGTTTCATTAAAATGAGTGACATTTTATTTTATGTAACCTATGTGTTTTAATATGGACTTTAAAAGAGTGACTTTTGGTAATCCATAACTTGAGGACAAATTATGGATTCCATTAAAACACATAATTGATCAAGCAATATTTTAGCAAATAATTCCTATGATCTAACAATAACTCATAAGAACATGAACATCAATATCAAAATTTCAAGAATCATATTAACACATATAAAACATGGAATTTTGATATTAGCCATTGCAAATGGATTAGCATAAACATTACACCAAAACAAGTTTTAAAACACCAAAATAGTTTAGGGTAATGTTTCTACTCCATTTCCAGCAGCAAAACTCGAAAAACTACATTCTGGGGATCCTACTCGTCGAGTGTAAGAACCTACTTGACGAGTAGGATGAATTTACACATGGACTCGTCAAGTCCCCCCATGGACTCGGTGAGTTCATGCTGCAGAGTGCAGATTTTTGAGCTTTTTCAACAAGTTTGCATCAAGTTTCAAGAAAACAAGCCTAGGCTCTGATACCACTGTTGGGTTTTTAGCATACTAACACTCCTATGGTGTACATGCAACCCTAGAAACCTTGGATCTATGTTTTCTCTAAAATACATGCAAATTTGATTTCCAAGGTTTACAACCTAACTAGCATGTTATGGGGTACTTGTAATACAAAACCTTAAGTAGAATAACATACCTTTCTTTTGTGGTTGAATGCTTGGAGTTTTAGAGCCTTGCACCAATAGTGTGGATGCCTCAAGTGGTGCCACAAATCACCCAAAACAACTTGGAAATACTTGAGAGAATCTAATTCTTGCTAGAATCAACCCACCCTTGTTTCTCACACACACTAGTGCCAATTCTAGAACCAAGGACCTCTTTATATACTATGGAGGATTAAGGTTACACCCTAATACCCATGACTCTTCATTTACCTAGGATCCATGGGTTAAAAGCTTCATGGACTATCCATGGGCTTCCATATACTCTTAGCCCATCCTAAATAAATCTTAGCCCAATCCATATATATGTAAGAGTCCATATTTAATTAGCCTCTTTTGATCACTAAATTAATTCCAAAATTAATTTTTGACCAACACTAATTAAATAATAACTAGAAAAGAGCCCATGCTTCGCATGGGTTGGATATAATTTAAAGTTTTCTAAAAAATTGACTCGAAGTGATAGTTTAAAAAAACATGTAACACCGACAAAATCCAAGACTTTATAATAGGGTCGACTACCCATTGACCAAGGAATGACCAAACGTGTAATAAACAAAAAAAATTGTGCAAAAAAAATATCGAAATAGAACAATGTTGGAAAAAGTATCGAAATATAACAATATTGGAAAAGGCAGGTATTAAACTGACAATTGAACATACTTTTGTGGATGGAGATTGCAAGTGTAAAATTTGAAGGATGAAAACTATGAAACCCCCTAAAGAGTGGTGGTAGAAACCAAAAGTACTAAACTCCTATGGCAAATCTGTGAAGGAAAGAAAACTATGGGGTCAAAATGTGAATGTCAAAAAGTTACTGTTCAAACATCCCACAAGATTTAATATATATATATATATATATATATATATATATATATATTATAACTTATAATATATTAATGGATCATAAACATCTTATTCTCAAAAATATATCCATACAAATTGTTAGGTGAAGTGCAACCCAACCATGCCGAGTCGGGTCAAGTTCATACCAAACATAGTTACTGACTTAGACACCTTATCCCACATCTTCGCGAGCTTCTAGGGGTTTTGAGGCAAGAATGGATTTATGCTAAGTTCTCGAAGTGTGAGTTTTGGTTACGAGAGGTTCAGTTTTTTGGACACCTCGTTAACTAGGACGGGATATTGGTCGATCCGGCCAAGATCGAGGCAGTGGTGTAGTGGGAGGTTCCGAAATCTCCCTCAGATATCAGGAGTTTCTTGAGGTTGTCAAGGTACTACCAGAGATTTATTCAAGATTTCTCCAAGATTGCAGTACCACTCACTCTTTTGATGAGGAGGGGGTGGGGGTGGATTTTCGTTGGGGCCTTAAGAAGCAGTCAGCATTTGAGACCCTTCGGCAGAGATTATGTGAGGCCCTATTTTTTACCCTCCCGAAGGGAATTGAGGATTTTGTGGTTTTCTATGATGCATCCATCACTGGGTTGAGGGTGGTCCTTATGTAGAGAGGACGAGTGATAGCTTAAGTTTCACGGAAGTTGAAACTACATGAGGCAAGATATCCCATGCATGATCTTGAGTTGGGGTTTATGGTTTTTTCCCTCAAAATTTGGAGGCATTATCTTTATGGGGTCCGTTGTACTATCTACATGGATCACAAGAGCTTGAGACACATTATGGATCAGCCGAACCTGAACATGAGGCAATGCAAGTGGCTGGACGTAGTCAAGGATTATGACTACAAGATCCTTTACCATCCGGGAAAAGCAAATGTGGTGGCAGATGCTTTGACCCGCAAGTTGATTGGACCTTCTGATGGGGTGTCATGTATGAGGATATCAGTGGATTCTCTGCTTGTGGGATTGATTAGGGAGTCTCGGGTCGAGGGTGTTCAGGAAGAGAATTGGAATATTGAGAGGATTAGGGGTGAGATCACTATATTTGTTATGGATAGTCGTGGGTTGTTGACTCGTTGTGGTTGGGTATGGGTTCCTATGTCTGGTGGGGTCAGGCAGATTGTGTTGGAGGAGGATCATAAGCCTCGCTTTTCTATCCATCTGGGGACCACCAAGATGTATCGGGATCTGAGATTGAGCTACTGGTAGTCGTGTATGAAGAGGGAGAACATATGGTATGTGGAGAAGTGCTTGACCTACAGAATGGTCAATGCCAAGCATCAGAGGCCGCATGGCAAGATACAGCCACTAGAGGTTCCCATGTGGAAATGGGAGCAGATTTCGGTGGATTTCATCACCAAAGTGTCGAAGACGGCAAAGGTTTTTGACGCTATTTGGGTCATCGTGGATCCGTTGACCAAGACTGCCCATTTCCTGGGGATTCGGGAGAGTTCTTCGACCGAGAAGTTGTTCGATGTATATATTTGTGAAATTGTTGCTCGCCATGGGGTTTTGGTCTCCATTGTTTCAAATCTTGATGTTCGGTTCACCTCCCGTTTTTGGTAGAAGTTCCATGAGGAACTGGGCACGAGGTTGCACTTCAGCATAACTTATCATCCACATACTGACGACCAGAATGAGTGGACGATACATACTCTTGAGGATATGTTGTGAGCATGTGTCATTGATTTTGTTAGGAGTTGGGACTCTTACCTACCTCTTGCGGAGTTCTTTTACAACAACAGTTTTCACTCCAGCATTGGTGCTCCGCCTTTTGAGCTCTTGTATGGTCGGAGATGTCGTACCCCAGTCTGTTAGGGTGAGGTTGGTCATAGAGTTATGGGACAGACCGAGAAGGTCCTTTATACTATGGAGATGATTCAGCAGATCAGGTAGAGATTGCAGACTGCTTAGTGTCGGCAGAAGAGCTATGCCGACCGGCATCGATCCGAGTTGGAGTTTCAGGTTGGTGACATGGTGTTACTGAAGGTCTTACCTTGGAAAGGTGTGATTCGCTTCAAGAAGAGTGGAAAATTGGGTCCCGGATATATTGGGCCATTCCGTATTATTGCCAAGGTTGGCAAGGTCACCAAAAGAATGGATCTTCCTGAGGAGCTCAGGCAGATCCGTAGCACTTTCCATATTTCGCAGTTATGAAAGTACATATTGGATGAGGATCTCGTTGTGTCATTGGATGATATTCAGGTTGATGAGTGCCTAAACTATGTTGATAGAGACTAGTAGCTATTCTAGAGAGGAAAGTAAAGGTTTTGCGAAGCAAATAAGTACCTTTGGTAAAGGTACGATGGCAGCATCGGAGGGGCTCCGAGTGGACCTAGGAGATGGAGGCTGAGATGCGGGAGCATTACCCATATTTGTTGGCTACAACAAACTTCGAGGACGAATTCTTGATCAAGTAGGGGAGATTTGTAAAATCCCGAGTTTCGGGTATTTTCAAATCCTTCCTTTGGTTTTTAAATATGTCATTTTTGGGTCCATGAATTATAAAGATGTAACCCTATGATGCCCTAGTGGCAAATTGGTAATTTTAGGAGCAGGAGAAGTATGTTGGGCGTACATAAGCGTACTAGCACGCCCTAGTACTTTGGGCGTACACATATGTACACTAGGCGTACTAATGTTCGGGTGAAACCCTAATTTTTAAGGTTTGAGGGTAATTAAACACCTTTATGGATCATTTAGCCTCATCCTTTCAGCCTCCAAGCCCTAGATTCGTTCTTAGCAAACCCTAACTCCATAAAAGAGTGTTTTGAGCTTAAATTGTGTTATTTGTGTGCTTAAGTGAGAAGGAAATGTATCAAGGAGTCTAGAAGGGAATGCAAGCTTGTGGATCTTGGATCATCATCTTCTTGGGAAGCTCCAGAATGTAAAAAGTTACTACCTTTATGCTTGGTTCACTTAGATCTCATCTTGATAGCTTTATGGTGTTCTTTTGTCCCAAAAAGTCCCATTGTTGTGCATGTTTGGTGTTGGACATTTTGGGTTGTCCTTTCAGACCCTAGGAAGGGTTCTAAGCCATAAAAATGAGGTCCCTTTAGCTAGTTTGGCTCCATGCTTCTTATGGAAAGTGTTAATGGATTAAGACCGTGTATTAAGTACTTTTTAGACTTCTAAAGTCATAAATTTGGAGACTTTATGACTCTAAGGTGCATTTGGACCATAGATCTAAAGTTTAGGCTTAAGTGCTTAAGCCATTAAGCACTTATTGATATTTTGGACTCTGCGAGGGTACACCCTACATAAAGGGAAGTACGCCTCGCGTACTCGGTTAGCCACCCCGTTGTGGGTCAGTGTGAGGCGGTGTACGAACAGTGTACCGAAGGAGTACGCCCTACGTACACCTTCTGTTGGACTTCGGACTTTAGGCTTCAAGTTTTGGGCCACCTTTTGGGCTTGAATGCTTGGGCCCTTATTGGTCTATCTGAATATCAGTGTTTTAGGCCAAGTGAAGATTTGGACCTTAGGATAAGGCCCAAAAAAGAGTGTGGGCCTAATTTGGAAAATTGGGCCAATGATGGGCCTTGTATAATTTTGGGCTTTTTGGATCAAGAATTGGGCTTCGGTCTTGGCCCAATTATCGATAGGGTAAAGTGGCCATTTAACCTAAGTTTGGGTCATTAGTCAAGGGTAGTGATTCAATTATTAATAGGATGTTTATTGTTGTGATAGTTCATGATTTTAGTGGGTCAGCAGTCAGAGGTTCTCTATGTGATTCGTCAGTGTCAGGTGAGTTTTTCCTCACTGTATTTTCGGGTCGAAGGCACCAATGTCGGCCCTTGGATTGACTTCCTGTTGTGTATGTTATGTTATAGTGATATGTTAGATCAGTATCCTGGTAGATAGGATGATGTTATGCTTAGTGATTTGTAAGATCTGTCTATTTGTTTGCTAGTTGGTTAATAGTATGGTTATCTGTATTATGTGCACATGATTGGTTGGTAGCTGAGGCTTTATAGCTTTGTGCTTAAGCCAGCAAGCTAGGGCATTCCAACCTGATGGCTGAGTACCTAGGGTATTCCATCCCGAGGATGATTGGGCCCATAGTGTGTTGGCATTCCAACCTGATGGTTGAGGGCCTAAGGTATTCCATCCCGATGATGATTGAACCCATAGTATGTTGGCATTCCAACCTGATGGTTGAGGAGCCTGGGGTATTCCGACCCGATGGTCGATTGGACCCTTAGTATGTTGTTATTATGTTTGTACTATTTGCTATGTATTGGTATTTTGGGAGAACTCATTAAGCCTTGGGCTTACAGTTTTGGATTATGTTTCAGGTGCCTCAAAGGATCGCGGGAACGCGAAGGCGTGATCGTGCACCTCCTCATGTTTTGTTTTATGATTTTGGTGATTACTCTGATATTGAACTCATTTTAAAAAAACAATTTGTAAACAATAATGGTTTTTGGGTTTGTCAAAAACTATAAAGTTTTCATGAATTTTGATGTGTGTTACATCTAAAGGCAACAATAGTGCTTTAATCTACTTGATCTGTAGTCGATGAAGAGAAAAATGCAGTTGAGGCTAAAATAAGTCAGGGTTTCAATTGTTGGGGGTAAAAATGGTCCGATCATGTGTTTCTTGAATATTTTTTTTAGAGAGATAAAGAAGAAAAATTGATAAAGTTGAGAGAGAGAGAGAGAGAGAGAGAGTGAGAGAGAGTCATAAAAACTATTTGTGTGCAACAAACAAAGAGTATTTTCATCATTTCACAAACACTTAACAGAATATGTTAAATAAATTAGTCATAATGAGCATTTGAGTGCAATGTTTGCTCCAAATGAACCATCCATACAAAAAAAAAACCATAAGGACTATATTAGTGAAAAATATTAAAGTAAAAGCCATTTATAAAATTCTCTTAAAAAAAATCTTGTTTGTAACTTTATAGATGAAAAAATATCAATAGTAGTTCGAAACATTTGGCATGATTTATTAACTTTCGCAACTAATTGTATGTGACTACCATATCTACTCTAATAAATAATGGTTTTTGTGTCATATGTCATACTCATTCAATTTTGTTAAATGCTATTTTGTGGTTATTTTGAATTAATTTCTTTTCCACATGTCATTTTATTGGTTTTCTATTTTAATAAATTCAACATAATGTTTTAATGTAATAATAACAATAAATGTAGTAATAAATGAATATCAATTTCACCAATAAACTTACATTTTTATTTCAAAATTCTCAAATTAAATCTCATTAGTCTATTTTGTTTATTTATTTAAATTTAAAAGATAAAAATCAATTTTGATAATTTATTCTTTTTCTTATTTTCTTATAAATCCAAAGTTCTTAAATGTTTAGACTTTAAATCTCCATATTTAATCTATTTTAATTAACTCATGTATTACATGGGTCTTATACCTACTAATTTAATGAACAATGAAAAACTCTTTCAACTAACTCGGGGAAAAAAAGGTTTCTTTGAAATCTCAAATAGTTGTGAATAATAAAAATAAAATATTTTTCTATAAATTATAAAAAAAAAAAAATGAAAATTTCGTAGCGACTTCACAGACCGATGAAACAAAGGTGAAAAAGCATTTCATTTTTTTTTAGTGGAGCCATTTGGTAATGAAATATTTTCTATCGTAAATAATAATAATAATAATAATAATAAATAAATAAATAAGTTTAATAAAAAAGGACGAAAACAACATCATGTGTTGACAAATATGTATTATTCAATGCCTAGAGAATTATTTAAAGGACCACTACGAAATGTATAAAAAATATTTAGGAACTAATGAAATTATAGAATATTTTATAGCTCGTCATTTATTTTATTATCCCCTTATTTGAGAGGTGTTCATTACATACTAAATCAATTCTATATGTTTTAAAAAAGAAATGATAGGAAATTATTTATTAAAATATGACATTTGCAAAATTTTCCCCACGTCGCATATGTAAGGTGAATAGAATTGCATCAATCTATTCGAGCAAAATCATTTTTAATGGAAGAATGGAGATTTATATATATATATATATATATATATATATATATATATATATATATATATATATATATATATATATATAATTTTGTTTCTTATATGTATTGTGTGCTAGAATGCACCAATAGGAATTTAGTAAATTAAATAAATATAGATATTAAATGATTTCCATAGTTATATGTATATTAAATGATATCCATAAATATAATTCTCTTTTTATGGAAAATAATTAAATTTGTCATTAATATCAGCATTACCATTCTTTCAGAAGAAATTCACATCTAGGTTTTGATATATGAGTTCGTATTTTGTTTCAGGACTCAGCCACTTAAAATACAATAAAGATGCATGAAATATGAAGAACGAGAGTGTATTCTACCAGAATACACTCTCATTCATCTATATATGAATTCATTCTGAAAGAATATTATTGTTGACATTAATGACGGATTTAATAGGTTTCCATAAAAATGAGTTATAAGTATGGATAAGATTTATTATATATAATTATATATATATATATATATATATATATATATATATATATATATATATATATATATATATATATATATAATTAGTACAAAAATCCTATTGGTGCATTCTATTTGAACCTACCTCTATATATTAGTTAAGTTTTGTGGCCCGTGGTAAGCATGACTCATAGAAAGTAATTTATGCATTTTGAAAAATTAACGTACAATGTTATAGGTGGGTGGATTTTCCAAAATATGTCTTGATAAAAAAATGAAAATGAAATTTTGTAATAAGGAAAGAAAATGAAATTGCAATGTCGAAAGTGCATTTGTATTTGTCAAAGTACTTGCCGAAAAAAAATTTTAAGGGCTAATTTGATTTGTAGACATAGCAAAACACAGACCAAAAACCATGTTCACTAGCTGTCAATATGAAATTACATTGTTATTTTAAAGATATAAGCTTGAAAGATCAATTCGCAATAGATAATGAAGGTAAAGTTGAAGTATTTGTGTTCCTACTTCCTATGTGACCAAACAGCCACACCCAATCCATCAAACATTGTAGTGTGGGAGTTAGTTTCTCATATCATATCAAGATAGAGCATTTCATCAGTGTTGACAAAAACTCGTCCGGGATATTCGATGTTAACATGAAAGTGTAACATGTAAAAATTAGGAATGCTAAAAAAATTTCCCATTTAGACTTCATGTATGCATTAAAACTTGTGCCTCCATGTGTCTCATGGTTGACGCCTTTTTGTTTTGTTCTGCAGGTATGGGACCACACACTGAGATAGATGGAGAGTCAAACCATGTTTATAGAAATACATTGCAGAATTAGGGATTAGGGACAATGGGTTTGGAATTGGAAAAGAATGAAGCAAAACATATAACTTTAATCGCAATCTATTGTTTGAAACATGTTTGCGGTGAAGATTCATCAGAAAATTTTCAGGTTGCTATGTCTTTGGTTTTCCATGCTTGACCCTGTTTTCTTCTTGTTACTACTAATTGTTGTCCGATAAATGACATTCAAAAAATATTGTCATACTTATTAACTTATAGGTTATTGTAGTATTTATCCTTAAACAACTGATATCAATCGCATATGCCAATAAAAGAATCTAGGGGTGTTTGGCTAAGCTTTTTAAAACAACTTATTAGGTTCCATACCACTATAAGTTAAAAAAGTGTTTGGATGAAAATAATTTATTCCGGTGGGGAACCTCTAAAAGTCATTTTTCCATAGGTTACCATATACTTACTTATTAACTTATAACCTAATAAGCTAATAAGCTAATAAGTTATATGCTAATAAGCAATAAGTTTTTTTTTGCCAAACACCCCCTAGTACGTGAACAAGAAGATACTTGAAAACCATGCCAAGGCAGCATGCCACTAAGGATGATCAATAATAAGACTTCAAATATTGAAATCTAAGATCAGACTTTTTATCTTGAAATCAATAATAAGACTTACAATCTCCAAATCAAGTGCAACATATGATAAAAAAATAATATTATTTATAAAAAAAATAAAAAATAAATAAATAAACGATAATGTCAATAATTTTGGTAGCTCGTTATGCCTCTTTCCAATTGATTCCCTAGATCGCTTGATCAGGAATGAGCACCAATGATTTGAAAAAAAAAACAACAAAAAGAATGTAGTAATAAGTAGTAACTGATGTAAAATTTTGTTGATCCAAAGCTAATAAGCTAATAAGTTATATGCTAATAAGCAATAAGTTTTTTTTTGCCAAACACCCCCTAGTACGTGAACAAGAAGATACTTGAAAACCATGCCAAGGCAGCATGCCACTAAGGATGATCAATAATAAGACTTCAAATACTGAAATCTAATATCAGACTTTTTATCTTGAAATCAATAATAAGACTTACAATCTCCAAATCAAGTGCAACATATGATAAAAAAAATAATATTATTTATAAAAAAAAATAAAAAATAAATAAATAAACGATAATGTCAATAATTTTGGTAGCTCGTTATGCCTCTTTCCAATTGATTCCCTAGATCGCTTGATCAGGAATGAGCACCAATGATTTGAAAAAAAAAACAACAAAAAGAATGTAGTAATAAGTAGTAACTGATGTAAAATTTTGTTGATCCAAAGTAAAATTTCACATGTAGTAACCGAACATTAGTTCAAAATATTGTATCTTGTAATAAGTAATAAGCATCTACATGTTTTCGTAAGACCCATTAATATGTTTTTATGTTACTTTCACATTAATTCATTCACTCGTTTAATTTTGAGCCATAAATTTGTCATGATATTTAATAAATGATTAAACCTAAAGAACGTAGAATACTAAACCATATAGTTTTGGAAGATGCCTACAAATAAAATAATCACACCATTGGATGAAGGTTTTAAGTACTTTCTTTATCCAATAAAACATTTGAAAGAGAATATGCTCCATCAAATAAATAGAAATTCAAATCTTGAAGAGAATAGTTAAGGAAAAAAGGAAGACAAACCTCCTACATGTGATATTTTCCCTATTTAAGTTCCTGCAATTAGAAGAATACAAATAATAACTTTAGTGAATTTAAACTTGAAAAATAAAGTGAAAATCTTATGACAGACAATAGAGAACACATATCTTAATTTTACCCTCGAAATTTCTGTTAGGTTATGAGCATAACATCATTCCTATGGTGTACATGCAACCTTAATTGTTTTGATCTAGGTTTTTCTAATTTGAACATACAACATTGAATACCAAAGCAATAACCCTATGACTAGCATATAGTAATCGAAATTGACATATAAAGTAGTTAGAATGATTACCTCAACTTGTTATGTAGTAATAACAAGAACTCGTTGACCTTTGAAAGCTTAGTGCCTCCAATGTTGCACATCTAATTGAATCACAAACACTCTTGCAACAAAATGACTTAGGAGAGAGGAGGAAATCGACTAGCGCATCTCAAAAAAGACATAGGGCCGATTTCCAGATGCTAAGGAATCTATTTATAGTTGAGGCTATTAGGGTTTTATGGTGGAAACCCTAATTTCCTTGCTTAGGGCTTAAGCAATCCATGGAGCCCATCTACAAAGCCCTCAGACAAAATCTTTTTGGACTATCCATAGATTTCGTCCAATCCCTTTCTATTAGGAATCCATAGCCCAACTAGCAACTATCAGATAATTGCAATATCAGTCCCCTTTATTTAATCAGTCTCTTCTAATCACCAAATTAATTTCTGATCAATACTAATTAAACAATATGATTTCCAAATAATATATTAATCTTGAAATATATTAATAACACCATTTTGAGTATGAATTTATTATTCATATAATGAATTCTACTCTTTCTCTCTCTCCTCTCGTCATCCTATCAAGTTGCATGAGTGAAAGCAACCCAAAAGGATCATGCTCATAATCGGGTCAAGTACATACCAAAATAGTTATGGGCTTAGACACCTAATCCAACAATTTCATCAAACGGTTAGTGTGCAATATGAATTTGAAGAATGTGAGTGAAGTTTCAATTTTGGTTTTTAAACTCACTTACAAAAAATTCTACAAATTGTGCAATAAACAATGCAAACATACCAAAAAGAGAAAGTAAGCCCACTTTAACACATGCTTTTGGCACTTGGTAGGACCAAGGGATCAATTCGACTTCTATCACAACATTGTACTTCCAGAGCAATTAGAATCCATTTTTGAGAGATTTAGTGATAAAAAACACATACATGTGAGACGAACTTCATTAAGAAGAACTTCAGTAGTCCTTTAAACCCTAAACACATATACTTCGGCCCCCATTAAAGACGGGTGGAAAAACCTGAATTACAAAGAACATAGTTTTTTTTATGATTAGTCAACATTCGTTAAGCCATAGGAATTCATCGAATCGTGAATAAATATAACCCCCATTAAAGAGTGGGATAAAAATCAATCACACCAAAGAATTTAAAAAAACTAAATTATAAAGAACTGAATGGAGACAAAACATGCAAATATAATTAGTAATTCTTGACACATAAATAACTACACCAAGATAAGACCTTTATTTGATTATGTCTTTTGAATTGATAATTTCTTTGAAAAAAATTCAACTGCCAGTTTAAAACACATGAAAGCAATTTCCCTATAAGAAATTAACATTCTAAGCATCAATGAGAAGAAAACAAAGAAACAAAAAATATATATAAGAGATGTGGAAAATAAAAACATAGTTGATTGGGAAGCAGTGAAAGAAACCTGACATGGTGAGGAGAACTGGTAGAGCCAAACGAGGGATGAATTTGATTCTTCCTCAATCTCAACAGGTCCAGTTTTGCTAATCTCCGCCTTTGGGAATTATAAGAGACATTCCATGTTGGGGCGATGCCAAGAAGACTGATTGTGAGAAACCCAAAACGCTTCTAAAAGGTAAACCCGGCCTTAAAAAATCAAACATTTCCATTGCGGTGTACCCTATAAATACCTTCCCTGAATGACAACAATAAACCAAGAAAAAAAAACTAGAATCCTTTACACAAACAGAATACGAAGAAAATTAGGAACATATGAGTGTGGTTTTAGTAATCAAAAGCCCTAATTTCAGAACCTAATAAAAAAACTCGGTCGGGATCGATACCTGTCGATGAGTGAAGACATCTATAAGAAGAAGATGAAGATGTCTAGTGAGGATTGATATTTATAGATGGGAGGAAAAATGACCAGCACTTGCCGATTAAGAAGTGGCGGTGGATGACGATTCAATTCTCTAGACTTCAACTCGACGTCATATGGTCTTCTCCAAACCCATCTCACGTGCTAAAGTGGACATGAGAAGGACTGAGTCGATGTAATGTTAAATGTGTCAGTAAATTGCGTCGATTAGGGGATGGGTTACGTGGCGCAGTTGGAAGGGTGTGAATTTGATTTTGCAGACACCTATATATATATAACCTGTGAAAATCATGGTTATAAAATTAATTAAAATTTCATAGTAAAAACTTAAAATTATTAATCAATTATTTCAAATAAATTATTTTAAATAAATTGTTAATTAAGAGATATTTTTAGTTATATAAAATTATAATCGTTAATTTAAATAAATACGTTAAATTATATCAGCTTATAATATATATTTATTTTATTTTATTTTATTCTAATGTTATTAATTTAATGTAATTAGAGTATGAAATTTAAAATTTGAAATGAATAATCAATTATTAATTTAATGTAATTAGAGTAAGAAATTTAAAATTTAAAATTTAAAATTGATAATTAATAGGTTGACATTAATGAAGATTTCTAATATTGTGACATTTGTCATTAGAATAATAAACTTATTTATTTATTAGAATATGATATATATATATATATATATATATATATATATATATATATATATATCCTAGGCGGGTTTTAGGGTCATGCTAAGCACGGCCCAAGAGTATAGTTAAGTGAATGTAAAACAATGGTATGATGTAGCGTAGATAAATATTAAAACTAGTAAAAAAAATTAACAAATATATGTGACAAGATGACCTACAAAATTCACAAAGGCAATCCTATGAAAAAACTAAAGCAACTAAAGTTCCCTTCTCCTATGCACATGTAATATGACAACCATGGCAGGTTGAAAATATTGGAAGGCGACATCTCGTGGAGTCTATCACAGTAAGAAGGTTGACATTATGATAAAGTGACTTTTTTTTATTAAGATGAAAATTGAACATTAATGTGGGATAAAAAATGTGTAACAGCCCGGATTTCCAGGTATCTTTTATTCATATATTTTTGGTATTTTGTGAGGAGACTCGGCGAGTTGGAGCTCAGACTCGCCGAGTATGATCGCGGTTCTGGACGTGGGTTCGCGCCTGGACTCGGCGAGTCCAAGGAATGGACTCGGCGAGTCCACGCTGTTTAATGAAACCCTAATTTCCCGGTCCTAAGCCATATTTAAAGGACCTTATGGCCCTTCATTGCGGCTACCTTGTCCTTGAGAGCACCTAAACAGCTGAGAGTTCTTGTGAGTGAGATAAGAGGCCATTATTCACCAATTTTGTGTGTATTTGTAAGAAAGGAAGGGGGAAATCAAGCTAGGAGAGTTGGGGAGCTTTGGTCTACTTCCATTTCATTAGAGGAAGCTTATTGAGGTATCATTCAGAGCTTATTCTCGTATTTTTGTTGATATGGTCAAATCTAGGGTTTCTTCATGCCTTGTTTGCCTTGTATTTGGAGTGTGAGAGGTCCCATGGGGATATGGTACCTAGATCTGGACCTTAGCAGGTCCAGAGAGTCCCAAATGCCATGCTTTATGTCCTCCTTTTGGGTTTGGAGACTAGGGTTGCCATCTTAGAGGTCATCTCTCCAAAAAGAGCCTTGTAGGTGTTGCATGGTAGCCAAGACTGTGACTTTACGTGATGAATGAGCTTAGGAAGGCCAGATCTATGAGTTGATGGAGCAGATCTGACCTCAGAAGCGAGATTGAGTTGATGCATGGCATGGACTCACCGAGTCCGAAGAACAGACTCGGCGAGTAGCATGAAGATTGTCCCTAACCACTCAGCGAGTGGTCTTGCCGAGTTAAGGGTTGACTCAGTGAGTCAGGGAGAGTTAGAGAGGGTGACAGGTGGACTGAGTCGAGCTGGAACTCGCCGAGTTGTTCTTGAGACTCGGCAAGTTGAGTCGTGGTGGCCCCGCGATTCATGCCAGGTGGGACTCGTTGAGTTGGGGGTGTACTCGACGTGTCAGGAGGGGATCCTAGAGAGTCAGTGAACACGTATAGACTCGCCGAGTCGCCATAGTGCACTCGCCGAGTCCGGTCAAAGTTGACCGTTGACTGTTGACCAGAGTTGACCAGTGTTGACTTGATAGGGGTAGTCAACCTTAGTGGTAAAAGTGTTAATTAGAGAAATATGATGTTATAGGAGGATTATAGCTCGGAGGATCGAGCACGAGTGATTTCCGGGATTCGCGAGTTATCGAGATATACGAGGTGAGTCTTCTTACTATACTTTACCTTGAGTAGGTAATCAGAGTTATGTGATAGAGTATTTGTATGCTATATGCCTGTTATGTGTTGTACTGCATTATTTCTATGTGATTTATGTTGTGCATGTTTATAGAGTTGGAACCGGAAGGTTCCCAGAGTTAGAACCAGTGGGTTCACAGAGCAGGGTCTACAAACCCACAGAGTTATAGCCTCGAGTGGCTAATATGTGTTATGTGTGGTATTTTGAGGAACTCACTAAGCTTTGTGCTTACAGTGTTAGTGTTGTTTGTTTCAGGTACTAGTGATGACCGTGGGAAGGCGCTGGCTTGATCTGTACACACACATGGGATTTTTATAATATGTGATCTTGGGATTTTGTATGATATGGATTGGAGTTTTAAACTTGATGTTTTATGAAAATTTAAATGAAAATGTTTTTATCTTATGCGAAAAATTATTTTGAAATTCACGGTATTACAAAATAATATAAAAATGTTATTTATACCTGTACAAAAATATAGAGCTTCCATCGATCAAACTCATGCAAACATGTAAGATGCAATAGTAAAAAAGTTAATCTAACAAACATTTCCTACTAAATATATGAAAATAATAAATTCAAAAATCATAACCATTCATTTGTTTTCATATGAAGACATTTAAACGCCAACTATATGCAATGATTGATATAAAATAGTTTTTTTTTTTTTTTTTTTTTGTAAGAACTCTCATCTATTTTCCATTTTAAAGTAAAATGAATTATACCTTTTTGTATTGGGAGTTGACCGTTGACTGAGAAGACCATTTGGACCTAGAAGAGAATGTCTTTATAAAGTTTATTGCTTAGGAAATTGCAACTGAGAGCTGCATATAGGGTAAAGATAAACATGTTTTTTTTTACATTTCAGTTTTTTTCAAGTCAGTATAAATTTGAAGTGCATGTCTATTAAATTTTGAGGGCTGAAATGGTTCTTCTTCCTTCCTTCTTGGATGGCAGAATGGAATCGTTTAGTGACTACCAACAAAAGCATAAGAGGTAAGTATAAACACTAATTTACTTGGCTAAACATGCCAATAGTAAATATTACCTAATTACTATTTGATCCAAATGAAATATTGTTATTCACATGTGCAACTCACAAGAAGACCTGCCATTTTTTTGAATGAACTTTATTTAATCCACCCAGTCGACAATCAAATCCTTTGTTTTTAAGATTACAACAATTCATCCAACACCACTAACACTTTCAGAAGAAAAGATAATATATTCACCTTCTTTCGATATGCTCTTTCTTTTGAAAATAAGACTTGGTAATCCCGATGAAATCTTTTAGTATCCAGGACCATATTGAATATTTGAAACAACACAATATGTAAATGCCTAAAAAAATCTCAATGGACAAAATAACGATCTTATTTTGTTGATTAGAAGTCCGGTGTGGATTTAGGTACCCATATTTGTGAGTAACAACTGACAATAAAGTTTCAAGTGCACTTTTCTAATACCTTAACTCCAATTTTTTTCCATTGCTCATGTCCTTCAAATTTTATAAAAATAAAGGATAAGGAACAAAATTTTTGTACAAATCTATTACTTTATATTTCAAAATTTCTACATGCATGAGGCAACAAGCATAACCACCCTCCATAATTCTAGAAGACAAATATTAATCAGAATACTTATTTCCTTTAAAGCAAACATAAATATCAGATACTGCAGCCAATCATTAATCTTAAAAAATTGATGAAAAACATGCTAATATAATTACTAATTCTTGACAAATACATAACTCCACCAAGCTAACACCTTTATTTGATTATTTATTTTGAATTGATTGTAGAAACCCAAATCGCTTTTAAAAGGTGAGCCCAATATTAAAAAGGCGAAACGTTCAATTGGGTGTACCCTATAAATACCTTCCCTTAATGACAACCACAAACCAAGAAAAAAAATCCTTGGCACTAACTGAATACGATGAAAATGAAGAACATATGAGTATGGTTTTAGTAACCAAAAGCCCTAACTTCATAAACTAAAAAAATTAAAAAAATTAAAAAAAAAAAAAAAATACTCGGCTGGGATTGTCCATGTCGATGAGTGAAAGACAATCCCATAAGAAAGAAGATGAAGTTGCCTGGCGAGGATTGATATATATTTATAGATGGGAGGAAAAAATGACCAACACTTTCCGATTAAGAAGCGGTAATGGATGGCGATTTAATTCTTTGGACATGAGAAGGTCTGAGTCGACATAATGATAAAACATGTTGGTAAATTGCATCGATTGGAGTATGGGTTACATGGCATTGTTGGAAGCATGTGAATGGTATTTTGGTGGCACCTCATAAAAATGGTTTTCATATATAGTAATGATATATATATATATATATATATATATATATATATATATATATATATATATATATATATATATATATATATATATATATATATATATATAAATAAAAGTGAATATGTGGTTGTTATGTACCTAAGCTTAGATATAGAACCTTTTAAACGATGTAGTTTTAAACAAAACAAATCCAATTTCATTTTCTTTTAGCTTTGTTTTAATAGAATATCATTCAATTAAGTTCAATTATGGAATGAAAAAGACCAATTATATATATTTTTATTGCAAATAATTATTGAAGTTTATAGAGAAAATAAAAAACCAATATTTTTTAACGAATATAACTCAAGTGATTTGTCTTTCAATTGAAAAACTATTTCCAATGATTTTGTAAAAAGCTTGATTGAGTTATGACATGTTCTTTTATCTTTTATTCTATTAGTTTTCATTTAGAATTTAGTAGGGTTGATTAAATGGTCACAAATTTTAATGCTTTAAGTTCTTAGACACAATGAAGAAAAAGAATATAAATTTGATCAATTTAGTAAGTCATATGATAAAGGAATAATAGTAAAAAGATATCATAATTTGTTTGGATATAAATGCATCAAAACTACATTATTTGGAGGGTTCTATATATAAGCTTAGGTACATGACAGCCACATATTTCCTAAGCCCATATATATATATATATATATATATATATATATATATATATATATATATATATATATATATATATATATATATATATATATATATATATATTCTTAAAGAATATAGTTAATGTGAAATATGGATTTAGAATTTTGTAAGAATTGAATTTCTGTTGGATTGAAAAGCTTAAATAATGTTTATTCATGCCAATATATTTTGAAAGAATGGAATTTTAATTAATTATCGACATTGAAGTTTTATTGGTATGAATTTGTGATGTTTTATTGAGTAAAACAATAGCATTTTTTTTAAGAACCATGATTATAGGGTTAAGTCGACTCTTTCTTCCCCTGAATTGATACAAATCCACACCAAAAAACGAATTGCAGTCAAGCTTAGCCATCAACAAAGGGTTTTCATATTTTTTGTGTTCTTAAAGAATGTAGTGAAACTTGAATTTACAATTTTGTGAGAATGAAATTTATATTGGAACAAAAAGCTTAAAGAATTTTTGATTCATGAAGTTATATTCTGAAAATATGGAATGTTAAGTATGAATTGATTTTGCCGGTTGTGATTATCTCCAATTAAAAAAGGGACGTGAATAGTTTGTGGGTTACCTATGATTTTAGAAAAAGATAGGAAGAAAGATAAATAGGGTTATTAAGTAAATCAAGGCAATTTCCATAGTTATATAGGATTAATATTTAAATTAATTAATTAACTTTATTAATTAAAATATAAGATTGTAAATATATTCTTATCCATATTTTTGAAATGATTGGTCTATATTGAGCTCTACATCCACACAATAGATGTTCATCCACATATGAACCTATATATATATATATATATATATATATATATATATATATATATATATATATATATAGAGAGAGAGAGAGAGAGAGAGAGAGAGTTTTGAAAAAAAAAGATTGAGAATGGGGGAATCATTATCAGCCAATCATTTAATTAATATCTAATCATAAAAGACATGGTAACAAACTTATAAATATGATATAAGAATTAAATCTTCAATGGCAGATACGTAATTGTGAAAAACTCGATAACAGCTCAAAATTCATTTTTAATCGGTTGTTCATCATCCAAATTTCTCCAACCTTCAACAATCATCTAGATTTCTTCAACAAAATATTTGATCAACATCATCTAATTTTAATCAATCATTGATCTTTATCAATCACACATTAATCAACATCATTCAACAGTAGACAACAAAAATTTGTTTTTTGTTCTTTCAATCCAACCTTCAATTATGCTTGAATAGGAACATATCTTCAACATTTGCGATTAATCCAGCATCATTAGATCAACATTATCGATAACCAACAACAAATTCACTTTATATCATTCGTTCAACATCAATCATCAAACAAAACTTCGAAATTAAGGTTAGAAAAACATCAAATTATTTTTTTTTTTGAAAAATTTCATATAATTTTCTATAGGTCTACTATTTTGTATGTTTTAAACACTACAAGTATCAAGTTTTTAACCATATTTATAAAAGCTTACGTGTATGCACTCCAAGTGTTTGATGAAATGCATAAACTAAATTACCATTTAATATTCATATATGAATATGTTTTCACACATGAGTAAGTATATGTTTATTAAAACACAAAACAAATATGCAAGTCTGTATGTTATTCAGATGTTAATAACGTATAAAAATCATATATATTTGCAAATACACCTTGTAATATTCATATGTGAATATACTATGTAATATTCACATATGTATATACCATCTAATATTCATAAGTAAATATACTATGTAATATTCACAAATGAATATATTATGTAATATTCACAAGTGAATGCATCATCTAATATTTAAATGTGAATATAGTATGTCATATTCACACGTAATTATACTATATAATATTTATATATGAATATACTGTGTAATATTAATGAATGAATATACCATCCAATGTTCAAATGTCATTATAATGCGTAATATTCACAAGTAAATATACTATATGACATGTACATGTGAATCTACCATATAATATTCATATATGAATATACCATGTAATATCACATGTGTATATATCATGTAATATTCACATTTGAATATACTATATGATATCAAACTAGGTGTGAAACCCGTGTATTACACGGGTTGATTTAAAAAAAATTAAACATTAAAGTGTAAACGAAAAATATTTTTTAATGTATAACTTTAAATTATGGAAGATACATATTTATTGCAATTTAATATATCATATATATCATATTTAATACTTTATATATATAAGTATATGACTTTAATTTTAAAAATTGGAACAAACCAAAAATTGACAAGTGGATAATATTTATTTCAAAAATACCACAAAATGACAAGTGTCAAAATTAATGAGAAATTGACATGTGGCAAAAAAAACCTTCATTTATTAAGGAGGATGTGAATCTACAATATAAACAACATATATCATTTAACATTCACATATGATTATACATTCATCTGTGAATATACCATGTAATAAATAGCATGTGATAAATCACTATTAATATGAACTAACAATATATGTTTATTAACATTTTTTATGTGTATTCACATGTTTGCCAGGAACGGTTATAACTCAACAAATAAATAACATTTCAATCAATGGTTGGTTCATAACCTAATGGTTAACGATTGTTTGGCGTAAATGAGAAAATATCATTGATCAAGACAATATATTTTATATCAATGTGTAAACGTTATACAATCTAATATATTTTTCATTTTGATCATGATAAATTCAAATGTGAATGGTATTCGTTAACCAATACAATGTTGTTTGTCTTAGTATAATGTTGAATTTACATTTAAATAATATAATTACAATATAAAAAAACATTCACAAACCAGTTCTTATAGTATATAATTTGTTTTTATATATAAAAAATGTGTTCACAAATGAATAAATCAACATGTGTAGTCTATTCACGCAGATAAAAAATAATAGATTATAATGATGTTTTTACTAGCAGGATTGAAGTTAGTAACATCATCAATAAATATGTCATAATGATTTCTATACTTTATTCATATATGAATAAAATAACATGTCACAATGATTTCATCACTAGTAGGGATGGAAATTTAGTGACATCATCAAAAAATTGCCAAAGTTTAGTCTCAGAATTGGACGAAATGCGCATGGTTGATGTAAAATGGTGGAATTTACAAAACTCACTGCTTTATCGTGACGTACGGTGTTTTTTCGGCCATTCAGAACTGTTTAGGGCCTTAAAATGACGTTTTTCTATTTTTATAATTTTCCAGAAAAAAAAGTTATCATTTATTCTGTGACATCCTCAATTTTCTTGGCCAGAAAAAACTGTTTTATTTATGCTTATTTTTAAACAAGGTTTATTGTAAATGCGGAATTTGTCCCATAAAAAGTATTTTTGAATAAATGTTTTTTATTGATTATTAGAAACTTTGGGATGTCATAACTGATACAAGAAACATAAGAATAAACGTAATTATTACATGTCTTACAATAACTTACTACACTAATGGCCTATACACCTTGAATATCTAAGCGGATTATACTTTCGTACGGATACATGTGATACAAAGAAACTGAGTAGGTCAGGCTTGGGAGCCTGGTGATATTATTATTATATTTTTTTAAGTATATATAACCCACCAAACAGACTAATCCCGATTATCCATTCCTGTTAATCTCACTCTTCAATCTTAAATGATAATCTTAAGGGTCCTATCCTAGAGGATCTTTGTAATAATGAGTAGACAATATTGCCTCGGGGATTCCTTGGCAATACATGTCAGTAAGGCAACCATGAGGGGGATAGAGTACTCGAATGAAAACACAATCCATACTCTCGGATAATATGATTCATTAAGACCTACCGATTGTGAGTATGCTAGTGTTCCACTGGACTGTCTAGAATAGTCTATAGTTGTCATCAATACTCTGCTTGATGACTGCCCTTAGTTGGGGATGGTCTCTTACCATTATAGTTGGTATGGTCTCTCACCATTATTCTATCTTTGGCATGGTCTCTCACCATTATACTATGTATTTTCTCTCTCTACCTTTTTCACCCGATACAATATAAATATAATAAAATATGTATATAATTTACTGCGAGTAAAATTCACTATCCCATTTAGCACAATCATCAGGAATGAAAATAATAAACACATAGGGCATCTAAGCAAATTAAATACTTGATATATATATATATATATATATATATATATATGTGTGTGTGTGTGTGTGTGTGTGTAAGCTGAAAGTAACTATGCACTCACTCGATAGAAGTGGATGCCTGGAAATTTGGGCAGAACTTCGCCTTAGAACTTTATCTTTTCCTTGGTCGTGACCTAGGTACGAATGTCACTAAGTCTTAGTTTATTATTTCCTATGACTAATGTTAGTCTAGATTCCTCAACAATCCCAATGAATACTAAGAGTTCTGTTAAGTAAGGATCAACCAGGCAGGACAGTTGGGAGGCAGCATCATTTAAGCATAATAGATTTTCTGAAATCCAACAACCAAGCCAACATGACCATTCTAGGCACCTCTCCTGTAAGTATATCAATCAGTGTTATGACTTGGGATCAGTGATAAATCTTATTTATAAGTTCATAATAACGACTTATGACTACAAAATATAAGTGATACTGAAAGAAAAAGGGTTTAGCTTAGCTTACAGAGGTTTTAGCGAAAACCAGGAAAACATGCGGACAGAATCCTGAAACTGAAAGCTTCAATTAGCCAGACTTCTAAATCTAGTAGAGCCTTGCTAAAATACTAAGAAACTTTGAAAAATTCGGTCTTATAACCGAAAAATCGTTCAAGAGAAAGGATGGAAGATTTTTGTGTAGAAAAAAATGAGAAAATCAGCTACTATATATAGGTTGGGCCAGGTTCGTTTCACACCGACCATAGTCACGTTGCGCCCTTCAGTCATCGTGGCTCCTGCCCCCCCCCCCCCCTTTAACACATGTCATCGCCGTATTGCTCTGCATCCTCACTTCTAGAAGGTTGCCATATTTCATCACTTCATGGTGCCACATGGAGTCATTTCCTTGGGCCACGTTACCATGTCTCGGAAGAGAGGGGTCGCCAACCAGGCCACGTGTCACCTCCAGAATGTGCCATGTCATCAGCATAGTGTAATTTTTGTAGATCTTCGGATGGCCATAACTTTCGCATACGAGCTTCATTTTCGACATTATTTATATCCTCGTAATCCTCTCGACGAGCTCTAAAATTTTCATTAAGGTCTTAACATCTAGTTCTTGCTCTAACAAAAAATTGTATTTAGTCCGGTTTAGACTATTAAAGTCTGTGAAATTCATAATTTCTTCAAATGAATTTTGTTCTTGATTGTCTTTTTATTGATGGGTTCATATTCACAAGAACTTGAATTCTCGTTTAGATTGTTTAGGCTAACAATCAACCGTTTAAAATTTCGGTTTTTGTGCCCGCACTACTGCGTTGAAATTTCGAAAAATCATAATTTGCTCTCAAGAAGTCAAATTTGGACATTCTTTATATGCACGCTCCTAGTTTAACGACTACTACGACTTTTGTTTAGATCTCATAGCCTAAAAAGTAGTTTATCAAAAATTCACTTTTTACAATACGTAGAGTCGTGTCGGTTTAATCGCGAAACTTCAAAGAAGCATAACTACTTCATAAGAAGTCGGATTTCAACATTCTTTATATGTATGGATCCTTGTCATATATACCATAACTTTGGTTACGATTATTTATCCTACATAATAATCTATCAAATAGTCATTTTTAATGCTTAATATATCTTAATTGACTTGTCTGAATCTGTGGGTGTTACATATTCACAAATGAATATAACATTAATAAAAAAAAATATGCTTATGTTATTATTTTATTAACCATAAAAATCTTAGTTGTATGTGAATAAATATACATTCTTATCAAATACTTTTTTATTAAACTTTATGTATTTTGTACTTCTTGGTTTTATTAACAATTTTATTCATTTGTGAATAATATATATATATATATATATATATATATATATATATATATATATATATATATATATATATAGGTTTAGGTTCGTTTGAAACTATGTTAATTTTGTGAAACCGTGAGACGCAATCTAAAAATAATTTTAAAATACAAAATAAAAGGAAAATTCCAAAAAAAAAAATTTAATTATTATTTTCGTCATTTTATTTACCTAAAAAAATATAAATAAAATAATAAAATAAAATTACCGTTTATTTGAAAAATACGTGAAATATTCTAAAAGAATATTATACTGTAAATATTCCAATGTAACTTTTAGAATGTTGGAATATTCTAGTATTCTAATAGATTTGTCAGACTTGTAAATTATTTTAATATTCTATTAGGATATTTCACGAATATTTCAAAAAACGGTAATTTTTTTATTATTTTTTATTTTTTTATAATTTTTTTGGAAAAAGGTGACGAAAATAATATTTAAAAAAATTTCGAAAAATTTCAATTATTTTGAATTTTAAAAATGGTTTTGTTTATCTACAAAATGAGTGGCTAGGATTACGTCTCCCCGTCTCACAAAATATAGTGGTCCCATATGAACCTAACTATATATATATATATATATATATATATATATATATATATATATATATATATATATATATATTCACATTTGATTATTACATATATTCATTTTTGAATTCTATATAATCTAGTTTACGTGCAGTTCTGTATTGATCTATTGTATTTAAACCCGTATGTATACTTTATAGATCTAGTAATAATTATACTTAAATAATTATGTAATAAAGTATCCTTGTTACTCGAGAATATCATAAACTAAGTCTGCCATAGTTTATATGTTTAGCAATGTATAAGCTCTGAATTTGTAATGTTGTATATTGAAACCCTAAACTATACCTATTATAGTTTGCATGAATATTATGTATTTGGTTCATGAATTGATCTGAAAACAATGCAATTTGGCAGTAAGTCGAAAACGTCCCTTATGCTCAGCATAATACAAAAGGGATAAAATATCTAAATATTTTTATGAAATGTGGAAACTGTGTGATTATATCCATTGCATCAGTTTTAAGTGTTCTGAAATTCTTTTGTATAAATTCACAAATCATTTGTGTTTGACTTGTACTCTCCCCATGAAAACATTAAAATTCCTAAAAGCATACAGGTATGAACTCACAGTTGGTTGCGTCATATGTTGGACAACGAAACCAGAAATGAAGACCCTCAGATTGATGTACGCAGCACTTAACGGGATCCTAATAACAATTAAATACATATATGTATTTTATTAGCGAGCCCATTCTTTATTTGTTTTTGGTTTAGGAATGTTACCGGGACTCGATTGAATCTGGGAAAGCGGGTTTTCAGCCAATTTCACCACTTAGGAAGGTTTGTGGCCGTGAAGGGGATTACGGACGTGAACGATGTTCTTGAAGGAAATATGATTTTTTGAAGGGTTATCGGCCGTGAACCTTTTGCGGCCCTTGAAGGTTTGAAGATTTGAAGGGTGTACGGCCGTGAACTCAAAAACAACTATGTTTGAATCGAGGAAAAGGCTGGTGTTAGATGCTCCAAAACGTGTTTTAAGGTGAATGGAGTGTTAGATGAAAAGAAAACTTGAGATGTATCGGGTTTTTGGGTGGGGGTTTTTAGAGAGAGGAAGTGTGTTCGCTGCCAGAAAAGTGTAAATGAGGGTAGGGGTCACGTATATATAGCCTGGAAGTGTCAGTTGTGGGGTTCAGCCGTAAATGGGTTTACGACTGTGATCGGGTTCACAGCCGTGAACACCAGTCAGGGCGGAAACTGTTGATTTTTCGAAGGAAGCTTGGGTTTTCACTTGATTTTGGTTCCGACTCCTTTATAAAATTCAATTATATAACTTAAATGATTTTCCAAACCAAAGGAATTTGATGGAAATAAATAAAATATGAATTTATTTAACGGAAAACTGTTAACTTTAACGGAAAAAGGTTCGGGTTGTCACATCATCCCCCCGATAGAGGGAATTTCGACATGAAATTCAAACATAAAATACAAATGATGGATTCGGAAAAAGATGAGGATATTTCAGTTTCATTTAATCTTCGTGCTCCTAAGTGAATTTAGGTCCACGCTTGGCACTCTTACGGACCTTCACTATCGGTATGTGACTTTGTTTCGTTCTTTTGACTTCTCGATCCATGATTTCGACTTGTTCTTCCACGAAATTAAGGTTCTCGTTGACCTAGATCTCATCAAGAGGGATCACAAGGTTTTCGTCGGATAGACACTTTTTAAGGTTAGACACGTGGAAGACGGGATGAATATTGCTAAGCTCCTGGGGTAAACGAAGTTTGTATGCTACGGTACTGATCCTAGTGAGGACCTCGAATGGTCCTATGTATCTCGGATTCAGCTTTTCACGCTTTCGAAGGCGTATGATGCCTTTCCAGGGTGAGACCTTCAATAGAACACGATCACCAACCTGGAACTCTAAGGGTTTTCGTCTCTTATCGGCGTAGCTCTTTTGTCTATCTCTCGAAGCCTTTAGTCGTTCCCGGATTTGTACGATCTTTTTTGTGGTTTCACAGATGATTTATGGGCCAGTGAGAGAGTTATCTGGGACTTGACCTCTAGCTAACTGTGTGTCACCCACCTCAGCCCAGCATAGAAGGTACCTGCACTTACGACCTTAGAGGGCTTCAAAAGGCGTAACTCTTGATGCTAGTGTGATAGTTATTGTCGCAGGAGAACTCGACTGTCACGCCCCCGAACCAGACGGCGGAAACATCCGGGGGCTTGTGCGTGACTTCATCTTGTAATATCATCACAATGTAAATAATTGAAACAAGACAACACCATCATCATACATATCAAAATACAACCAACATTGTTTACATCATGTATAGTATCATTAGTTACATTCCAAAATATTCAATGTATGATGATAACAAAATTCTACAAATTCCACATGATCTTGTAGACCTTCCCGCTTAACGATTCTCTGAGAATACAAGTTATTTTGAAAACGTCAACATATATAATGTTGGTGAGTTCATAAGCATGTTTGAATGAAAAGTTTTGTATTGTTTGTAAAACACCAGAAAATCCGATATTTTCTAAAAAATTGTTTGAAAGTGATGTGTCAAAATCAAGTATTGATGCATGTGTGTTTTCTGTTTTTGGAATGTATACAAGGATGTAATCCGGATAAAAATCTTGTATTTTCTATTGTAAGTAAAAGGTATTGTTTAACTGTGTATTACCCCAGAAAATCCTATATTTTCTGTTTATAAGAGTGTTGTGGTCTCAACCCTAAGACCGAATATCAATGTATGAATGTTATCATATCAAAAAGATTTTATATGTGTTCCATAAAAATTATGTTGAAGAGAATCTCTATGTGAGCCATTTTAACCATACTTGATTATGACGAATTCGCCTGTCTTGGCGTTTTCAGGCGTCGAATTGATTAAGGTAAGGTTTGTCACCCTAGACTGGCCTAGTCTAACTGTAACAAACATCTCAGGTGTGGGGTGTCACCCTGTATAGATCTATACACAAACTTTCGCTCTCCCTCTAGGAGACTCTGGTTATAACTACAGGTTACGATTGTACACTCGAGAGGTGTCAACCGACATGTCTCACTAGCGTCCTTAACTTATTTTACGTGAATATGGTATTATATTATATAATGTTTTTGTGTGCGTTTTATGTTTGAAAAGCCCAATGAGTATGTATATGAATGTACGAGGCCCAACAGACATGTAGGAGGACACTAAGACCCAATAACAATGTAATGTATAGTATAGGCGAAATAAACATGTAAATGTAAATGGGCCACTAAGGCCCAATAAACATGTAATGTATAATCCATGCCTAAAAGCATGTAAATGGGCCACTAAGGCCTAATAACATGGATTATACATATTAGGCCCAATAAACATGGAAATTTACATATTTAGTCCATTTGTATATAAATTAACATTTTGGCCCAAGTATATATATATATATATATATATATATATATATATATATATATATATAAGGTGATGTTTTTGGCCCATTATTATAAAAATTTACGTTTTCAGCCCTTTTTAGAAAACAATGGCATTTTCGGCCTATTTATTAGGGCTGTGCATGGGTCGGTTTGGGTCGGTTTTGGACCCAAACCCAACCCAAACTATAAATGGTCGGTTTATGGTTTTCAGAACCCAATAGGATCGGTTTCTGGTCGGTTCGGTTTCTTGGGTTCTGAGGTCGGTTTGGGCGGTTTTTCGGTTTCTTGGGTTCAACCCATACATTCACGGGTTTTGGGTTTAAACCCATGAGTTTTGGGTTCTTACCCCTTTTCCATAAATGCAGCAACAAGTTAAATACTTCAAAAACACCAAATTTAAGTTAAATACTTCAAAAAGCATGAGTCTTACAACAAGTAGTCTATTATAAGTTACAACAAAAGCCTGAAATAGTCTATTACAACAAAAAAAATAATCAAGTATGGGACGGTTTCTCGGGTTGGATGGATCGGTTTCTTGGGGCGGTTTGTTGGTTTTAAGTATGGGTCAGTTTGTCCGGTTAAATGGGTCGGTTTCTGGGTAAAAACCAAAACCGAACCCGATTTTTCGGTTTTTAAAAAATTCAAACCCTAACCGTCGGTTTTACTTCGGTTTCGGTTTTTTCGGTTTGGGTTTGCTCACCCCTACTATTTATATATATAATTTGCATTTTCAGCCCTTTTTAAATAAAAATGACATTTTTGGCCCAAGTTTTGTAAAAATGACATTTTAGGCCCAAATCCAAATAAAGTGATGTTTTCAGCCCATAAAACCGTAAGTTTACATTTTTGGCTTGAATGTGTTAAATGATAATTTAATCCAAAAAAAATCATAAATTAACAATTTAATCCCAAATAAACCGTGAAGGCCCACATTAAGGCCCATTATATGAAATTTGACACTTTTGGCCCTTTTAACACTATGATTATCATAAAGAACCATTTTTATGCATATATGACTCTTTTAGTCCATGTAAAACGGTAAGTTTCATAAAAATTCCATTCTTTTTGTTTATTTATCAAAATTGTCCCTTTTACAAGCACTACTTTAGTCTTTCAACATCTATAACATGTATAATACTTTTATCTTCAAGGTAAGTTATATAGAGTGGTTTGGTTCACAAATATCATCAAGTCTTTGTTAGAGTTTTCGAGATTTATGGAGTTTCATCACAAAATCACAACACATAACATAGAAACACACATAAACATGCATAAATACATAGATCTAGCACATAAGCAAGGGATATGAACTCACATTGGGGTTTGGATTCGGTTTTGATGAAGAGTTGAGAGGAGATGATGTTGTTTTCGGCCTTGAGTGCTTCTTTGGAAGGAGTTTCGAGCTTAGATGGTCCTAAGAAGCTAGAACACGAAATGAACCTATGTAAGGAAGAGTTATTAGCTTAAAAATGGAAATCAAGGACTTATAAATGATTAAAACTTACCAAGTAGCGGATACTTATTGAAAAACTCTTGGAATCACACCCAAGATCACGAAAATGGCAAAGAAATGAGGGAGCTTCTCCTTGAGCTTAAGAGGATTTTGTGAGAGAGTTTGAATAATTTTTAAGTGAGATGTGGACAGAGGGGGGGGTCTCGGCCGATAATAAGAGAGAGAGAGAGAGAGAGAGAGAGAGAGAGAGATGCTGAGGTGATGCTGCATGGAAGACCACCATGCAAAGATTATGTGTCACTTGCTAGATTACTCTCCTTTCCCCCTTTTTTGTTTTTTTAATTGGACCGAGAATGGGCTAAAGAAAAATGGAGATGAAATGGTTTGGGCCCTTCCTTAGTTTAGTTCGAATTTATGGAGCCCAAATAATATTCTTCGGCCCATTGGGCCCTTTTTGTGGGTCTACAACCCAAAGGTGGTGAAGGGATGAAGTTTATGACCCATTAGGGCTAATGAATCATTTATGGCCTAACATGGCCCATTAGAGATAAAATGAACTATTCTAGGCCCACATGACCCAAAATGTTATAGTTTCATGAATGCGAGTTCCATTAGAGCCCATATAGGGTTCCTAGGCCCAAAGTAGTTGAATTGAAAGTTTATTGGTCCATTAGGCCCAATAAGAGGATCCTAGTCCATATTAACTTGAACCGGGATTTCTAGGGTTTTCAACCCATAGTTGACTATATAGAATGTATTTCACTAGGTTTTGAACTTAAATCAAGAGTTTGGATTCAAATGGATGGTTGTGATTAAGCATAAAGTATGATTTTTACTTAGAATACATGCCTTGCAATAGATGATGTTTACATGAGAATAGAATTTCCTAGCTAAAATGCTAGTTGTGACATCGACCAAGGGAAAATGGGTGTCCCATGACTTACCAAAGTCTATGACACATGCTCTCAACATGTCTTCCAATGTCTGAATTGTCCTCTCAGTCTGCCCATCGGTTTATGGATGGTAAGTTGTGCTTATATCCAACTTAGTTCCAAGAGCCTTCTGCAGTGACTGCCAAAATCTCGAGGTGAATCTACTATCTTGATTGGAAATAATGGACACGTGCACACCATGCAAACGAACTATCTCTTGGATGTAGATTCGTGTAAGTCTCTCCATCTTGAATGTTTCTTTGATTGGCAGGAAGTGGGCGGATTTAGTCAATCGGTCGACAATTCCCAGATGGCATCGTACCCACTCGGAGACTTGGGCAACTTAGTGATGAAATCCATCGAAATCCTTTCCCACTTCCACTCAGGTATTTCTGCCTGCTGAAGTAGACCCGAGGGCTTTTGATATTCCACGTTCACCTTGGCACAAGTCAGGAACTTGCCCCCGAAAGTAGCGATCTCTGCTTTCATGTTTGGCCACCACTAGAGCTTTTTGAGATACAGGTACATCTTATCCGAACCTAGATGAACAGAGTATCTAGTCCTGTGAGCTTCGTTCATGACAACCTCCCTGTAACCGCCTAATTTTAGGGTGCAAATCCGGTTCATGAAATAGTAAACTCCGTCTCCTCTGATCTCCAAGTTCTTTTTCATTCCCTTCAATGCTTCATCTGACATGTTCTCTGGTTTTAAGGCTTCCAGCTGAGCCTCTTTGATTTGAGCAGACAGATGGGAATGCATGGTCATTGTCAATTCCTTCACTCTACGACCTGAATACTATTTCCGACTGAGGGCATCTGCTACCACATTGGCCTTGCTGGAATGATAACATATTTCTCATTAATAATCACTGAGTAGCTCTACCCATCGTCGTTGCCTCATGTTCAACTCTTTCTGATCAAAGATATGTTGTAGGCTCTTATGGTCGGTGAAGATAGTACACTTGGTTCCGTATTGATAATGTCTCCAAATCTTTAACGCAAATACCACTGCTCCTAACTCCAAATCGTGAGTTGTATAATTGACTTCGCGTGCTTTCATCTGTCTCGAGGCATAGGCAATAACCTTTCCTCACTGCATGAGCACACAGCCTATGCCCTGATTGGATGCATCGCAGTAGACCACGAAGTCCTCCGTCCCCTCAGGCAAGACAAGATAGGTGCGTTGCATAGGGCATGCTTTAATGTTTGGAACATAGTGTCTTGCTTTTCTCCCCAACTAAAGGGTACACCTTTCTGAGTCAGGGTAGTTAAAGGCTTAGCAATCCTGGAGAAATTCTGGATAAACCTGCGATAGTAGCCAACGAGACCCAAGAATTGACGAATTTCTGTGGGTGTCTTCGGTGCTGACCAATTCTCAACTGCCTTGATTTTGGAAGGGTCCACGTGTATGCCTTCCTCTTTAAACACGTGACCAAGAAAAATTACTTTTCTAATCCAGAATTCGTACTTTGAAAATTTGGCATAAAGTTTCTCCTCCCTTAGAGTTTCTAGCACTAGCCTCAAGTGTTGTCTATGATCTTCCTCACTCTGAGAGTAGACAAGTATATCATCAATGAACACTATTATGAACTTGTCTAGGAAAGGGCGGCACACCCAATTCATCATATCCATGAATACCATTGATGCGTTGCTTAGACCAAAGGGCATTACTACAAACTCGTAGTGACCATAGCGAGTTCGGAATGCTATCTTGGGAACATCATTGTCATGGACTCGCAACTGGTGGTACCCTGATCTCAGGTCTATTTTTGAGAAATAGTCGGCTCCTAGGAGTTGATCGAAGAGTTTGTCGATTCTGGGTAGGGAATAACAGTTTTTGATGGTAAGATTGTTTAATTCACGATAATCTATGCACATCTGAAAGGATCCATCTTTCTTTTTCACAAACAAGATCGGGGCTCCCCACGGTGAGGAACTTGGTCTGATGAATCCCTTGCTGAGTAGTTCATTGAGTTGGCTGGATAATTCTTGCATTTCTGTCAGCGCTAGACGGTATGTGGATTTAGCTACAAGAGTAGCTACGGGAATTAAGTCAATACGGAACTCGACTTGGCACTCGGGAGGGATTCTGGGAAGATCTTCGGGGAATACATCAGGAAAGTGGCAGACTTTGGGGATGATCTCGAGGTCTTTAACTTCTTGCTTCTCATTAACGACATGGGCTAGGAATTCATGGCATTCCTTTCGTAGATATTTATGGTCTTTGATGCATGAAATGATACGAAGTTTTGAGCTGAGTTTATCACCATAGATAATAAGAGTTTCACCAGACGGCAGATTGAGGCGGATGGCTTTTTCATAACAAAGGATATCAGCATGATTGGGGCTCAACCAATCGATGCCGATGATGATGTCGAAACTTTTTATGGAAACTGGCATAAGGTCGATTGGAAAGGAATGGTCGTTTAGGGTAAATGTGCAGCCGATGAATACGTTGTTAGTGCTCTCCTTCTTTCCATTATCCATCTCGATGGTAAATGTTTCGGTTAAATGTTGGGGTTTATGCTTGAGTAGATGCTTAAATTCATGACTAAGAAAACTTATCTTCGCACCAGAATCGAAAAGAATGCATGCATAAGAGTTGTCAAGGAGAAATGTACTCGTAACAACGGTGGGATCAGCAACTGCCACCTCCTGTCCCATCGTTTGCACTCTCCCTGTGTTGCCAGATGTTGTTGCCTTGGGACAAGTCCTCTTGAAGTGCCCAATCTCCCCACAACCATAATAGGCTTCACCAACGCCCTCTTCAGGAGCCTGATTGGTTGGTTGGGTTGGTGTCTTGCAAAATCAAGTTGTATGTCCCTTCTTGCCACAGCTGTTGCATTGCAAATCACAGCAGGGTCCGTGATGATGAAAGTTGCACTTTTCACACCTTGGAAGAGTACCAACATATCTACTGGCAGGTGCTTGAGCTGCAGGAACAGCGGCAGGAGTGGTAGCAGCATGAACTGCCACTACTTGTTGTTTCTTGGAGGGCTCCTGCGAAGACTGGCCCTTACGCTTGTTCCAAAACTTTTTCTTCCCACTACTCGCCTTTGGTGGTTCGGGAACGGATGCCACTGCATCAAGATCAACCCCGTGATCTATAAGAGTTTGCGCTAAACACTTGGCGCTATCAAATGTAAGAGGTTTAGCAGCCAAAACACTTCCTTGAGTTGGGGGCGTCAATCCCCAAATGTACCTCTCTATTTTCTTGCTTTTCGGGTGACCATCCTCGGTCAGAGAAGAGCCAGATCGTAGAATCTAGTTGTATAGGTGACAGTATCGGAACCCTTCATCTTCAGGTTCCAAAGCTCGTGCTCCAACTTCTGCATTTCGCCTCTTAGGCAGTACTCAGCAAGCATAAGTTCCTTTAAACTCTCCCAACCCATGACATATGCTACCGGCAGAGTTAGGGATTTGACCTGGCTATTCCACCAAGTCAATGCTCTATCGGTGAAGGTACATGCGTAAAACTTCACCTTGCTGGCCTCAGAACAAGCACAAATCTCAAAAATCGATTCGATATTCTCGAACCACCGGGTTAGGACAATGACTCCTCCATTGTCGTTGATGGATTTGGGCTTCGCATTCATGAAATCTTTGTAGGAACACTCCTTCTGGTGTCCCTGACCACCCTCAAGATTTTGGGGATGGGTACCACTTCCGGATCAGCTAGAGCTACCAGGATTCATTTGCGTCATCGCGGCAGCCACAACTGCTGTAACTGCTACCTAGAACATGGCAGGATCGAACTGAGGAGGTAGTGGCTGAGGATCTGTTGGAGGGTTGTTTCTTTTTCTGTTAGGTCTCTTCCTGGGAGGCATCTTTCTCTAAAAGATACAAGAGGAAAAATGACGATAAGCCTTTTATACTGATCAAGAATCGGATATCTTTGAGAAAGATATATCTAAATCCTACAACGATAATAGAGATCTACAATAAAGGTTTACTAACATAAACAAGGAATTGCAGGTCTTTCGTTTATAAGGATTACTATTACTAGTGATAACTCTGTGTAGTGTTATAGAACCATAAAAATACTCCTATAGTATTTTAACTATGTGCTTTATTTGTATATGATCTGGTGAGTTTTAGACTTGTCGCAACACCACAGTCACTCCCAAACACATGTTGGTTATATCTTGGACAAATATAGTTGATCAGGTTATATTGGCCCCACATATGACTACATAACTATTCAAGTTTAACCGCAGTGTCCAACTCGCCCTAAATACTTTTATATAGTTCTTACTATGTTAGCTTCTTGTACATATGTATACTTGTATACTTTTGTAAAATACTTCAATTTTTAAAGTATACTTTTAGTTTCAGAGCGCTTCGGCCCTTTAGTGTTTATAGTTTTATACCATGTAAGGTTCGATGTACTTAGTTCACTATAAACAATAACTCTGATACCAATCTGTCACACCCCCAAACCGGAATGGCGGAAACTTTTGGGGGTGAATGACGTCATATGTACTATCACAACAATTGCATCATAGTAATCAAAGTAAACACAACCATTACATTGAATATATATATATATATATATATATATATATATATATATATATATATATAAAGGTATTTACATATGTTTGATTCATATTTATATACATCAAAAGAAACAAAATAAAGACGTGACTCTATATGCTCCGTCTTCTCAAAAGTCCGGTGAGGTACATGTCTATTGATTTCCTGAGAATACAAACAGTTTTGAAAAGAGTAGCAGCATTAAGCTGGTGAGTTCATAAGCATGATTTTGTAATGAAATTTTGTTAATGAACCAGTGAAAAATGTTTACATGTTTTCAAGAAAATTCAATATTTTCTAACATATGAGTTTGTTACAACGTTCCATAAAGTACTAGTTGGATTGCCTGTTTACCACCGGATGAATTGTATAATATTGTTATGAATGTAAAACGCTTTTTGTATGAAAAACCCAGGATATCACCGGTATGTATAGTAGTTTCATTACAGAAAATAAAACTATGAGTTGAAATCCCTGGAATCCTCCAGTTGTATTATGAAATAGTTCTATTAATGAAAATAAAACTAAAGAAGAATGGAATCCCGTAAACAAAAAGGTTAGTTTATATTGTTGTGAGTCGTATAACCGTGCTTGATATAACCTAGTGACCTTTACGATGTTCTTCAAGTATCAGATATATGACATTTATCACCCCAAGCATGCCTGCCTAACTGTAGCTAGCAGTTCAGGTGTGGGATTGTTAGTCCCAAATAGATCTATTCACAAATATCACACTCTCCCTCCAGGAGACTCTGGTTATACTATGATAGGATTTAGTCAAGTACACCAAAGGGTACAATTTTAAAGTAGAGTCTCACAATTTTGTATAATCTAGTTTATGTGCAGTTCTGTATTGACCTATTGTATTTAAACTCATGTGTATACTTTATAGAGTAATAATTATACTTAAATAATTATGTAACAAAGTATCGTTGTTACCCAAGAATATTATAAACTACGTATGTCATAGTTTATATGTTTAGCAATGTATAAACTCCGAATTTGTAATGTTGTATATTGAAACCCTAAACTATACCTATTATAGTTTGCATGAATATTATGTATTTGGCTCATGAATTGATCTGAAAACAATGCAATTTGGCAGTAAGTCAAAAACGTCCCTTATGCTCAGCATAATACAAAAGGGATAAAATATCTAAATATTTTTATGAAATGTGGAAACCGTGTTACTATATCCATTGCATCAGTTTTAAGTGTTTTCAAAATCCTTTTGTATAAATTCACAAATCATTTGTGTTTACCTTTTACTCTCCCCCTGAAAACATTAAAAATCATAAAAATATAGGGGTATGAACACACAATTGGTTGCGTGAAATGTAGGACGACAAAACTAGAAATGAAGACCCTCGGATTGATGTACGTGGCACTTAACGGGATCCTAATAACAATTAAATACATATATATTTCATTAGCGAAAACATTATTTATAGTGTAGGAAAAACACTTGCTTTTGGTTTAGGAATGTTACCAGGACTCGATTGAATCGGGGAAAGCGGGTTTTCAGCCAAGTTCACCACTTAGGAAGGTTTGCGGCCGTAAAGGGGATTACGACCGTGAACAGCCCCTTGAAGTATTTACGGTCATGAATGGTGTTCTTGAAGGAAATATGAATTTTTGAAGGGTTTACGGTCGTGAACGGTTTGCGACCCTTGAAGGTTTGAAGATTTGATGGGTGTACGTGTGACATCCCCATTTTTACGGCAAGAAAAGACCGATTTTGTTTATGCTTTATAAAAATCAGAGTATCTCTTTTAATAAAAATGTTGCGGAATTTGTTCCCAGAAAAACACGATAATCGCGTTATCAAAGCATTTCTAAAGAAATATATTTTTATTCACTTTTAAAACATTTGGGATGTCATCGTCAATACAGAAACATAAGCATAAACAGAACTTACATTCATTTACTCTAGTGATCTACATCTCTTTTAAATCTCTCAGTGTAATGTGACTTCATATCAACACTTGTGATATAAATAAACTGAGTGGGTCAGGTTGGGAAACCTGGTGAGTACATAGGGTTTTCAACGCACAATAATATAATTATTATGTTTAAACAATCAAACAATCAACCCAATTACCCATCCACATTATCTTCTTTATTCTTAAGGATCTACCCTAAGAATCAGCTATTTCTCATTCATTCATTCCTAAGGATCATCCTAAGGAAACAACATGAAGTCCATTGTTGCCAATGACACATTGGTCAAGCGCAGCTGCTAATCTTGTCTATGACATCCCCAAAATCACGGCCATAAAAGACCGGTTTGTTTATGCTTTGTTTAAAAATCAGAGTTACATTTTAAATGAAAGTGTTGCGGAATTTGTCCCAAAACAAAAATATGATAAAGATTTATCAAAAGCATTTCCATAGAAATGTATTTCATTAAAAGACTCGGGATGTCATGTTCGTACAGATCAAAAGCATAAACAGTACAATATAAGTCTTACTACATTATTTCATATCTACAGGCCTATATCCGTAATCCCTCGTCCAAAACATCACACCTATGCTCATGCGCCACTACCTGTAATACATAAAACTGAGTGGGTCAGGCTTGGGAGCCTGGTGAGCACATAGGGTTTTCAACCCACAATAAATAAGTTTATTAATTTCATCGATCAACAATAACCCGATTACCCATTCCCGTTATCCTCACTTTACGTCCCTAAACACCTATCATAAGGGACCTAGCCTAAGGATCATCATCGGGACGGACACTACTACTAAGGGGATCCCTCAGCAATAAATGTCCTAAAGACAACCATGTGGGGGATGGAGTACACCGGTGAACATATCGTTCACAAACACCTACAGGTTGCGAGCCTGCTAGTGTTCCACTGAACTGTCTAGAAGAGTCCATGGTCGTCATCCATACTCCGCTAGATGACAGAATCAACATCGAGGCCTCTCATCATTTTATCACACATCACCTATTGCATCTACCCATGTTTTACCCCAACATTTTCATAGATATAAAATACATATACAGTTTAAATCATTGAAAACATGTATAACAACGTTCATCTAGCATAGATAGCAAGTATTCAGATAATATGCACACATAGCACGTAATTTATATAAAATACTTCATATCTATGTGTAAGTTGAAAGTAACTATGCACTCACTTGTTAAGGTGATGATTCCAAAATCGGGCAGCGCTTGCTTCTAACGATTCTATTTTCCTTCGACGAAACCTAGCATTATTATCGCTAAATTTTAGTCTAATATTTACCGTGACCAAGTATTAGTCTTAGTATTATTATTATTATATAAGCGTTAAAAAATATTTTCCAACCACTATGTACAGACAGGGGCCAGACATAAAACACCGGAGGGCAGGACCATTTTGGCATATAGCACTTCTGAAATCCAACAACCCTATGTGGCCCTTTAAACCAGATTCCCCGTACCGTGAGTAGTTAAAAAAAATATTATAACGACACTTATATAAGTTATAATAATAGCTCAAATATTTATTATAAGTTCATAATAACAATACTAATTTTAAATATAAGCTATATTAAAATAAGGTAAGCATAACTTACTTACAAGGGGGTTTTAGCTAGGAGTCGGGCTCTGCAGGGGCAGAACTTCGTCGCTGAATCTTTCTAAGAAAGATTCGTGCAGCGCTTCAGCGCTCACCTTACTATACTAAGCTACAGAAAGAGAAGTCGAACCACGAGGGACCGAAATGCTCGGGGGGTAAGGAGAGAAAGACTCTTGAATCAAGAGAATGGTGCAAGAAATATGAGAGCCCAAGGCTCTTATTTATACTAATTGAATTTTCAAAAACTACCCTCCATAATTACTTAATGACCTTTTAGTTATATAAACAACTAAACACCCCTCTATAATACTATTATAAATGGATTTAATGATATTTTTACTAAACTAATGTCGAAAGAACTCAACATTAGTCTTATAATGACCGCATCGTCGATACCTTTCTAATGATATATACATATGTATATATGTGTACGTATACATGATTTATACTTTATTTTAATACGTAAATATGCTATTATAATTTGTAACTCGTTCATACGAACTCCGTTTTTGACGTTCTTTATAACCACGCGTAGGTGAAGACGTACTCTACAACTTTCGTTTAGACTCCGTCGGCTAATTTTGACTTTATTTTTAAAGTTATATTTTTAACAAGCCGGGACAGGATTGGTCTGTTTAAAATCTCATAACTTCTTCATACGAAGTCAAATTTGGGCGTTCTTTTTATCGATGTTCTTAGTTTAACATATTCTACGACTTTCGTTTAGATCACTAAGACTAAATCTCGCTCTATCGTAAATTCACTATTCACGCTTCCCGGTATCGTGCCGGTTCTGTCGTGAAACTTCGACGGGTCATAACTTCTTCGTTATAACTCGGATTTCGGCGTTCCTTATATGCACGGAAACCTTGAGACATATTCTACAACTTTATGTAGAGATATCGGGATTATCTCACACTTTAATTTTTGACGCTCATTTTTTATTCTTTATTAATTATACATTTATAATTAAATAATAAACACATATAATTCACATAATACTCAAATATTTCATCTTTATTACTTCAAAAAGAGTTACAAGAGTTGACCTAGACTATTACATTGACAAAAATGCTTAGCCCTGAAACCCGGGCGTTACAATTCTCTCCCCCTTAGGATGATTCCGTGCCGGAATCATGCATCAGCAAACAGATGTGGATAGCGACTCATCATGTCATCCTCTGTTTCCCAAGTGAGATTCGGCCCATTTGAATGTTTCCATCGGACTAGCACCAAGTCGACCATCTTGCGTCGTAACTTCTTAGTCTTACGGTCAACAATTGCCTCAAGCTCTTCGATCAACCTTTTATTTTCATCCATCCTTAACTCTGAGATTGGAATTATGTCGGGAACATCTCCCGTGAATTTCCTCAAATAACACACATGGAAGGTGTTATGAATACCATTGAGTTCTTCGGGCAATTCCAGCTTGTAAGCTTGGTTCCCTATCTTCTGAAGAACTTTGAACGGTCCAATAAACCTTGGACTCAACTTTCCTCGTTTCCCAAATCGTATAAGTCCCTTCCACGGTGAGACTTTAAGCAAAACGGAATCCCCAACTTCGAAAGTTATCGGTCGTCTTTTCTTGTCAGCATAGCTCTTCTGACGATCCTGGGCTACTAACATCCTTTCCCTAATCACCTTCAACTTCTCAGCAGTCTCATGGACTATCTCGGGGCCCATAAACTGCTTCTCTCCGGCTTCAAGCCAACAAGACGGCGTACGACACTTCTGCCCATACAAGGCTTGATAAGGAGCCATCTTGATGCTCGAGTGAAAACTATTGTTGTAGGAAAATTCTACCAGAGGTAAGTGCTCGTCCCAATTCCCTTGGAATTCGAGGGTACATGCTCTCAGCATATCTTCCAGCGTCTGAATCGTTCTTTCGCTCTGACCATCAGTTTGCAGATGATAAGCAGTACTCAAACACAACTTTGTACCTAACTCCTCTTGTAGACTCCTCCAAAACCTTGACGTGAAACGACTATCACGATCTGATACAATCGTAAGAGGGACACCGTGAAGTCTTATAATTTCCTTCACGTAAGCATTTGCGAGCTTATCCATAGACCACTTCTCGTTGGCTGCTATGAAGTGTGCACTCTTGGTGAAACGATCCACGACTACCCAAATCATGTCGTGACCGTTCTTCGTCCTGGGCAGTTTAGTCACAAAATCCATGGTGATGTCTTCCCATTTACCCATGGGTACAGGTAAAGGTTCCAAACTCCCATACGGTTTCTGATGTTGTGCCTTAACCCTCGCACATGTTACGTACTCGGCCACATACTTCGCAACATCGAGCTTCATCGTCGGCCACCAGTAGTAGGGTTTTAGGTCCCTATACATTTTAGTGCTACCGGGATGAATCGAGTACATGGTCTTGTGTGCTTCTTCCATCGGAAGATCTCTTATTCCTCCCGTCTTAGGTACCCAAATTCGATCTTGGAATACCTTCAGTCCTCGACTGTTTGTACCAAACACTAACGTTCTTCCCAAACGTTCTTCCTTTCGGTCATTTTTCTCTAAAGCTTCTTCTTGAGCTTTCCTGATACTTTCCACAATCGTCGAGACGACTTCAATTCTTAACGCTCTTGGCCTTTTCCTTTCCAGATTGACTTTCCGACTGAGAGCATCAGCAACAATATTTGCTTCACCTGGGTGGTAAAGTATCTCACAGTCGTAGTCCTTGAGAAGTTCTAGCCAGCGTCGTTGCCTCATGTTCAACTCCTTCTGATTAAAGAGATACTGGAGACTCTTATGATCAGTGAAGAGCTTGCACTTCGTGCCGTAGAGGTAATGCCTCCATATCTTTAAGGCAAAAACTACCGCTGCCAACTCCAGATCATGAGTGGGGTAGTTCTTTTCGTGCTCTTTCAATTGTCGAGATGCGTATGCTATCACCTTTTCTCTTTGGGTCAGAACACAACCCAACCCGACTCCAGAAGCGTAACTATAAACCGCGAAATCTTCGACTCCATCGGGTAGAGAAAGTATCGGTGCTTCACATAACTTCTTCTTTAGCTTCTCGAATGCCTCATCGTGTTTCTCACTCCACGTATACGTAGCTCCTTTATGAGTCAAAGCTGTTAATGGAGCAGCTATCGAAGAAAAGCCTTGGATAAATCGTCGATAATATCCGGCTAATCCTAGAAAGCTTCGAATCTCTGTGGGACTCTTTGGACGTTCCCACTTCATTACAGCCTCGATCTTTGCGGGGTCAACCATTATTCCCTCCTGGTTAACAACATGACCCAAGAATTGGACTTCCCGTATCCAAAAGTCGCATTTGGAGAACTTTGCAAAAAGCTTCTCCTTCTTCAACACTTCTAATACTTCCCGTAGATGCTTTCCATGCTCCTCTTGGCTTTTCGAGTAGATGAGAATGTCGTCGATGAACACTATCACGGATTTATCGAGGAATGGTTTACAAACCCTATTCATCAAATCCATGAATGATGCGGGAGCATTGGTTAGCCCGAATGACATAACCAAGAACTCGTCGTGTCCATATCTCGTTCTGAATGCAGTCTTCTCAATATCCTGCTTTCTCACCTTTAGCTGATGATATCCTGACCTAAGATCGATCTTTGAGAAGTAGCTCGAACCTTGCAGCTGATCGAATAGGTCATCAATCCTCGGCAATGGATACTTGTTCTTCACCGTTGCCTTATTCAACTCTCGGTAGTCTATACACATTCTCATACTTCTGTCCTTCTTCTTCACGAATAGCACTGGAGCTCCCCAGGGTGATGAACTAGGTCGAATAAAACCGTTGTCCAACAGCTCCTGAAGTTGCGTCATGAGCTCCTTCATCTCCGTCGGTGCTAATCGGTAAGGTGCCTTTGCTATCGGTGTTGTTCCTAGTAACAAGTCTATACGAAACTCCACTTGCCTATCAGGTGGTAATCCGGGAAGATCTTCGGGAAAGACTTCCGGATAATCACACACAACCGGTATATTCTGCACCTCTTTCTTCTCCTTCTTGGCATCGATTACGAATGCCAAGTATGATGCACATCCTTTGGACAAACATTTCCTGGCTTTCATCAGGGAGATGATTCCAGAATTCACTCTGCGTTTGTCCCCATACACCATAAATGATTCTTTTCCGGGTGGGTTTACCTTTACTATCTTCTTTCGACATTGAATCTCAGCATCGTTGGCGCTAAGCCAATCCATACCCAAAACGATGTCGAAACCGTTTAACTCTATGGGTAATAGCTCTTCGTGGAATTCGTTTCCGTTTAGGTCAATGACGATGTTCCTAATACGATTACTAACAGGTACGAATTTGCCACTGGCAACTTCTACAATCAGGGCATTATCTAGTTTTTCTACAGGCAATGCTAATTTCCCACCAAATTTATGCGACACAAAGGAGTAGTTGGCTCCGGAATCAAATAGTATATTTGCAGGCAAACCATTTACAAGAAAGGTACCTGAAGCGACGTCTGCTGCCTCCTTTGCAGCCTCGAGCGTCATCTGGAAGGCTCTCGCCTTCGGCTTCGGTGGTATGTTGGGTCTTCCTGTCTCCTTCTTCTTCGGGCAGTCCTTCAAAATGTGCCCTTCTTCATTGCACCCATAACAGGCTTTCTGGTTGAGGGTGCATTCATTGGCGTAGTGCCCAGGCTTTCCGCACTTGTAACAAGTGACCCCTCCGTCACACTTCCCAGAGTGCTTCTTCTTGCACTTGTCACACCACTTCGCTTCTGATCCTCCTCCCCTCGAACCAGACTTCGAGAATCTACTCTTCTTGTTGGACTTCGAGGATCCATTGAACTTCCGTTTCTCACCAACCTCAGCCCTCTCCAGACCTCTTTCCTTTTGTTGGGTCTCCACGTTCTTAGCTGCTCGAACAGCTGATTTCAGAGTGGTTGCCATCTTGACTGTTGGGCCAAAGTCAGTCGGCATTCCGTTTGCGAATTTCTCAATTTTGGAAAGTTCGGTTGGCACTAGGTATGGAAACAACTTCATCTTTTCCGTAAATGCAGCAGCATAGTCATCGATGCTCATTCTCCCCTTCTTCAAATTTTGGAACTCATTGTTCAGATCAATCAGGTCTATCTCTGAACAGTACTGCGCCTTCAGTTGTTCCAAGAACTCATCCCATGACATTTTCAGAGCTTCTCCCCATGGCATTGTATCTGCCAATAGCTTCCACCAACTCAAGACTCCAGTTTTCAATTGTCTCACAGCGAAGACAGTCTTCTGCTTCTCGCTGCAGTCGCAGCTCTCAAACACCATCTCCATCTCGGAGATCCAGTCCATAATCTCAACAGGCTTTGGGCTTCCTGAGAGACTTGGTGGTTTCGCACCCAAGAAATTTTTGTACATCCGCCCATCCTTGTTGTTTCTCCCTTCTGGGCCATCCTTTTGCTCACCTTGAGTCCCTACTTGACTCACTTGGCGGCTATAGTTCCCTTCCTCAGATGGCTCGGGAACTGGCTCCGTCGGTTCAACATGTATGTTAGGTTCGTCCCTATTTTCGTGGAGCATCCGTCTCATTTCTTCCCTTTGTTCAGCTAGCATAGCCTGAATCATGGCTTGAACTCCAGCCATGGTGACTGGCTCAGGTGCAACTTCTTCAACAACATGTATTTGCTGAACCACTGGGGGTTGGTTCTTACCTCCATTTGCGTTCACGTTTCCGCTACGGGTCCTTGCCATCTTGATCTATACACCGAATAAGGTGAATTTAGCTCTTTATTTAGGATAGACGTTTTAAATCGTCCTTATCACTCCGAAACGTTTACATGCTAGTTCTAATATTGTAGTCGTACGTTTAGAATCCTAAACACATAAGCTTTCCAGATCCGGTCAGCAACAGACCATAGATCCGAACAATTAACAGCATATTATGCACAAAGCATTTAGCACATAAAAGCATTTTAGGCACAATTCCTAAAATAAGCTAGTGCTCACACCTCACAATCATCGCTTAGCATTCTAAGTTTAAGTCTAGAAATCCTACAAATTCCTAGTTCGCTTAAACTAATGCTCTGATACCAACTGTGACATCCCCAAAATCACGGCCAGAAAAGACCGGTTTGTTTATGCTTTGTTTAAAAATCAGAGTTACATTTTAAATGAAAGTGTTGCGGAATTTGTCCCAAAACAAAAATATGATAAAGATTTATCAAAAGCATTTCCATAGAAATGTATTTCATTAAAAGACTCGGGATGTCATGTTCGTACAGATCAAAAGCATAAACAGTACAATATAAGCCTTACTACATTATTTCATATCTACAGGCCTATATCCGTAATCCCTCGTCCAAAACATCACACCTATGCTCATGCGCCACTACCTGTAATACATAAAACTGAGTGGGTCAGGCTTGGGAGCCTGGTGAGCACATAGGGTTTTCAACCCACAATAAATAAGTTTATTAATTTCATCGATCAACAATAACCCGATTACCCGTTCCCGTTATCCTCACTTTACGTCCCTAAACACCTATCATAAGGGGCCTAGCCTAAGGATCATCATCGGGACGGACACTACTGCTAAGGGGATTCCTCAGCAATAAATGTCCTAAAGGCAACCATGTGGGGGATGGAGTACACCGGTGAACATATCGTAAACAAACACCTACAAGTTGCGAGCCTGCTAGTGTTCCACTGAACTGTCTAGAAGAGTCTGTGGTCGTCATCCATACTCCGCTAGATGACAGAATCAACAACATCAACATCGAGGCCTCTCATCATTTTATCACACATCAGCTATTGCATCTACCCATGTTTTACCCCAACATTTTCATAGATATAAAATACATATACGGTTTAAATCATTGAAAACATGTATAACAACGTTCATCTAGCATAGATAGCAAGTATTCAGATAATATGCACACATAGCACGTAATTTATATAAAATACTTCATATCTATGTGTAAGTTGAAAGTAACTATGCACTCACATGTTAAGGTGATGATTCCAAAATCGGGCAGTGCTTGCTTCTAACGATTCTATTTTCCTTCGACGAAACCTAGCATTATTATCGCTAAATTTTAGTCTAATATTTACCGTGACCAACTATTAGTCTTAGTATTATTATTATTATTATATAAGCGTTAAACAATATTTTCCAACCACTATGTACAGACAGGGGCCAGACATAAAACACCGGAGGGCAGGACCATTTTGGCATATAGCACTTCTGAAATCCAACAATCCTATGTGGCCCTTTAAACCAGATTCCCCGTACCGTGAGTAGTTAAAAAAAATATTATAACGACACTTATATAAGTTATAATAATAGCTCAAATATTTATTATAAGTTCATAATAACAATACTAATTTTAAATATAAGCTATATTAAAATAAGGTAAGCATAACTTACTTACAAGGGGGTTTTAGCTAGGAGTCGGGCTCTGCAGGGGCAGAACTTCGTCGCTGAATCTTTCTAAGAAAGATTCGTGCAGCGCTTCAGCGCTCACCTTACTATACTAAGCTACAGAAAGAGAAGTCGAACCACGAGGGACCGAAATGCTCGGGGGGTAAGGAGAGAAAGACTCTTGAATCAAGAGAATGGTGCAAGAAATATGAGAGCCCAAGGCTCTTATTTATACTAATTGAATTTTCAAAAACTACCCTCCATAATTACTTAATGACCTTTTAGTTATATAAACAACTAAACACCCCTCTATAATACTATTATAAATGGATTTAATGATATTTTTACTAAACTAATGTCGAAAGAACTCAACATTAGTCTTATAATGACCGCATCGTCGATACCTTTCTAATGATATATACATATGTATATATGTGTACGTATACATGATTTATACTTTATTTTAATACGTAAATATGCTATTATAATTTGTAACTCGTTCATACGAACTCCGTTTTTGACGTTCTTTATAACCACGCGTAGGTGAAGACGTACTCTACAACTTTCGTTTAGACTCCGTCGGCTAATTTTGACTTTATTTTTAAAGTTATATTTTTAACAAGCCGGGACAGGATTGGTCTGTTTAAAATCTCATAACTTCTTCATACGAAGTCAAATTTGGGCGTTCTTTTTATCGATGTTCTTAGTTTAACATATTCTACGACTTTCGTTTAGATCACTAAGACTAAATCTCGCTCTATCGTAAATTCACTATTCACGCTTCCCGGTATCGTGCCGGTTCTGTCGTGAAACTTCGACGGGTCATAACTTCTTCGTTATAACTCGGATTTCGGCGTTCCTTATATGCACGGAAACCTTGAGACATATTCTACAACTTTATGTAGAGATATCGGGATTATCTCACACTTTAATTTTTGACGCTCATTTTTTATTCTTTATTAATTATACATTTATAATTAAATAATAAACACATATAATTCACATAATACTCAAATATTTCATCTTTATTACTTCAAAAAGAGTTACAAGAGTTGACCTAGACTATTACATTGACAAAAATGCTTAGCCCTGAAACCCGGGCGTTACATTGTCACTTAGGCGCAGCTGCCAGAATTGGGACATTTTCTATGAGGCGCTTCTGCCGGTATTGACCTTTAAACGCTATTGTCATGGTCATAAGGCTCCCTATTAGGCGCAACTGCCGATACTGTCCTTAGAGCGCAGCTGCTAGGACGTTTACCTTATATCTAAAACATCTACGGGTTGTGGCGCAACTGCCAGTGCTCATCTATAGGGTACTAGGTCCACTGCTACCAATGTATACCTATAGGGCACTAGGTCCATGCTACTAATGTTCCTCTATTTAAGCTTTTATCCCTCATCATTCATCTACCCATGTTTTACCCCACATATTTTGTAGATATAAAATACTTTATACAGTTTACATCATTTAAAACATGTATAAAATCTTTCACTAGCATAGGCAGCAAGTATTCAGACAATATGCACAAATAGCACGTAATTTATAATAAAATACTTCATATCTATGTGTAAGATGAAAGGGACCATGCACTCACCTGAAAGGTGGTAACTCAGCACTCGGACAGCGCTTCGATACTCTCAAAACAATTTCCCTTCGATAAAACCTAATAGCAATACCACTAGGGCTTAGTCTAACGATAACCGCGACACATTAATAGTCTAGCTATTATTAATATTATATAAGCGTTAAATAACACTCAATATAACTCATAATAATAGCCCAAATACTCATTATAAGTTCCTAATAACGTTACTATATTAAAACATAAGCTATACGAAAGATAGGGTAGGCATAGCTCATTTACAGCGGGTTATCTCAAAAACCGGGCTTTGCTGGAGCAGCGTTCCCGAGCCGAAAGGCTCTTTTCTCGGGACTCCGGGAGCCTCGGGGCTTCCTTCGGGTGCTAGGGGGTTTACCTAGGCTTTTAGGGGGATTATGGGGCTAGAGAGAGAGAGAGAGAATCTAGAGAGAGAAAGAATGGTTTGGAAAGGTCTGAGAATGAATGGAACCCGACACCTCTATTTATAGTGTGAATTCCTGATGGACTCACCGAGTAGGAGGAAGTACTCACCGAGTTGGTGCCATGTGTCATCATCTGATGGCTTTCCTTGGAGAGAAAGCAATGGTTGTGATCGCGCCACGTCACCCAATATCGCGTATCAGCCTTCAAACTTAGAAAAATCATAACTCTTGCATACGAGCTCCGTTTTAGACGTTCTTATATTCCACGTGTAGGTAAAAACAATATCTACAACTTTCGTTTAGACTCTGTCGGCTAATTCTCGACCGATCTCAAATTTAGTAGTAGGAGGCGTTTAGACTGTTAAATGACCGCGAAGAATTCGTAACTCCTTCATACGAACTCCGTTTTCGTCCATATTTTTTCCGTTGAGTTCCTATTAATGAGATCTTCAAATCTAATTTAGGTCACGTAAGCCAAAAACTGCTCGAACTAAAATTCGAGTTTCAGGTCGTGCACTGCTAAGCCGAATCTTAGAAAAATCATAACTTCTTCATACGAAGTCAGATTTGGGCGTTCTTTTTATGGATTTTCTCAGTTTAACATATTCTACAACTTTCTGTTAGACTACAAAGGCTAAAAATTCTTCTATCGTAAATTCACTTTTTACGCTTCCCGGTGCCGTGCCGGTTTTGCCGAAAAACTTAGACAGGTCATAACTTCTTCGTTATAACTCAGATTTCAGTGTTCTTTATATGTACGGAAACCTTGTGACATATTCTACATCTTGGTTAAGATTATTTATTTTAAATAATCTTTTGTCGAAAATTCATTTTCGACCCCTATTGCCTCTAAATTGACTAGCCCGGATTTGCGGGCGTTACAATTATCTCCCCCTTAGGATGATTACGTCCCGAAATCATCAAAGAAACAGGATAGTATAATGACTCCATATGTTATCTATTCATCCTAGGTAATAATCGTAACTTCTATGTTGCTTTGAACGAGTATCTAACTCTTGGACTCCTTGACTGCAGGCGGTGCTCGGTCTTGCACCTGCTCGTTAGACTTTCAATCATCACATTCGTGTCACAACCTCATTCTTTATCAGAGACTCCTTCTTCTTGTTAACAAACTTAGTATAACTTAATTTGATTACTATAATTGACCGATGTGTCATATTCTAATGACCTATCATTGTATGTAGCAACGCTTAGACTCAGGTCTCTTAGAGTCAAATTCCCGAATGGAATATGCCTTCCTTCATGGTCTAATGTGATATAATCACATTTTAACATGTAGGATTTCTAGCTACCAACTTCTTTAACAACGAGCGCGATACTTCTATTGATCGCTTTGATTTCAAACGTTTGGTTTAAGTCAGACGCTACATCAAACTTGGTTCTATGAACCACGTAACCTACTCATCGTAGTCGGACTCAATGTGATATGACCACTAGGGTCGGGATAAAAACAATCTTCTTAGTCATTACCGAAACAATGGTAACGACATACTTGAATAAAACGTAATCAATTACTAACTTCTTGGTAACTTTGTGACTTTCCCTGATCCAAGTGTGAGTCCTGTGCTTCCGGTAGTATAGGCCTCTACTACCATTCACACCTACTCATACTCGTCCCAAGTATTGTCTCGCAGTCCCCAAGTCCTAAAATCACAAAACAATTTAACACATACGAGTGTGTCCAAATAATCATAAAAATTTCCCTAAACTCTACTAGGACTTCTTCCATGCGTATCTTCAATCATCAATTCTGCTTCAACTCGGTTGGTGATGGAAATTCCAGATGATAGGAAAACTTTAGGAATTACACCAATCATTCTATCCTCCCGCCAATCAAATGTGTGCATTCAGATGTACCGTACTTCTCTAGACGTATTGATTTTATCCGACGTATTCTAAAGGCAAGATACCTCTCTTATGCTATCTTCCGATAGGCATCATTCACTATCATAAGCCTTTTCATTTCCACCATTTACATAATTTGCTACCAGCCTTCACCACGACGTTACTTTCACGGAAGCATGCATTCAGTGCATCAAGACGAGAATATAGATAAAGAAGATTTAGACGTGTAATCCTCCTTGTTACTCCGAAAAGTTACATGTCAGTTCTAATATCGTAATTAAACGTTTAGAAACCTAAGCACATAAAATTTCTAGATCCGGTCGACAATAGACCATAGATCCGAACAAATAACAACATATCAGACAAAAGCATTTAGCACATAAAAGCATTTTAGGCACAATCCCGAAAATAATCTAGTGCTCACACCTCACAATCATCGCTTAGCATTCTAAGTTTAAGTCTAGAAATAAATCCATATTCCTAGTTCGCTTAAACTAATGCTCTGATACCAACTGTGACATTCCCATTTTTACGGCCAGAAAAGACCGATTTTGTTTATGCTTTATAAAAATCAGAGTATCTCTTTTAATAAAAATGTTGCAGAATTTGTTCCCAGAAAAACATGATAATCGCGTTATCAAAGCATTTCTAAAGAAATATATTTTTATTCACTTTTAAAACATTTGGGATGTCATCGTCAATACAGAAACATAAGCATAAACAGAACTTACATTCATTTACTCTAGTGATCTACATCTCTTTTAAATCTCTCAGTGTAATGTGACTTCATATCAACACTTGTGATATAAATAAACTGAGTGGGTCAGGTTGGGAAACCTGGTGAGTACATAGGGTTTTCAACCCACAATAATATAATTATTATGTTTAAACAATCAAACAATCAACCCAATTACCCACCCCCATTATCTTCTATATTCTTAAGGATCTACCCTAAGAATCAGCTATTTCTCATTCATTCATTCCTAAGGATCATCCTAAGGAAACAACATGAAGTCCGTTGTTGCCAATGACACATTAGTCAAGCGCAGCTGCTAATCTTGTCACTTAGGCGCAGCTGCCAGAATTGGGACATTTTCTATGAGGCGCTTCTGCCGGTATTTACCTTTAAACGCTACTGTCATGGTCATAAGGCTCCCTATTAGGCGCAGCTAGCTGCCGATACTGTCCTTAGAGCGCAGCTGCTAGGACGTTTACCGTAGATCTAAAACATCTACGAGTTGTGGCGCAGCTGCCAGTGCTCATCTATAGGGTACTAGGTCCACTGCTGCCAATGTATACCTATAGGGCACTAGGTCCATGCTACTAATGTTCCTCTATTTAAGCTTTTATCCCTCATCATTCATCTACCCATGTTTTACCCAACATATTTTGCAGATATAAAATACTTTATACAGTTTACATCATTTAAAACATGTATAAAATCTTTCACCAGCATAGACAGCAAGTATTCAGACAATATGCACAAATAGCACGTAATTTATAATAAAATACTTCATATCTATGTGTAAGATGAAAGGGACCATGCACTCACCTGAAAGGTGGTGACTCAGCACTCGGACAGCGCTTCGATACTCTCAAAACAATTTCCCTTCGATAAAACCTAATACCAATACCACTAGGGCTTAGTCTAACGATAACCGCGACACATTAATAGTCTAGCTATTATTAATATTATATAAGCATTAAATAACACTCAATATAACTCATAATAATAGCCCAAATACTCATTATAAGTTCCTAATAACATTACTATATTAAAACATAAGCTATACGAAAGATAGGGTAGGCATAGCTCATTTACAACGGGTTATCTCAAATACCGGGCTTAGCTGGAGCAGCGTTCCTGAGCCGAAAGGCTCTTTTCTCGGGACTCCGGGAGCCTCGGGGCTTCCTTCGGGTGCTATGGGGTTTACCTAGCTTTTAGGGGGGATTAGGGGGCTAAAGAGAGAGTCTAGAGAGAGAAAGAATGGTTTGGAAATGTGTGAGAATGAATGGAACCTAGCACCCCTATTTATAGTGTGAATTCCTGATGGACTCGCCGAGTAGGAGGACCTACTCGCCGAGTTGGTGCCATGTGTCATCATCTGATGGCTTTCCTTGGAGAGAAAGCAATGGTTGTGATCGCGCCACGTCTCCCAATATCGCGTATCAGCCTGCAAACTTAGAAAAATCATAACTCTCTCATACGAGCTCCGTTTTCGACGTTCTTTTTTTCCACGCGTAGGTAAAAACAAGATCTACAACTTTCGTTTAGACTCTGTCGGCTAATTCTCGACCGATCTCAAATTTAATAGTAGGAGGCGTTTAGACTGTTAAATGACTGCGAAGAATTCGTAACTCCTTCATACGAACTCCGTTTTCATCCATCTTTTTACCGTTGAGTTCCTATTAATGAGATATTCAACTCTCATTTAGGTCGCGTAAGCCAAAAACCGCTCGAACTAAAATTCGAGTTTCGGGTCGTGCACTGCTAAGCCGAATTTTAGAAAAATCATAACTTCTTCATACGAAGTCAGATTTGGGCGTTCTTTTTATGGATTTTCTCGGTTTAACATATTCTACGACTTTCTTTTAGACTAATGAGGATAAAAATTCTTCTATCATCAATTCACATTTTACGCTTCCCGGTGTCGTGCCGGTTTTGCCGAAAAACTTAGACAGGTCATAACTTCTTCGTTATAACTCGGATTTCGGCGTTCTTTATATGTACGGAAACCTTGTGACATATTCTACATCTTGGTTAAGATTATTTATTTTAAATAATCTTTTGTCAAAAATTCATTTTCGACCCCTATTGCCTCTAAATTGACTAGCCCGGATTTGCGGGCGTTACAATTATCTCCCCCTTAGGATGTTTACGTCCCCGAATCATCAACGAAACAGGATAGTATAATGACTCCATATGTTATCTCTTCATCCTAGGTAATAATCGTAACTTCTATGTTGCTTTGAACGAGTATCTAACTCTTGGACTCCTTGACTGCAGGCGGTGCTCGGTCTTGCACCTGCTCGTTAGACTTTCAATCATGACTTTCCTGTCACAACCTCATTCTTTATCAGAGACTCCTTCTTCTTCTTAACAAACATAGGATAACTTAATTTGATTACTACAATTGACCGATGTGTCATATTCTAATGACCTATCATCGTATGTAGCAACGCTTAGACTCAGGTCTCTTAGAGTCAAATTCCCGAATGGAATATGCCTTCCTTCATGGTCTAATGTGATATAATCACATTTTAACATGTAGCATTTCTAGCTACCAACTTCTTTAACAACGAGCGCGATACTTCTATTGATCGCTTTGATTTCAATCGTTTGGTTTAAGTCAGACGCTACATCAAACTTGGTTCTCTGAACCACGTATCCTACTCATCGTAGTCGGACTCAATGTGATATGACCACTAGGGTCAGGATAAAAACAATCTTCTTAGTCATTACCGAAATAATGGTAATGACATACTTGAATAAAACGTAATCAATTACTAGCTTCTTGGTAACTTTGTGACTTTCCCTGATCCAAGTGTGAGTCCTGTGCTTCTGGTAGTATAGGCCTCTACTACCATTCACAGCTACTCATACTCGTCCCAAGTATTGTCTCGCAGTCCCCAAGTCCTAAAATCACAAAACAATTTAACACATACGAGTGTGTCCAAATAATCATAAAAATTTCCCTAAACTCTATTAGGACTTCTTCCATGCGTATCTTCAATCATCAATTCTGCTTCAACTCGGTTGGTGATGGAAATTCCAGATGATAGGAAAACTTTAGGAATTACACCAATCGTTCTATCCTCCCGCCAATCAAATGTGTACATTCAGATGTACCGTACTTCTCTAGACATATTGATTTTATCCGACATATTCTAAAGGCAAGATACCTCTCTTATGATATCTTCCGCTAGGCATCATTCACTACCATAAGCCTTTTCATTTCCACCATTTACATAATTTGCTACCAGCCTTCACCACGACGTTACTTTCACGGAAGCATGCATTCAGTGCATCAAGACGAGAATATAGATAAAGAAGATTTAGACGTGTAATCCTCCTTATTACTCCGAAAAGTTACATGCCAGTTCTAATATCGTAATTAAACGTTTAGAAACCTGAGCACATAAACTTTCCAGATCTGGTCGGCAATAGACCATAGATCCGAACAAATAACAACATATCAGACACAAGCATTTAGCACATAAAATCATTTTAGGCACAATCCCTAAAATAATCTAGTGTTCACACCTCACAATCATCGCTTAGCATTCTAATTTTAAGTCTAGAAATAAATCCAGATTCCTAGTTCGCTTAAACTAATGCTCTGATACCAACTGTGACATCCCCATTTTTACGGCCAGAAAAGACCGATTTTATTTATGCTTTATAAAAATCAGAGTATCTCTTTTAATAAAAATGTTGCGGAATTTTTTCCCAGAAAAACATGATAATCGCGTTATCAAAGCATTTCTAAAGAAATATATTTGTATTCACTTTTAAAACATTTGGGATGTCATCGTCAATACAGAAACATAAGCATAAACAGAACTTACATTCATTTACTCTAGTGATCTACATCTCTTTTAAATCTCTCAGTGTAATGTGACTTCATATCAACACTTGTGATATAAATAAACTGAGTGGGTCAGGTTGGGAAACCTGGTGAGTACATAGGGTTTTCAACCCACAATAATATAATTATTATGTTTAAACAATCAAACAATCAACTCAATTACCCATCCCCATTATCTTCTTTATTCTTAAGGATCTACCCTAAGAATCAGCTATTTCTCATTCATTCATTCCTAAGGATCATCCTAAGGAAACAACATGAAGTCCGTTGTTGCCAATGACACATTGGTCAAGCGCAGCTGCTAATCTTGTCACTTAGGCGCAGCTGCCAGAATTGGGACATTTTCTATGAGGCGCTTTTGTCGGTATTTACCTTTAAACGCTACTGTCATGGTCATAAGGCTCCCTATTAGGCGCAGCTAGCTGCCGATACTGTCCTTAGAGCGCAGCTGCTAGGACGTTTACCATAGATCTAAAACATCTACGAGTTGTGGCGCAGCTGCCAGTGCTCATCTATAGGGTACTAGGTCCACTGCTGCCAATGTATACCTATAGGGCACTAGGTCCATGCTACTAATGTTCCTCTATTTAAGCTTTTATCCCTCATCATTCATTTACCCATGTTTTACCCAACATATTTTGTAGATATAAAATACTTTATACAGTTTACATCATTTAAAACATGTATAAAATCTTTCACCAGCATAGACAGCAAGTATTCAGACAATATGCACAAATAGCACGTAATTTATAATAAAATACTTCATATCTATGTGTAAGATGAAAGGGACCATGAACTCACCTGAAAGGTGGTGACTCAGCACTCGGACAGCGCTTCGGTACTCTTAAAACAATTTCCCTTTGATAAAACCTAATACCAATACCACTAGGGCTTAGTCTAACGATAATCGCGACACATTAATAGTCTAGCTATTATTAATATTATATAAGCGTTAAATAACACTCAATATAACTCATAATAATAGCCCAAATACTCATTATAAGTTCCTAATAACGTTATTATATTAAAACATAAGTTATACGAAAGATAGGGTAGGCATAGCTCATTTACAGCGGGTTATCTCAAAAACCGGGTTTCGCTGGAGCAGCGTTCCCGAGCCGAAAGGCTCTTTTCTCGGGACTCCGGGAGCCTCGGGGCTTCCTTCTGGTGCTAGGGGGTTTACCTAGGCTTTTAGGGGGATTAGGGGGCTAAAGAGAGAGTCTAGAGAGAGAAAGAATGGTTTGGAAAGGTGTGAGAATGAATGGAACCTGGCACCTCTATTTATAGTGTGAATTCCTGATGGACTCGCCGAGTAGGAGGACCTACTCTCCGAGTTGGTGCCCTGTGTCATCATCTGATGGCTTTCCTTGGAGAGAAAGCAATGGCTGTGATCGCACCACGTCTCCCAATATCGCGTATCAGCCTTCAAACTTAGAAAAATCATAACTCTCGCATACGAGCTCCGTTTTCGACGTTCATTTTTTCCACGCGTAGGTAAAAACAAGATCTACAACTTTCGTTTAGACTCTGTCGGCTAATTCTCGACCGATCTCAAATTTAATAGTAGGAGGCGTTTAGACTGTTAAATGACCGCGAAGAATTCGTAACTCCTTCATACGAACTCCGTTTTCATCCATCTTTTTACCGTTGAGTTCCTATTAATGAGATCTTCAACTCTCATTTAGGTTGCGTAAGCCAAAAACCGCTCGAACTAAAATTCGAGTTTCGGGTTGTGCACTGCTAAGCCGAATCTTAGAAAAATCATAACTTCTTCATACGAAGTCAGATTTGGACGTTCTTTTTATGGATTTTCTCGGTTTAACATATTCTACGACTTTATTTTAGACTACTAAGGATAAAAATTCTTCTATCATAAATTCACATTTTATGCTTCCCGGTGCCGTGCTGGTTTTGCCGAAAAACTTAGACAGGTCATAACTTCTTCGTGATAACTCGGATTTCGGCGTTCTTTATATGTACGGAAACCTTGTGACATATTCTATATCTTGGTTAAGATTATTTATTTTAAATAATCTTTTGTCGAAAATTCATTTTCGACCCCTATTTCCTCTAAATTGACTAGCCCGGATTTGCGGGCGTTAAAGTACGGTCGTGAACTCAAGAACAACTATGTTTGAATCGACGAAAATGATAATGTTATATGCTCCAAAACATGTTTTAAGGTGAATGGAGTGTTAGATGAAGAGAAAACTTGAGATGTCTTGGGTTTTCGGGTCGGGGGTTTTTAGAGTGAGGAAGTATGTTCGCGGCCAGAAAAGTGTAAATGAGGGTAGCGGTCACGTATATATAGGCTAGAAGTATGGTCGGTGGTGGGTTTCAGCCGTGAACGGTTCACCAGCCGTGAATGGGTTTACGGTCGTGATCAGGTTCACGGACGTGAACACCAGTCAGGGCGGAAACTGTTTAGTTTTCGAAGGAAGCTCGGGTTTTCGTGCAATTTTGGTTCCGACTCCTTTATAAAATTCAATTATTTAACTTAAATTATTTTCCAAACCAAAGGAATTTGATGGAAATAAATAAAATATGAATTTATTTAACGGAAAATGGTTAACTTTAACGGAAAAAGGTTCGGGTTGTCACATTAATGCAGAGGGGGCATGTGATTGCATATGCTTCAAGGCAGTTAAAGCCTCATGAAGTGAAGTATTCCACACATGATTTGGAATTGCGGTGGTAGTTTTCCCCCTCAAGATTTGGCGCCACTATCTCTATGGTGTTCGGTGTACCATCTACGTGAACCATAAGAGCCTGATATATCTTATGGATCAGCCTAACTTGTATATGTGGCAAAGGATCGAGATGGTTGGATGTAGTGAAAGACTACAATTGTGAGATTATGTATCATCTAGGCAGGGCCAATGTGGTGGCTAACGCCTTGAGTCGGAGGACGATGAGTGACCCAATTTGGGATGTGTGCATGAGGATGACTGTGATGACCCCAATTTTAGAGATTATAAAAGAAGCGTAGTTAGAGGCCATAAAATAAGAAAATCGGAAAAGTGAGAGGGTGATTGGCTAGATTTCAGCCTTTGATATCAACAACCGAGGGCTTTTGACTCTTCATGGGCGGGTATGGGTACCATATGCGGGTAGGGCCCGACGTATTTTAATGGTGGAAGCCTACAAGTCGAGATTTCCAATGTATTTGGGGGCTACTAAGATGTATCTCAACCTGAAGCATAGTTATTGCTGGCCATGTATGAAGAGAGATGTGGCCTGGTTTGTAGAGCAATGTTTGACCTGCCGGAAAGTCAAGGCTGAGCACCAGTGCCCTCATGGCAAATTGCAGCCCTTAGAGGTTCCCCTATATAAGTGGGAGCAGATCACCATGAATTTTATTACTAGGTTGCCGAAGACTGCGATGGGTGTTGACATTATCTGGGTGATAGTGAATCATTTGACGAAGAATGCTCACTTTCTAGCCATTAAAGAGAGCTCTTCTGTAAAGAAGTTGGCTGATATTTATGTTCAAGAGGTAGTGGCTCGGCATGGGATGTTGACTTCGATTGTTTCAGATCGGGATATGTGTTTTACTTCCAAGTTCTGGAAGAGGTTTCATGAGGAGTTGGGTACCCGGCTACACTACAGTACTAAATATCATCTGCATACTGATGGGCAGAGCGAGTAGACTATTCAGGCCTTCGAGGATATGTTGCATACATGTATCATTGACTTCGGTGGGAGTTGGGACTCATATCTTCCATTTGCTGAGTTTTCTTATAACAACAACCATCATGCCAGTATCGGCATGGCTCCCTTTGAGCTTCTGTATGGAAGGAGACGTCGGACTCCTACATTTTGGGGCAAGGTTGGACAAAGAGTCATGGGGATCACATAGATAATGATAAAGACGACTAAGCTTATACAATAAGTTAGACAGAGATTGCTGGTGACTCAGAGCAGCCAGAAAAGTTATGTGGATCGACGATGCTCTGAGCTAGAGTTCTAGGTAGGGGATCTGGTGCTTCTGAAGGTGTCACCCTGGAAGGGTGTTATCCTCTTCAAGAAGCGGGGCAAGTTGGGCCTCAGGTTTATTGTTCGTTTCTGAGTTTTGACCCGTGTGGGCAAAGTGGCTTATCGGTTGGAGCTGCCGGAGGAGTTGAGGCAGATTCATGATACCTTCCATGTCTCCATTTAAGGAAGTGTATAACTGACGAGACAGTTGTGGTTCCTTTTGAGGATATTTAGGTCGATGATCGCCTAAATTACATTGACAATCCCATGGTAATTATAGACCGGCGAGTGAAGACCTTGAGGAACAAGGTAGTGGACTTGGTCAAAGTCCAGTGGCAACACCGGAAAGGCTCAGAGTGGATATGGGAACCAGAGTCCAGGATGCATGAGCACTATCATGAGCTGTTTCCTGAGGATGACTTCGAGGGTGAAGTCTGATTCTAGTGGGGGAGAATTGTAGCACCCAAATGTCAGGTATTATTATTTTAGCTCTAATTTATCAAAGTTGCACAATTGGTCCCTTGTAGTAAAAGCTTCGCATTTTAACCGTACGTTGGGCTTACTTAAGCGTACACGCAACGTACTCGTGTGATGCGGGATCGTGGGTGTCCTGCTAATACACTGGGCGTACGTGTGGTACACTAGCCGTTCTAGCCCAGTCATTAAACCCTTATTTTAAGGGTTGCTCCCTATTTAAATCACCTTATGCCTCCCTTGGACTATCCTTATCAGCCACTATCCCCTCCTCAAACCCTACTCCAAAGTCTAAGTTGTTTGTGTGAGTTTGGGAGCTTATTAAGTGATTTTAGAGCATATTGTTAAATAAGGAGGCTAGAGAAGAGGGATTTGTTGCTTGCAAGCTTGTAGATCCAGAAACCATTCCTCATTGTGCATCTTTTTCAGGCATAAAGTTTGTACCTTGATAAGTTTCCTTGTTGATCTTAATGGATGAGTTTCTGAGCTTCTTGTCCCCAAGCTTGGACCTTTATGAGTTTGGAGCACTCCATAGAATATTAGTGGTCCTTTCATGCATTTAAGGGATTGTAGATTCATAAAAATAGTTGCTTGATCGTTTCCTATGGCCCATGCATGAGTAAAGTGACGTAGAGTGTGATGGAAGTAAAGTTTGTTGCATTGGGCCCTTTCTAGCCATGCAAAGGCTTAAAGTCGACGACTTTATGGATTAAGACACCTTAGGATGGTCAGATTTGAGTTGGGTTAAGTGTCTTAACGGTTTAAGACATAAAAATTGGTGAATTTGGATCAGATGGAGTACGTCGGGTGTACTCCTGGCTACTCCCTACGTAGCCAGTTCCGCCCCTAATTAGTCGCCGATCACATAGTACGCCCCATGTAAGAGAGAGTACACCCAACGTATGCGCTAAGTAGTTGACTTTCTTTGACTTTTGAATTTTGGTCAAAATTTAGGGTTTTGGACCATGAGAAGGGAAAAATGGTCTTTTTGCCCTTAAAGGACTTAGTTGTGGGATTTAGACACGCGAGTTGAGTTTTGGACCTTAATTATTAATGAGGGTTAATTATTTTGTTGATTAGGCGGAGTCTAGTTCCGGCAGTTCGAGTGTGAGATTTACTTGTCGTCGGCATCAGGTTAGTCTCCTTACTTATTCTTATATGTGCGGTAGAATAGTTGTATTTTTGATGACCAGTTGGGTCTACTATTATTTTTCTTTATGTTGTTTATGTGTGAGTAAGACTACGTGTAGTCTCTAGGGTTGCTAATAACCCATAGGGTGTGTTGTTGCCCACTAGGACTACTGATAGTCCCCAAGGTTGCTGATAATCCATAGCTGTTTTGTGTTGTATGTGGTATTTTGGAGAACTCACTAAGCTTCATGCTTATGGTTGTTGATTTATGTTTTTCAGGTACTTATGAGGACGGCAGGAAGACAAAGTTCTTATTATACACACTCGTTGGGAGCTTTGTTATTGAGAAAGTTTGAGAAACTCTGATATTTTGTGATAATGGTTGTTTTGGATGATTATGTGTTTGATGACTTGGCTTGTGAAACTTTATTTTTGGTAACTTAAAAATGAAAATTTTGGTCTAAAATTTGAGGTGTTACAGTTCAAGTGGAGCCAACAGCAAAAGAAAAGAAGGAAATTGAAGAGCTTAAGATCTAAAGAATGAAGCGACTAAACAATATCATGAGAATGAGAGTGAATAACCCACCTAGTCTTAACAAAAAAGATCCAAACAAGGTGTGGTGTTATGAAACAATTGAAAATGTGGTGTGTTGTGAATGGATGTTTTCGATAAAAGATCAAAGATAAGTCATGCCATTGAAGACACATATTTCAGTCAATTGGACTTTCCAATTAATCATGTCATGTTTACTCATGCTCAAATCAAGACTGATGAGAATTATAATGATACATAGGAATTTAATAAGATGAAGATTCATTTTCATGCTGTTTTTGGAAAGAATGAAGAGGATTTTTGGTCCTTGGTGGAAATTTTCAAGCTTATGTCGATAACTCCTGATAGTATGTTCGAAGGAGTTTTTCAAAATTATCGATATAGTGTTGTAAGGGAAAACAATGTGCTTTGTGGCTTCACTATTGCTGAATTTCCTTTGATGAATCTGAATGATGTCATAATGATTACAAAGATTATGGAAGATATGATCATTGGATATGGTCATACTAAGAGCTTCTTAGACTGTTACATTGCTAATCTAGCATTAACAGATTTTGAGTTAGATAATGTTTACAACAAGAAGTCAAAGGTTACCAAGTCATTAATAGAAGGAATATTCAACATTAATGACTATGAAGATGGTGAAATAACCAATCATCCTTTCGGAGTTATATTTACATGAAAGAACAAGAAATGTGGGAAAAAGAAATTTTTCTTTAGTACTGAAGATGTTGAAAGGTATTCAAATCACAATCTTACAAGTGTTCTTCTTTGTATCAATAATTGCATGAACAATATGAATTAAGATAGAGCAGATATAAGGAAGATGGTTGTCTGGTACATGAAAATAAGAAGATTTTTGCTACAAGTGATCAAGACACTACCCTTTGTTTGAAGATTCAATATTGGTCACAAAGGGAGAGAATATAGAGTTATGTTTGTTGTGATATATCGAATCTTAGGTAGTGTCTTTGTAGCATTGAGTTTGTTAGTGTCGAAGGTTTTCATGACTTCGATTGTGTATGTATTTTACTAGGCACATTTGTATGTTTGTTATCACTATAGAAGCCCTCGTATACATTTTGCATCCGTTGAGTACTCTATAAATAGAGTAGGTACATAAATCAGTTAGTAGCTTTTCTCCATTGTGTGCTTGTACTTTCTCTCTCTACTTTTGTCTTGTACTAATCCGGATATTGAGCTGAATCAAAGATCTTTTTTACATTGTCTGTCCAATTTGTACTCTAATTTACATTTACGATTGATTAAACATCTTTTCACACACACACACACACACATACACACACACACACATATATATATATATATATATGGAAAATTGCAAAAAAAAAAAGTTTTTACATATTGACCTCATAATTAATTTAGTCTTTATATTTTTTTATTCAATTAAGTCCTAAAAATTGGTAATTGTATTCAATTTGATCCTTTTACCTGGTCAACAGTCATCCAACTTTCAATAATTACACTTTTGGCCCATATTTCAAATTTTATTACAAGTTATGATGAATTCATAACAAAATTATGAAATTTGGGCCAAAAGGGTAAATTTTGGACCAAATTTGTAATAAAATTTAAAATATATCCCAAAATTATAAATTTTGGAAAATTTTGGACCAAATTTGTAATAAAATTTGAAATTTGGGCCAAAAATATAAGTTTTAAAAGTTGGATGACCTGTTGACCGACTAAAATGTTCAAGTTGAACACAATTACCCACTTCGTGAATGGCACAAACGTCAACCCAATACTTGGACTTGACGCATTTGAATGTGACGCACCGCGCACGTATGTGGTAAGTAATACGGATTCGAGGATTTATCATGTGTGACGAACGTCAAAGGAACGTCATTTAAGTGGGTATTATTATATTTTCGTTTTTTTATAAAAAAAAAATCCTTTTTTTGTTTTTTTTAATTTTTAATGTCTCTACTACATATTTGAAGTTATTAGTGGGTTTTTTTTGTTTATGTTTATAAACTAAATATTGGTTCGAGTTTTTAGTGTTTAACGATTATAAAAGTTTTAAATAATATATATATATATATATATATATATATATATATATATATATATATATATATATATTAACCATCATAATATTTTCCATTCATAAAAGTTTGAATGAAATTATTTTGAATCATAATATTTTGGATCATATCATTTTTTTATCACATGATTTTGGATCTATAATATACGAAATTAAATAAAGTTTTTGTTTAAAAACAAATTTTAGATCATTATATAGGTTGAATCATAAAAATATAACTAAGGATCATAAAATATTTGAATCAAAATATTTTAAATCATCTCTTTTTGGATCATATTGTATTTAACATTTAAAAAAAATATAATTTTTTTAATATAAAATTTGATATCTAAACAACCTTATTTTTTAAAATTTCATTTCAAAAAGTTTGTATTATATATATATATATATATATATATATATATATATATATATATATATATATATATATATATATATATATATATATGGAGTGGTTCAAATGAGAACCACAAAAGATTAAGAACCTAAGAACCTCATTTAATAACTAAATATACATTGTGAATATTATCAAGTATGTTAAAATCCTAATCTTTGTCTTTTTGGTAAGAAAATGGAAAAATCGTAATTTTTTTAGTCTAATATTTCGTGCATGCATTCATTTACATTTTAACACAAAACTTTTATAAAATACAACTTTATACAGTCCATTTACAGTTTAATACATAAAATTCACAACTTAACAGAACTTATTTTATACTAATTCTCAAATTCAAAGAAATCAAACCCAAACTTTACCACCACCAAATTCTGCCACCAACCACCTGTGCCAACATTGCAACAATTCTTTCTTCAAAATGAGATCTGTATATAAAGTCAGACAATGACATGTTAAATACTATATCCATAGTTTAATAAACCGGTTTCTTCATCCATTTTGAATTTAATGAAACATAATTATAAAAACTAAGACATTCTTACATACTTATACAACATTAAAAATAACTATATTTATAAGAAATTAAAACAAATTTGTTTACATAAATCATTCATATTTTATTAAAAAAATTATTTAAAAAAATTGCAGCAACACGTAGTCAATTCATAATTTAATTTACTTAATTACTGTTTAATATATAAAATTTAAATATATATATATATATATATATATATATATATATATATATATATATATATATATATAAAACTTTAATACATAAAAATATCATATTCTTTACTTAAAACATACATTTATATATCTAGATCTAAAGGTTGGTGTTTTTTCAAAATACAATTTACATAATATTCACAATTTAAATTTTATATAATTTTGTTGAAATTAGAGAAAATCATATATATGTATAATGATTCTTTCTTCTCATATTTCATAAGCAAATACAAAATTCATAAAAATTTCAAATCTTTATACAACCAATTCACAGCTTAATACAATCATTTCACAGTTTAATACATAAAATTCACAGCTTAATACAATAATTCATAGTTTAATAGACAAAAAATATATATGCACGACTCTATTTTTTTAACTTAATACTAACAGTTATATGTTCATATCTAAAGACATTTTTATCTATTAAATTGTGAATTTATTATACTAAGCTATGAACAAATTTACAGCTTAACACAACAAATTCACAGTTTAATACAATACATTCACAACTTATTTACAAGTATAATCTCATATTTCAGTGTATAAAAAACTCATTTATATTTTAATACATACATAAGTTATCTCATACTTCATAAACAAACATCAAAAGAAAAATATATACGTGAATCATAAAAGATGATAACTTATCTTAAATCAGCGAAGAAGATGAGTGAGGAATAGAACATATCATTACTCTACCACCATCGCCACCATTAACACTGCCAACTACCATATGTTGTCATCAACCATCGTCACCACAAAGCATCAATGTCAACACCACCAACATCATTTCCTAAAAAATCAAATAAGGATTAAAAAAAACCAAAATTCATAATTTAATTCATTATTTCAGACACTAATACACAACTTAATTAAATATTTCAGACACTAATTCAAAACTTAATTCAATATTTCATACACTAATTCACAACTTAGTGCATAAAAAAACACACTCACAATTTAATGCATAAAAACACATATTATACGAAATTCATTATAAATTCACAGCTTGATACATGCACTTCACAATTTAATATACAAAATTCACAGTTTAATATAATAAATTCACTATTTAATACATAAAAATTATATATTCACAACTATATTTTCTACTTAAATTTTACATTTATACTTTCATATATATATATATATATAGGCTAATGTTTCTTTCAAAGTTTATTTACACAAATATTCATAATTTAAATTTTACATACTTCATTCAAAATTAGACAATATCATATATATGTGTAATGGTGCTCTTTTCTTATATTTCAGAAGCAAACAAAAAAATTCTAAAAAATCAACAGCTTAATACAGTCATTTTAAAGTTTAATATAGTAAATTCACATTTTAATACAATTAATTCACAACTTAATACACAAAATCCATAGCTTAGTATAACAAATTCACAATTTAATACATAAAAGTTATATATTCCTAAAAAATCACAACTTAATACAATTATTTTAAAGTTTAATACATTAAATTCACAGTTTAATACAATCAATTCACAACTTAATACACAAAATTCACAGCTTAATATGATAAATTTAAAGTTTAAAACACAAAAAATTCATACAAAATATGCTTAATATAGTTATTTTTAAGTTTAATATAGTAAGTTCACTGTTTAATACAATCAATTCACAACTTAATACACAAAATTCAACGTTTAATATAACAAATTCAAAGTTTAATACACAAAAATTATATATTCACGACCGTTATCTCAGCCTAAAATTATTTTAAGATTTTAATTCACAATTTAATGAAGCATTTTAGGACCCTCGTTCACAGTATTTACAGCTTAGAAGTTTACTTGATTTTGTTAAAGCATTTCATCAAACATAATGTGTACACCACACAAATTCACAGTTTAATAGAGCATTTCGGGAATCTTCATTAATAGTATTCAGAATTTAAAATATATTAACTCACTTGGTCACAATTAAACTTAACATTGACATAACTAAATAATAATTAAAATATTAAAACATCACAATTCACAACTTAACAAACCTAAATTCATTTTATTTGAGAATAAACTAACATAATAACATACATTATAAATTAAATTCACAGAAAAAACTAACTATATAAAACTTAAACTTTGAATATTATTTTTATGCAAATATTATAACAAATAAAAAACGAAACTTAAGTTCACAACTTAATAACGGTTAAAACTAAAATTTTATATATATATATATATATATATATATATATATATATATATATATATATATATAAACACACACACACGACAAATGAGATTTTAAAATATTAAATTCATGCTTTTTGAAGGAACAATCGAAACAAAACTATTTTTTTCATAATAGATATCAAAGAAGATGCAAGATTTTTAGAATAAAACGGATTACATTATAATTATAATATAGATATATTCTTAGAACAGGTATTATTAATAATTATAATATAGATATATTCTTAAAAAAAATAAACTCAAAACAAGTATAAGTAATAATTATAATATAGATATACCTTGTTGTGTAGACCTGCAGCAAGGGCTGTGACACCCCCAACAGCCACAACTATCTTGTTCTGATCAGTTAATATTGCACACAACCCCCCTGCAAAACAGACATGATTTAAAAGGTTTTATACATTCAAAAAATAAGAAATAGAAACCAAGATTTTATCACTACCTCCAATGTGCTCAAAGGTAGTGTTAATGGCAGAAACCCATTTTTCTCTTTCTGCATTTGCACGTTCTACAAGCATTCGTTTATTCACATCTTCTGCTAATTTAGCCTCATGGGCTCTTGCTTCTGCTTCAGCCATAGCCCTAACCCTAATTGTTTATCTTCTATTTCAGCTTTTTCTCTTTCTGTTTGTCTACGTTGTGCTTGGATTTGCTCTTCTATTACTCTTCTAGCTTGTTCTTGTCTGATTGATGATTCTTCTTGCATTTTAACAAGTTCTTGGTTTCTTGTTCTATGATTTTCATTTTCAGCCTGCAAGATTTTTGAAATTTATTTCATAACTTCATGAACTAAACCAGAAAAATATGAATTTCAGAACATGCTTGCATTCTTTTTCATGCCAGTTCATCTTCATAGCGAGCCATCTGTGATTTTATTTGAGCTTGTTGTTGAGCTAGCTTTTTTTGTATTAGATATGTATTAGAACATAAAAAATTCAAGAACAAATCAAATATGAAGTTATATTACCTTATTTCAGTGAAACTCCACTTCATTTACAAAATGCTTGTCGAGAAGGACATGTTTTGAAATCAAAACAGAGTTAGAGGATGAGATAACATGTATCAATGAAGCCAATGAATACGACATTAAGCATAGGAAACGACATAGATCGTAGGGAAGGAATCGATTTGACCATAGGTTGCAACAACTGAGGTCTTTGGTGGTTGGAGGTGAAGAAGGTAGCAAGAAGTGGTCGGAGATGAATCCGATGTGGAGGAGGCAGATGTGGTGGATCTCCAGCACTTATCGGAGCTCTAGATCTGAGAAAGGAAGTTATCGATGTTACAACACCGAAGATCAAAGAGAAATGCAGAAGGCGACGTTTTCTGGCGTTCTAGCTAGTTCGTGGTCGGAGACGAAGCATACATTATAGATTCAGAGGTGTAGAAGGCCAAAATCTACAGTAGGTGGCATCAATTGTTACAGATCTGGAGGTGGTTTGATGTTGTTGGCAACAGAGCTTCATCGAATCAACGAAGAAGGAGACGAATTGGCGGTTTAGCACTCACCGGAGTATAGATCTGAAGAAAGAAGGTTATCGGTGTTAGAACACCGGAGATCAAAGAGAAAGGAGGAAGGCGGTGTTTTACAGATCTGTAGGTGGTTTGATGTCAGCTGCAACAGAGGTTTTCTCCTATTGTGATTGTTGTTTTCTATTGAATTACAGCTTATGCCATTCCGTGTTTTGACAAGTATTTTCCTTAATTAGTTGGTTCTTAGGTTCTTAATCTTTTTTGGTTCTCATTTGAACCTTTACCTATATATATATATATATATATATATATATATATATATATATATATATATATTCGTATTTTTTTATTTTAAAAAAAAATCAAAACCCAAAACAATAAAACTTTCCTAGTAATGGATTGATGGGCTAAAGAGTTTTGCTATTAAACAGGTCATGTCATCAAAACCCAAAACAAATAGAACTTGCCTAATGATGGGCTAAAGGGTTTTGGCATTAAACATGATGGGCCATTTCATTGGACCTAGCCTGAAAGGCTGTAAAGATTCATGAGGTTGTTTTACTAGTAGTTAATACTTAATGGTAGTTATTTTAACTTATTTCACATGAAAAAACGTACACACACTTGTTCATTGTTCTTCATTTCTTACAAACAGGTTGTGAAAAATCAAGACATAGTTTGTAGGCATGCAATATTGTTTACCTCTAACAATACTCACATAATGTAAATTGTCTCCTACATAAGTGTCCTATTTCTAAAGAAAAAAAATGAAAATCCAATAAGAGATGTTTCAGATTTAATATTAGACATCACATTCATTGTTTTTAACATTTCACTCCACTGTTCAAGATATTTTAACACATACCAACTTATTCAGGAGCATGATTATGGACTAAACACAAAGTTAAACTATGATTTAAAAAAAAAAATCTAATCTAGATGTTAGACTCTTATTACAACTATGACATCCTTCCATATGATATAACCCTTTATTCTTCTTAGATAAAGTATCAACTATCATTTATTTGCACAATATCATTATAATAAATAAGTAAAAATATTATCTATTATGAGTACTATGTTATAAAATACTTATGCATCTATTCAGAGCTTATACTTAAAGCAAATAAATATTTATTTTGATAGGGTAGCATTAAGGAAGTGATTTTTTATAAGAGTTGTCCTTATTGGGTAGACTACAAGTTATTCAATGATCAATTTGGCCTAACGTTTTTGTTCCAAACATCTATCAAGTTTTAATTATTCTTATCTAACCAAACAAGCATTGAAGTTTACAAAAAAAACAACGGATTTCACCAACATTTTATAATAACAAAGTCATTTTCTTGAAAAAGATGTTTGAAAAGCATCCCTAAATCGAATATTTTTATTTTTAATATTATGCTATACAATAGTTGTCATGCAATGCAACTGTGTTGCTTATGAACCTAATTACATGGCGATGCCTAACCTCATGAACTAAATGGCCAATTCATAGGCGTCATTACCAAAGAAAAAAAATAGCAAATATAAAAGAAAGTGTATTTATAGCATTAAAGTCCAAAGAAAATTATTTGACCTAACTTCATTGATGTTTCTTTTCCATTATAATTAACAAATGATAAATTCAAATCTTATATTTTATACATTCTACAATGAATAGCGATTATGTTTCACTACCATATAATTGTTTCTTAGATCTTAAGAAACCCAAAAAGATTTAGGACATCCACATTTACCAAATATGAATGTCTTTTAGAAAGTTTCAATTGCCAAAAGCATTTAGGTTTTATGGACATTGGGTAGTCATAATCACATGGTTTTAATCTTTCAAATACTTTGTTAGGTACAAGTATAGTTTGAAACTGTTAAAATACGATATCTGACAGTTATCTATCCGTATATAACATATCAAATTCATAGAGATATGATATTGGGATTCAATTTTGTTTCCATTTATGGTCATTAAATATAAGAAATTAATGAAAGAGGTTTCAAACATCTTAATAGATATTGCTTTTAAATTGCAAAAATATATATTTTTTCTTTTCAAAAACTACATAACATTACAATTCATGACCCGTTGAACTTTATTAAGAGCCTTTATATCCTCCTTCTAGAAAACCAAAAAGTATCAAACACTAATATTTCTTTTTATTATTTTTATGTCTGAAATCATCTATGAAAACGATGTTATATACTCGAATAGAGTCTTCCAACATCTTATATGTCTCATACTCTATTTTCATTGTTGTTTATATATAACAAATAGAACTTCATTAAGGCTAAGGAAGGAATTACCATTGAAGCCTTTCTCTTCGATGCTTTTCTCATGAAGAATGCAAAAAAGGTATCTTTCTATGCTACAATCCCGTTATACACATGTCAAGTAAACAAGCATACCACATTACAACATTATTTGACCCGGCCCATTTACTTCTTCCCGTTAAGATCATACTTTCAAAACGATAACAAAGTACAATTTTGAACAATTTATCACTTTTTTTTCACTCGTTTCTTCAAGCGCATGCAAATAGACGTACTATTCGAGTGTTTGTTGCTCTGTTGCTTCCTTCGTCTTCTCTTTTTCATCTTTCTCTCTTCTATTTTAGAGAAAGAGACACGAAGCTTTACTTTTAAAAGTTCAAACTTTTCAAAACCCTTTACACTAAACATGTGATCAATCACCTTCCATATGAATCGATAACGAAAAAGATTCCTTTTACAAGATACCCATTTTGACAAGACACCCAAAAAGGTGAAATTTTTATGTTGGGAGTTCAATTTTGATTCTTTAAAGTAGATATCGATCGATACATAGAGGAAACGATTGTGATTGTGAACTCGTTCGTGGGTCTAGACGATTTAATTTCTTGCTCAAATCGAAATTCGAAAACCAAATCGTTAATTTAGGTTTTGGATATTCTCATATTCTCTCCATTTTTTAACCTAAAAATGGGGGGAATGTCGTCTGATAATATACATGGACTTGTATTAGCTATATCTTCAAGTTTATTTATTGGATCTAGCTTTATTATTAAGAAAAAAGGTCTCATGAAAGCTGGTGCTACTGGAATTAGAGCAGGTTTGAGGTTTCCATTCCTTCCTCTTATATTTCATTTTTTGATAATGATTCGCTGTTTTTACTTGTGTAAACTCTCTATAGGTGTATATCGAGAAATAGGGTTTACAATATCGTGAAAATATTTGTATTATAATGTGTGAATTGATTATTGATCAATCGAGAATGATGTATATCGATTCGATGGCAATTTTGTAAATAGGTGAAGGAGGCTACACATACTTGAAGGAACCATGGTGGTGGGCTGGGATGGTGAGCAGTAAGTTCTATCACATCACAATCACAATCACAAAATGCATATTATTTGTTTTTATATTTATTTTCCAATTTTATCATCTTGAAAACATTTTAGTTTTTTTTTTGTTTAAACAATTGTATTTTGGTATTCGAATTAAGTTAGACTTCTACGATTTGTTACAAATTCTGATGAGATGTGGTGTATTAGACTATTAGTGCTAATATGATCATAGTTTCATTATTGTTTTTGATTTTTTTTTTTTGTAGTGATAATAGGCGAGGTAGCAAATTTTGCTGCCTATGCATATGCTCCAGCAATTCTCGTAACCCCATTAGGAGCTTTAAGTATGATTATAAGGTATTCGATTATGATTTATTATTATTATTATTATTATTATTATTATTATTATTATACGTATCTTGATTTATAGTTGTTGTTTTTTACTTTTTACATATATATATATATATTTAAATTAAATTATGTTATCAGTGCAGTGTTAGCCCATTATTTTTTGGATGAAAGGTTGCATATTTTTGGTGTAGTCGGGTGTGCATTATGTTTAGTGGGATCAACCGTAATTGTCTTGCATGCCCCACAAGAGACCCAAGTTGACTCGGTTAAACAAGTGTGGTTCTTTGCAACCGAGCCAAGTACGTGATTATAAGTTTATAACTAAATCCTTACTACATTTATCAGTTGTCAAAAAAAAAAAAAAATTATGGCTTTTTGTGTCTATTCTAACATGGAATTTAAGGTTTTAACAGGATTCCTGGTCTATGCCTTTCTTGTTTTGGTTTTTGTTGGTGTACTTATCTACCGTTATGTGCCGTTATATGGTGGGACCCATTTGGTCATATATGTCGGGATTTGCTCTCTCATGGGCTCTCTCACGGTTCGTGTTAGTTGTTACCTTTGTGGTTCTTCGGATCCAGTTTGTTACGCAGTACATGACAGGACAGGTTGTACTGTGTTTGGTGTGTCAATACTGGACTTGCATCGGGACCAATGTCAATAGGACAAAAATTGTAATTTTTTGTCCCACCCAAAAAGATGGAACAAGGTGGGACAGGGTCTCGCTCTCGATCTCTTGTATGTGAAAAAGACGTAAATACCCTTTTCATCTTCATCATTGAAGATAGCCCTACAAAGCTTGTGTACTGGTGGGGACCGGACATTGGAAGCTTTGTAGGGCTATCTTCGATGATGAAGATGAGGAGGGTATTTATGTCTTTTTCACATACGAGAGATTGAGAGCGAGACCCTTTCCTGCCTTGTTCCATCTTTTGGTGTCGGACAAAAAGTTACAATTTTTGTTCTATTGACATTGGTCCCGATGCAAGTCCAGTATTGACACACCAAATACAATACAACCTGTTTTGTCATGTCCTGTCATGTGTAACAAATGGGGCCTTATGGATTGGTGCCTCCATCCATCCTTTTTTCATTTTTTTTTTGGTGGGAATGTAGGTTATGTGTGTGAAAGCAGTGGGAATTGCCATGAAGCTATCATTTTCTGGAAGTAACCAATTTATATACTTCCAAACATGGATTTTCACCTTGCTACTATTCGTTTTCTGTCTCACACAACTCAACTACTTGAACAAGGTAAAATCAAACAAAAGTTCATCAATGGAATCTTGTTTACAAAATACAATGTTTACTTAATCAAAAATTATGTAATTTTCAGGCACTAGATACCTTCAATACTGCTGTCATTTCACCTGTATATTATGTCATGTTTACAAGCCTCACCATTTTAGCCAGTATGATCATGTTCAAGGTGATTTACATTTTACAGTAACTATTAGACCTCGAATAACTTAAAAAGGAAAAATGTTTTGAACTTTTTAATGTTAATTTGCTTCTCGTTATATTTACAGAATTGGAATCATCAAAATGCGACACAAATTGTGACAGAATTGTCTGGTTTTGTGACGATTTTTTCGGGGACTTTTCTTCTTCATAAAACAAAGGATATGGGAACTCCAGTGGTGGTGGAATCACCTAAGCTTTCACATTCTGTAACTAGAAGCACAAATGAAAGCCCCAGGCGGCCGGAGGTGTGAATCTCACCGGTTGTTAGCAGTGGTGGTGGTGGTGGTAGGCCGGAATATTAACCTCCGGTGGCCGGAATTCTGACATGTTAGATTGCTAACGGTTGTGGGTGGTTTTGTGGTGGATTAGAGGCATATGGTGTCAAGATGCTGTGAGAAATCAGAAACATGAGAAATCTGTTCAGGAATTTAGCGACATTTTCTTACATTTTTATTGGTTATTTTGATTATTTTTTTTGTGGTTTATGATGTTTATATTCTGGCGAATTTGTAGGTATTAATTTGTAGGTCTAACTTTTCAAATTTTTGATATTTGATTTAACAGATCGATCGACAATGATGCAATTAAGATAGTTGGTTTTCAAATACTATACTAATAGTTTTCGTCTATATTTGAAGTTAAGAAAGGTACGACATTAGAAATGAATTGTGAAAGCTTGGTTTTTTAATAAAGAAAAGTTACATTTTCTGTATATAATTCAAACGAATTTTGGATAAAAGATGACAGAGAAAATGTTTTTATTATACTTTATAGTTTGTTAGCTTTTATATTTATTTTTAAAATTTTCGATAATAACGATGATTAGTCTATAACAAAACAATATATAATGTCTGTAACTTCACTTTTATATGATTTTAGGTTTTTGTAGTTAAATAATCTACTTTTGAACTTTGGTGTTAATGATGTTTCAATAGAAGCATAATCATCAATATTTGGGGAAAACAGCTCTTTACACAGCAATAGAATGTAATAATTGTGGGAAAGGAATGAAAGCATTTAGAGGGAATGATTAATTGTATTTGTTGTTGGTTTAAAGAATAGAAATATTAGTTCTGTGAATTGATTGTTGAAGCCGATGGAATAGACATTAGGGATAAAGGAAACATGAACCTTGATGGTGGGGCTTAAGTGACAATGTGACAATGTGACAATATGAAGAGAAATTATGATATGCTTCTCCTAGAAATTCAGGAAAGCCTCAAACTATAACTTTGTGAAAGATTGTAAATATATGTATTTGTTAAAAATGACTATTTTGTCATTGTTAATTTTGTTCATTCCATCCTTTGTATGCCATTTTGTTTTTTATGTTTTTTACTTAATAATTATTTATCAATTTTATTAAGCTATTTATCAATTGAACAACACAAAAACATAATAAAAGGGTAAAATTGTCATATTTAGCATTTAATATATTCATGCAGAGATATAATCAAACAATATGATTTCAATCAAAGACATATTTAGTCAGAGCTTCAGACCAATTCAACCCATTCAAGTCTTTACTCAGTTATATTTAATTCAGTCATAAACTATCAAACAACCTTTTAGTCGTTCTAAAAAAAATTAATTTTTTTGCAGCATTTATTTTAAATAAATAAAAATACAAGCCAATATTCAATGAAAAGCACCAACGAAAAACACCACTTTTCAATTTTAAATATATGGTGAAGGTCATATATGTATATATTTTTTTGAATATGAACTTCCATAACAAGAGTTTCCGGTCCAACTTTCGTGCACAGAATAATCTCATGTTGCGAACATGAGGCTATGCCTCTTGTCCTAGAGTCACTGCAGGCGAACCTCCATGATCAGAAGGGTTGAGGATATAAAAATGGGTGAATAGGTTATCCACCATATATTTTATATGTCTTACCAAGTCATCACAACCTAAGTGGTTATGGTTAAGGTCATATTTAATCACTTAATTTTTTGTTTTGTGCTTATTTTGTAGCTTAACTTGTTTTATATTTTTAAAAATTCATTGGACTTTTTAATATTTGCTAAAATTGTCAATATAAATGACAAAAACATGTTTTCATATTGTTTTTGTAGCTAACTAAGATTATTGAACTTTTTTTAGCTATTTAAGGTTGAACATTTTTTTGCTTATGAATAGTCACTAAACTTTTGAATTGTGGCAATTCAATTTGTTTTTTATTTAGTTTTTATAATAATGGATTAAATAGAGCTATGATGCAATATGAAAAAAGAATATGTAAAAACAAAGTTAATATATAAAGTTATAAAAACAGCTTGTGAAAATATATATATATATATATATATATATATATATATATATATATATAAAAGCAAAGAAACAAAATAAAATTATTAAAAGGTTTGAAAGAAACATGGAAAATGAAGTACAAAAATTGTAATATATATATATATATATATATATATATATATATATATATATATATATATATAAAGAGAGAGAGAGAGAGAGAGAGAGAGAGAGCTAGGTTCAAATGTTTCTAGCAACTATTGTGTGCCTAAATGCACCAATGAGAATTCAAGAAATAAAAAATAATTAAATAAATCATTAAAGGGTATTTTGGACTTTTTGTACTTTTAATTAAGGAAATCATTTAATTAAAATATTGCAATTAAGGAAATTAAGTTTTGATTTCTTTTTCTTTGACTATTTAGGCGTCGACCGCCTCAAATCTCTCGACTCGCACCTCCCATATTTCACATTCCATCTTTAATCTTCTCTCATAGGCATCTTTCTCTGATTTCAATCGATGGAACCCTCCCGAGTTCTACAGGGAACATCGGCAATAAGGAAGAAAATGGTCCCAAATGTAAGCATGTTTCTTTTATCCACAACTGTCATTTTTTTTATCCATCTCTATTTTTTTATTTTATTAGAAATAACTTTGTTTCTTTTAGTCGTTTGCGGACCTTAACTCCGATGGTCATATCAATGTCAACGAGAACACCCTCTGCGTTATTTACTTCTCCAATTGCTTCGCCTATCAAGATTCTCAAAATACCTCGCTTTCTCTGGCCATGGCAGAAGGTAACTCAATTTCCGTTCATAACCTTAACTCTGATGGTTGTATTTGATTCGGTTTTAATAGGTGAAGTTGGGGCCAATGAGTGTATCCCCCATAGGGTTTGGAACCTGGGCATGGGGCAATCAGTTACTTTGGGGGTACCAAGAATCCATGGACACTGAGCTTCAACAAATTTTTAACCTAGCTGTCGATAATAGTATTAACCTCTTTAAAACCGCTGATTCTTATGGTACTGGTAAACTAAATGGGCAGAGTGAGGTTCATAAGCGAATTTGAAGGTAAAACTCTGTATAGTGTGCCTTAATTTGGTCAAAATTGACATGTAATTAATTATTTTTGGGAGTCTACGATTTCTTGTTATTTTAGTGTAACATTGGTGATGCATATATATTTGCTAAGTTGTTGGTTGACTGGATGTTCAGGACAGACACAAGTTCGTGATAACATTGTGATCGCCACAAAGTTTGTTGCATATCCATGGCGCCTGACACCAACCAATTTGTGAATGCGTGCAAGTATAGTATACACGTCTCTTCAGTCTTGATTCCTTCACAAATCAGAAATGTTGCACTGAAACACAAGGTACGGTCTCTTCAGTCTTGATTATTACTCTATTGATAAATTTGGTAGTAAATTAGTGAAAATTCTGGGAGGTCGCAAAGATTCTATATGTTAGATTGTATTTGGCTAATATTCTTATTAGGGATGAGCACATAGGATCATATATCGGTTCCATGATTTTGGAGAAAATGGTCCAAAATGTAAGTATGTTTTGAATGGGTATTGTTTTCCATCCTCGTTTGATTTTCATTCCATCAATGTTTTGTTCGTTGGGTATATTCTTGATAATATAAATTCTTTAAGAATGTTACTACACCCTCTCAAGGTAATGACTGACTCCATTCCATATTTCCATTCCATTCAATTCACATTCCTTCATTTGTGATTATTTATTGTTTGTTTGCATGTGAATATCATCATCGGCTTGGCTGATATGGCAGCAAATCCCTTCCATGCTCTCTTTTTTTTTCTTTTTTTTTAATATTTTAATTAATTGAGTAATACTTAAAGGTTTACAAACTTTAGCTTTAAATGGTTTCAAACTTTATAATTTTTTTTTGCTCTTTCAAAAAAAACTTTATAATTTTTGATTTTCACCTACCATAATATAACTTGTTTGTTTTACCAAATGAATGTTAACCTGAAAATTCTTTCAGAATGAGGGCAATATTCTTTTAGAATAAAGAGGGCTTTAGTTTGAAGAAGGCTACTATTCTTTCAGAATGAAGAAGGAAAATATTCTTTACCTGTAATCCTACAAATTGATCAGACCTAGAAAACCAAAAAAGGCAGGGAAGCTTTAATTTTATTCTTTTACAATGATTGTTCTCTAAGAATGAACTCAAATTTTATTCTTTATTTTTTTTCATATCAGAATGCAAACACAAGTGTATCACTACAAATTACTTGACAATAGAAATGACTTGAAGACCTGATGGGAAAGGCTTGAAGAATGAATTAAAGAATGTCCACATTTATTGTTTAAGAATGTTGTTATTTTTTAAGAATTATACTTGTTATTCTTTTAGAATGTTATTATTTAATGAATCACAATCATACAATGTAATTATTTGGTATATTATTAGTTCAAGAATCGATTTTGTGTGTTATTTCGGAATGTATTTACTAGTTTATAGTTGACATTCTGTCATTTTGACAAAATAAAATCGAAAAATATATTTATTAGTTTATGGTTAAAATTCTATCATTCTGACAGAATAAAATCGGATTTTTAATTTTAAATTAATTTAAAATATTAATATTTTTAAAAATAAATGAATTAATTATCCCTAAAAATCCGAAAATTTCCTTTTTTAATATAGTTTAATTGACTAAAATGCCCTTATGATCAAATTTATGTGATTATATGGTACATGTTATCCTATTCTACTATCATAGACTCTTAGATCATGACATTTGTGTAACATCCTGTATATTAAATAAATAAATAGATAGGGGTTAATATGACTAGAAGCCCTAAAATCAATAATAACATCACAAGGTGTTGGCCTCGAGGAGTTAATTGTCACGATTTTAGAAGTTGCGGGTTAAAAGTTTAAGTTCCGGAGTGATTTGTAAATATTTATGAAGGCAGGGGCTGCTTGGTAAATTATTGGGACTTAATTTGAATAGATTTTGGGAAGCAAGGACTAAATGGTAAATTATGGATTAATTTGTAAAGATTTCTGAGGGCAGGGGCTATTAGGTAAGTTTTGGACTTAATTTGAAGAAGATATGGTAAGGAGGGGCTAAATGTGATAAAAACGAAGGAAAGTTTGGAAGGGAGCGGGATCTATCTGTGTTCTATTTCCCTCCCGTTTATGCGACTCAAGCCTAACCCTAGGGCACGAATCTACAGCCGCCGCCATGGGAGTGCAATCTATCGCCGTTGCAACGCCAGGAGCCGTCGCCGCCACTTCAGTGCCGACGAATGACGCCAACGCGACGCCTGCTACCGGAGGGGTTGTGTGCCATCGGAGAACTACCGAGACCAGTTGAGTAGTTCGTGTGTATGTCGTTGTGCAATTAGTGCGCGAAGAGAAAGCTTAGGTAAGACCGCTAGCCACCCATCTTCTTTCATCTTCTTCGTTTCTGTTGTTTGGATGTTGTGGAACGTCACAGCCTGCCGCCGGTGACCTTATGGCCACCGTTCCTACCCATTCCGGTTATGACAGCCGCCTGTGAGGTTGCTGAGTAAGTGTATGATCGAGTATTTTTGCTATTCTCGGTGTTTGAGGTGTTATATGCAACTTAGTGGATCAGAAAATCCACCACCACCATCTCAAGGTGGTGGTTGCCACCCATTGCCGCTTTCTGCCGCCACCAGCCGCCATGGTTGGTGGTTGTATGCGTGTGAATTTTAAGTGTGAGGATGTTTGAGCACTTTTGGGCAGGAACCACCACCACCATGACTAGTAATGGTGGCCTCTGCCGCCTGCCGCCATGAGCTGCCGCTGACCACCACAGCCCGAGGTGGCAGTGGGTGGTACCCGGCCTAGTGGAACCCTAATGGACCTAAACACTTAATTTTGGACTGGGTTGGTTCATGATTGGGCTAGAAACCCTAATTAGGGTTTAGAAAACCCTAATTTTTGGGTTTGTTAGTTTGGATTTTACCAGGACCCGCAGTTGGATTGTTAGATTGATATTGTGAATTATGTCCAATTTTATTGTGTGAATGGGCTAGTGGAGTGATGGACTTAATGGGTTAAGTGAGAAACACTTAACCCTAATTGTCATTTTATGTGAAAACCCTAATTTTGCTTGGTCCTTTCTTTTGGGCTTTGGTGATTGGGCTATTGATGGGCCACCCAAGAATAATTATGTGGACCAGAATATTTAGATGGGTTGTAGGGTAAGGCCCATATGAGGGTTTGGGCCCAATTTGGAAAATTGGGCCATAGTGGGGCCATTAGTGGACCTTTGTGGACCCATTTGGTATTGGGCCTTGGTGGGCCAAATGGGCTTGAGTTATTTATGGGCCGGATTGGTGGACCATATTTAGACCTAATATGTGAAGGTTTGGTCTTGGATCCTAATGAGATTATTTGTGGGTTTGGCACAGTGTTAGAAGCTGGTGTACAACAACAGCATTTATGGGATCTGTTCGTCATCCGAGGTGAGTCTTCTCACTATACTTACCTGTGTGGTGACTTGTGTGTGACCAGTGGGTCTTATTTGTGTTATTGACCGGAGGGTCTTATTTACACCATTGATCGGAGGGTCTTAATACATTATCGATCAGAGGGTCTTACTTGTTTATAATGTGTTATGTGTTATCATGCATACTATCTTTGTGACTTATGTTGTTATTGTAATCTGTGTATATATTGGTCTTATGTGCTTACTTGAGTTGTGCATTTGTCGGTGTGGTATATACAGTGTTCTAAAAGGCGCGCCATGGCGTGAGGCGTGGCTTCGCCGTTACAAAAAGCTTCATAACGTTGTCGTTAGGTGTGGCGTGTAGCAAGGCGTGATATAGCGCGTCATGGCGCGTTATGGCGTGTTATGGTGCGTGTTTTTTTGTTTGAGACACAGTTTTTTGCGCTTTGTTATGTCTTTCCAAATCGGACATACAAGTATTGTGGTTTTTGTTAACTTTTTGTTATTAGTTATTGATCTAACACTTTTAAAAAGTAGTTATATTTAGTATAAATTTATATTTATGTGGTAATATAATTTTAAATTAATACAAAATCGCCGCCTTACATCACGCCTTGAAAAACGCCATGGCTCGCCACGGCTCGTTAAGCTTGAGGATTGACCTTGCCGCCACGCCATGCCTCACGCCATTTAGAACCTTGGGTATATATGTTATATTATGTGATATTAAGACCGGACCGGAGGGTCCAACGAGCTGTGAGACCGGAGGGTCCTCACTGAGACCGGATCGGAGGGTCCAACGAGCTGTGAGACCGAAGGGTCCTCACTGAGACCGGATCGGAGGGTCCAACGAGCTGTGAGACCGAAGGGTTCTCACCGAGATCAGACCGGAGGGTCCAACGAGCTGTGAGACCGGAGGGTCCTCACCGAGACCAGACCAGAGGGTCCAGCGAGCCGTGGGACTGGAGAGTCCCACAGAGATACATTGACCAAGAGGGTCTTCCAAAGTTATAGCCTCGAGTGGCTAATGAGTTGTATGTGGTATTTTGGGGAACTCACTAAACTTCGTGCTTACCGTGTTATGCGTTATGTGTTTCAGGTTTTTCTTAGGATCGCAGGAAGGTGACGGCTCGATTGTACACACGAGATGAAGAATAATGTTTTGGAGGATCCTGAATTATTAATCAAATAATGATAGATTTGTGTTTTGTTAATTGGATGGATTTTGTGTAATGTAATATGAGAATTTAAGTGAATTTAAAACGAAAATTTTATATGAAAATTTTCGGTGTTACAGTTTGATTATATTTCATCCAATGGTCCAGATCTGTGCATTTTGGCACACAATAGTTACTAAAAACAAAATAACCTAACCTTATATATATATATATATATATATATATATATGTGTGTGTGTGTGTGTGTGTGAGGGAAAAGTAAATATACCATAGAAGGTATATAAACTAAGGTAACCAAACATACAATACTACGTCATTTTTGTATCGTATATGCATTGTAATCATCCAAAGTTCTTATAATTCAACTCTTAACTTGATTACTTCCAAAGATTTTAGAAATTTCACAATTATCTTCCTCTAACATAATTTTCATTTGAAAGTATCATAAGTATAGTCTGGTAGGTGTTCGACAAAACGATATGATATAAAAGAAAGTTAATGGTGAAATTTCTAAATGTTTTGGAAGTAATCAAGTTACGAGTTGAATTTTAAGAACTTTGGATGATTACATTTCATATATGATACAAAAACGACGTAGTATGGTAGGTTTTTGGTACCTAACATTATATATCTTCTATGGTATATTCATTTTTCATATATATATATATATATATATATATATATATATATATATATATATATATATATATATATATATATATATGGTTAGGTTATATTGTTCTAACTATCTATTTTGTGCATGTAAGATTGATTCTGGACCAATCATTTTAGTTATTTTAAGAGATATAATGAGCATTAATTAGAACTTCAGCATTTAATATGCATTAATTACTTTCTTAAAATAACTAAAATGATTGGTCCAGAATCAATTCTACAAGCACATAATAGATAGTAAAAACATTTGAACCTAACTATATATATATATATATATATATATATATATATATATATATATATATATATATATATATATATAAATAGGAGAGTTCAATTGAGAAAAAAAAGGTTGAGAATGGGGGAATCATTCTCAGCCATTTATTTAATTTTGCCGCAAAAGCCTCCGTTGTACCAGCAGAAATGGGAAATGAATAGACATGTGTTTTCCAACAAAACATATTTCCTTAAACTATGCTAATCATTACCTTAATATATATAAAAACATAGGGTTTTTTTGTTTTTTTTTTTTAATTTTTAGAAGCTATTTTTATCAAAAAATGATTTTAAATATACGAAAATTCATGATTTTTTATTCTCTACAAATAGACATCCATATTATATATATATATATATATATATATATATATATATATATATTAAAGCACATGGATATTTTAACAGTAACTTTTCCCAATTCATACTTTTGACACTTAACTTTTATTTTTTTTTTACATTTTTGCCTTAACCTTTTCCATTTCATACTTTTTCCACTTTTAACTTTTTCCCAATTCATACTTTTGCCACTTTAGTTTTATTTCCTTACACTTTTGCCTTAACCTTTTCCAATTCATACTTTTACCACTTTAGTTTTATTTCTTTACACTTTTACCTTAACATGAACCTTTTCCAATTCATATTTTTGCCACTTTACTTTTATTTCTTTACATTTTTGCCACAAAACTTTCACTTTTACTTATTTACACTCTTGGCACTAAAGTTTGATGATTTTTTACACTAACGCCACTAAACTTTGACAATTGTCACTTTTGTGCCAAATTTTTTTTAGAAAACTTTAAAGTATTTCCAACCAAGTTTTTTAGGAAACCTTAAATTATTTGCAACCCATGCGAAGCATGGGCTCTTTCCTAGTTGATATAGTTTTAAGATAAAATAAAAATATATATATATATATATATATATATATATATATATATATATTTTATATTTTCAGCTATCGTTATTCATAAATAAATAAAAATGCATCAGGTTTTATTACAGTACATTCGTTATTCACTTATGAATAAAAAATATGATTTATTTTTTACAATTTAAGTATCATTCATATATGAATATAGCATATAATAAACATAGTATATTCATATTTAAATATTGGACGATGTATTCACTTGTGAATATTAACATAGTATATTCACCTGTGAATATTAGATGGTATATTCACTTATGAATATTAAATGATATTTCATATGTAAATATTACATAGTATTACATGGTATATCACATGTGAATATTACATAGTATATTCACTTGTGAATATTAGATGATATATTCACTTATGAATATTACACAATATATTCACATATGAATATTACAAGGTATATTCACTTGTGAATATATTCACTTATGAATATTTGAAGGTATTTTGACAAATATATATAATTTTCATATGTTATTCACATATGAATAACATACAGACTTGCATATTTGTTTTGTGTTTTTAATAATCATATACAGATTCAGGTGAGAAAACATATTCATATGTGAATATAACATGGTAATTTAGTTAATGCATTTCATCAAACAGTTGGAGTGCATGCAAGTTAACTATTTTATAAATGTTAAAAACATCAAGTTATCAATTCCAAATCATCATATACTTCCGATTTCGACTTTAGATGTGACATCCAATATCTGATCGATTTCTCATTTTGATTTTGACTTCCGAAAATCCGATTGGGAACCTGTGAGTACCGATTCTGAGTCCTTCAATGTCGACTATGACTGCGAGTCCAGAACTCCGATTCCAATTTCATGAATAGCGAAGAAATTCTGATTCCAACTTATTTCGTTTGTGAATCTGGGACATTCCAGTTCCAAATCCGTTATGAACTTTAACAAATGCTTGCAAGCTACGAACATTCGGAGTATTCAACAAAGAAATTGATGAAATTGATGAATTTGAGTTGCGAATCTGTCTTGAATGGCGAACCTCCCAGTCACGAATATCGATGATTGATTAACACTGGATGACATTGATGATGGTTTAGTTGAAGAAATCTGGATGATTGTTGAAGGTTGGAGGAGAAATTTTGATGATGAAGGAACTGTTATCGAATTCTCTATAGTTACGTATTTGAGATTGAAGGTTATTAACATATTTACAAGTTTGTCACCGTGTCTTTTTATGCTTAGATTAAATGAGTGGCTGAGAATAATTCCCTCATTCTCAACCTTTTTTTTATTTTCTCAATTGAACACCTTTCTCTCTCTCTCTCTCTCTCTCTATATATATATATATATATATATATATGTATGTATGTATGTATGTATATATATATATATATATATACATATATATATATATATATGAGTAAATTACACAAATGGTCCCTATGGTTTAGGGTAATTTGCGCGTTTGGTCCCTAACTTATTTTTTTAACTCGGAAGGTCCCTGTTGTTTGTTTTTGTTACGTGTTTGGTCCCTGTCTTACCTAAAAAAGACTATTTTGCCATTTATTTAAATAAACACACCCTAACACCACCCCTCACATTTCCTTACCTACCTCACCATTTTTCCTATTTAAATAATAGTATTTTTAGGTAATACAGGGATCAAACGCATAACAAAAACAAACAGTAGGGACCAAGCGCGTAACAAAAACAAATAGTAGGGACCTTTCGAGTTTAAAAAATAAGTTAGGGACCAAACGCGCAAATTACCCCAAACCATAGGGATCATTCGTGTAATTTACTATATATATATATATATATATATATATATATATATAAAGTCAAAGAAACAAATTATGAATAAAAATGTAAAAATGAAAATATAAAAAAATTATGAAAAAAACATATAAAAATAAATGAGCATAAATGATAAATAAACACACAATTAAAAGTTAATTGGGTAAATATATTCTTATTCTTTCAATATGATATAAATCCAATAATTTTATGATATTTTACAAGATAATGTTAAAAAAATTGTAAGATTCTAGCGTAAATCGTATCTTTAATTATATGTGTCTAAAATTAAAAATTCGATGTCTAATACATGTTTTTAAACTATTTCTAAATGAAATAATAATGGAAAAAAAAATATATGAGTAGTTAAAGACAAGAGTCGAAGGAATTTCTCACTCGTTTCTTTCGTTCTTTCTCTCTGAGCTTCGAATATTTCAATTATATTCTGTATAAACGGAGCAAATCACAGTTCAAGAACACATCAGCTGACACTATAAATCCGAAGTCTTTCAAACCCTAATCCTCCAATCGCAACTTATAACCCCCAATTTTACCATCAAAAGGTCAGTATTTCACTTTCAATTCTTCATATTTCTGTATACTTACATGTAAATATAGAGTAGGGTTTCTTCAAAATCAAGATTTCTCGTAAAATTCGGATACTTTTTGTTGTTGAATGAGTATAAACGATGCCTCCTCCAAGAAGAAAGAAATGGACGGAGGCAGAAGAAAGAACCCTAATCGATAAGTACGGAGAAATGGTTTCTGATGGAAGTTTATCCAAAATGAAAACCCGAGAAAAGAAATACAAACCGATTGCTGTACACGTGAATTCCCTTCATCATCTTTCTGATCCGATTGCGTATCCATGGGAATGGAGCTGGAAAGACGTCTCAAATAAAGTCCAGAACATGCGACACCAGTATTCTCTCGTGAAGCAGAAGATTAAACGGCCGGATTCCGGCGATCTAGTGGTGAGCGGCGGCGAGGGTTTTGATTGGGTCGAAGGTTTGACTCATTGGTCAAATTTCCTGAGATACAAAGAGATTTTCGGCGACATTTCACTTCCATTTGATGGAAACAACGGATTTGATGAGAGTAATCAGGAAATGGAGATTGTTGAGTTTGGGAACATTGGAATTGAACCCAATGGGGTACTGGCTTTGGAATACTACGAAGAAGAAAATTACAACGATAACAACAACAATGGTAATGGGAATGGAAATGGGAATGGGAATGGGAATCATGATTACGGAGAAATTGAGAGGAATGGGAACAAGAAGCGAAAAGTTAAAAATCCCGAGAAGAAGGCATGGGGGTTTGTAGCAAACCAATTGGCACAACTCCGGGAAATGGAAGCTCGATTTGAGCAACGTGAGGAGGAAAGAGAGCGAGAGCGGAATCGGAAAGAGTTATTCCGGCGGAAACAATACAAAGAAAGGAGGAAACAACGGAATCAAGAATGGGAAGCGATGGAGAAGGAGAGGGAAGAGAGGAGGAGACGAAGAGACGAGGAGGTGACACGGGAAAGGGAATGGGAGGAGAGGGGAATCAGGAGAAGGTCGGAATGGAATCGGAGAATTGATGAGATGTTGAGTCAACATAGAGTGGAAATGGCACAAATTCATGGAAGGATTCTTGAGGAACAACAAAATGTTACAAGTCAATTGCTTGGGATTGTTTCACAATGGAATGGTTCGGATAATACGAGTGCTAGCAATCATTATTTGTCACAAATGATGCAAAATTTGCAACATGTTGGAGGCATGGTTGATGGTGATGATGCTAGAGTTGAAGGACATAATCAAGATGATCAATTTATTGTTGATGGATGAAATTGAAAATAAAAGGAAATAGGAAAAATAATAAATTATGGAATAATTTCAAGTTTCAATATAGTTTAGATATTGTTTGTTATATATATTCTTTTTCTTGTAATAACAATGTTTCTTTTTGAGATAACCAAAATTTCTTTATTCATATTATTATCACTCCTTGATGGTATTTGAGGTTTTTGTGCTTTATCTTAATAGCATATATGTCTCATTTCTGTTGATTTTGTTACTATTTTGACACGAAGAAAAGGTTATAAATTATAGTGAAAATTACGAGAAGTTTCATGATTTTGTTATTATTTTGAAATGACAAAAAGAGTTAAATTATAGTGGAAATTACGAGAAGTTGAATTATTTTGTTACTATTTTGAAATGACTAAAAGGTTGAATTGTAGTGAAAATTAGGTGAAGTTGCATGATTTTGTTATTATTTTGAAATGACAAAAAGGTTAAATTATAGTGGAAATTACGAGAAATTGTAACGTAGGTGCTTTATGTCATCTATAATGTCAAGGTATTTAAAATTTTTATCCTAATGACACACTTGCGTTTATATAGGGGAAATGCGAGAAAAACTTAATATATAATCTAATTTTTGTTGAATTAATGATTCGCAACCAGATAATCTAAGAAAACCGTTTGCATAGTTATATGGAATTGAAAAGACTGCATAAAATTTACGATTTTTAGAAAATGTAATTGCTATTGCTGAAAATTGCTACCATTTTACGAGATATTGTGATATGATTAATTTCCGAAACCTGGAATTGCTTCTAAATTTGGACACCTTCGGAGAAGAAAACAGTGGTCATCCGAGTCAAATAATCAAATAAATAGAGCATAAAGAAGATTAGGTTTTGTTAATGTGGAAGTAAAAGGGATGATTATAGGGATTTCAGGTTGGCTCATGTAATTCAACTTTAATTTTAATTTAAAGTGAAATTGTCTTACATTTTACGTGTGAATGAGTATCTATACTTATTAGTTACACTTAGTGTTTATTCAATAACTTTTGGGCATATTGGAAATTTATATAGGTAATATAATAATAATAAATATTTAACACTGAAAATTTTGTCCAGGTCTAGTTAATTTCAACTTAAAGTGCAATTGTCTTGCATTTTACGTCTAAACGAGTAACTACCATCATGTTGTCAAGATCAAGATCTTACGTTGGATTATTTTTGGGTTTGCAAGATTGGGATCCTAAGATCCCACAAAATAAGACATAATTTAATTTATAATTTTAAAACATAAAAAATATCTCAAACATTCAATTTTCCGTTCAAAAGCTATAAAAACTTCAAAATATTAGACATAACTCACAACACAAAATGATAAATGGTAACTAGTAAAGAGTAAATGACATACAATGATAAGTTAATTTTTTTTCATTTTCAGGATATATATATATATATATATATATATATATATATATATATATATATATATATATATATATATATACACTTAATAACAAACATTTAACACTTAATATTTTGTCCGGTCCAGTTAAGTTTAACTTAAAGTGCAATTGTCTTGCGCTTTACGTCTAAATGAGTACATATAATTACTTAGTAGTTACAATGAGTTTTATTCAATATCTTTTGTGTAACATCTCAAAAATACAGATAAAAATTTTGTTTTAAATTCATTACTTTCATAAGAAACTGATATTGAAGTATTCAAAAGAGTCACATAGTAACATAATATCAGAGTTGTAACGCCTGTGTTTCCAGACTTGCCATTTGTAGCAATGTAATAGTCTAGGTTAATATTTGTAACCTGTTTTGAAATAATAAGAGTGTATTATTTGAGTATTATGTGTTTTGTGCTTAATTGCTTAATTATGTGGTTTGATTAATTAAGAATAAAAATAAGCGTCAAAATTTAAGTGTAAAATAAACTTGATATTTTTGGATAATGTTGTAGTGGTTGAAACGAGGTTTCCGAATATATATAGAACGCCCAAATCTGACTTCGTATGAGGAAGTTATGATTTATTGAAGTTTCGGCTTAACGGTATGCAGCCTGAAATACTCGATTTGAGATCGAGCGGTTTTTAGCCGAAACAATCTAAACGAGAATCGAAGATCTCGTTGTTGGTATCGAAGCGATGAAAATTTAGGCGAGAACGGACGTCAAACGAAGAAGTTATGAATTTATAACGAAGTTTTTCTGTCCCGGCCTATTAAAAACAATTAATAAAAATAAAGTTAAAATTAGCCGACGGAGTCTAAACGAAAGTTGTAGAGCGTAGTCTCACCTTCGCGTGGATATAAAGAACGTCGAAAACGGAGTTCGTATGAAGAATATATGAATTTCCGAAGTTTATTAAATAATTTGTATTTAAATTTAATCTTTAATTCGGATGTATATCCGAAGGAGTCACCGATCTGATCCGAAGTACGCCCAGCGTACCGCGAAGCATGACGCACCTCGCACTCGAGTTCTTCGGATGACGAACGCCATGACGATTTCGGACCAGTACGCCCCGCGTACTCCGAGGCTCCAGCCTCCTATAAATAGGATGCGAGGGCAGCCGACTCAATTGCTCTTTTTCTCTCTTCTCTCTCCCGTTTTGCCTCGATTTGCGTGCCAGAAGTACCCCGAATCCCCGGTAATATTCCTGAGTCCCGAAGCAAGTTTCGAAGCCCCGAAGATCCCGAGAAGTGCGATTCCCGAGCCGAAGCTCTGTCCGCGAGAAGTTCGATTTTTGTAGAGATCTTCCAGATCTGCTGAGGAGTACTACTTCTATAAGCCGTAGTGCTGTCCGATCATCTTCTGATCAAGTGAGTGTATACTACCTTTCATAAACACGATAATAATACAAGTATGGTTTGAGTGTATTAAGTATATTGTTGTTTATATGTGTGAATGTGTATTCACTTTCTTCTATCTTATAGATCTGATTATTTCTCTATGAAATACGTGTTATGTGTGTGTGCCTCATCTGTTATGTGGAGTATGTATTGATTAAAGCATGCTATACAGTTTTTTTTAAACTGTGTATAAAAATGTATATTTTTATCTACTAATATGTTGGGTAGAACATGGGTAGATAGTTGGTGTGTAATAAACAGATGAGAGGCCTCGTTGTTGTTTGATTTAGTCATCTAGCGGAGTTTAGATGACGACCACAGACTTTTCTAGACAGTCATGTGGAACACTAGCAGGCTCGCCACCTGTAGGTGTTAATGAACTTGGGTGTTCATTCGCTGTACTCCATCCCCCTCATGGTTGCCTTATTTGACTTATATTGATGAGGAACCCCCGAAGCATGTGTTGTCGTCCCGATGAAATATTCTTAGACTAGGTCCCTTGTGTTAGTTATTTTAGGGACATAAAGTGAGAATAACGGGAATGGGTAATTGGGTTATTGTTGGTTGGTGGAAATTAAATATAATTATTTATTGTGGGTTGAAAACCCTATATGCTCACCAGGCTCCCAAGCCTGACCCACTCAGTTTTATTTGTATTACAAGAAGTGGCGCAAGGGCATAAGATGGATGAACCATCAAGTTGTTTTGTTTACAAGTCTGTATATGTATATATTCGTTGAATGACTTGTAATGTTATCGTTTATGCTTATTGGTCTGTATTGGAACATGACACCCCGAGTTTTGATTATATTATGAAAATACATTTCTTTTATGAAATGCTTTGGTAAACATTGTTTTATCATGTTTTGTTTTTGGGAACAAATTCCGCAACTCTTTCAAATCAAAAGAATTTACTCTGAAATTATTTTAAAAGCATAAATGAAAATCGGTCTTTTCTGGCCGAGATTTTGGGGTTGTCACAAGAGTACAAATCTCAAAATCACTAGTGCGGAAAAATCGTGGAGTGATGCAGTGCGATCATGTCGGGCCATTTCCCTTCGAACTAGAGGTACCTGAAATAGAAATTGAAACTTTAAGCACAAAGCTTAGTGAGTTCTCCCAACATACCACATACTATACAAACATACTGAACAAACATAGTGCCAAGCATATATAGGTGCTGGCCTGCCCCTTCGGTCTATTTCAACCGAATACTGCCAAGCATATCTAGGTGTTGGCCTACCCCTTCGGTCTATTTCAACCAGACATTGCCAAGTATATATAGGTGTTGGCCTACCCCTTCGGTCTATTTCAACTGGATACCGAGTTGATTTCACCCCTACCATTACCACATAATATCATAACAAAAATCCCAGATTCATCATACAAATACAAACAAGACTGAAAATTATCACAAAGACAATCATCATGCTATAGCATAACTAGTGGGTCGACCTTGGAGCCTTCGACCTACGACTATTGCGAAGGAAGATTCACCTCTCGATCGGAAATCAACTATTGTCGTCCACTCTAACAGCTACATCGGTGCTACTCCACACCTAGATAATCGCACAAGACAACCCTTAGTTTTTTCATCCGGCACCGAGAGCTGACCGAAAGTCAACACATGTCAAAAGTCAACACCTAGGGTCAACGGTCAACTTCCTTCCTTAGCTCGTCCTCACGTCGTGGCCACTAAGGCTCACGTCATGAGAATAGACTCGAACTAGACTCACACATCGAGTTGACTCATCTTTAGTCGCTAACAAGGTTCTCAGATCGGGACAGTCGCCTAGCTCACATTGTGAGATTCCGTTTCTCATGTTGTGAGATCTGCTCAGACCAACTTCGAGCATTAAGCTCTTAATCTGTTAAGGCATACGTTGGGACTTTCCAGAATACCTTCTTTGACCCTAGGGACCATAAAAATCATAGCTTTCCAGTCATGCATGTCTAGTACATGACTTAAACACTAGCTAGGTCAAAAGAAGGGTATTAAGATCAAGACTCAAGCTTGGAGTCCAAAACCTACATCAAAACTCAGATCCAAAGACTCTCATATAGAAAATGTCCCAATGGTCCATAAAGTTGCTAACTTTATCGACCTCATGCAAGATAAAACACCCAACCATGCAAAGAAAGGTGCCAAAGCATAGATCTAGCATGCTCAAGGCAAAAGGATAGGAGCTTTATGACTTACAAATGCTCACAAGCTCAACAAATCCAAAAGGGAGAGTCTAGCTTGCCAAGATGAACCACCACAAGAGCTTCCTTCCACCTCAAGTGACCAAAAACTCCAAGTAAGCTCTTCAAAATCACCAACAATGGCTCAAGGACTCAAGGAGATCGAAATTAGGGTTTTTTAAGGGCTAAAGTGAAAGAGGTTGATGATGGGCGATCCTAGCCTTCGCATTCCATTATATACTCGAAATTACTTTGTAGTTACACTCATTTTTAAGACATATATTTTAGGCATATTGGAAATTTATATATATATATATATATATATATATATATATATATATATATATATATAACTAAGTGTATATACATAATATCAAACATTTAACACTTAATACTTTGCATTGGTCTAATTAAGTTTAACTTAAAGTACAATTGTGTTGCATTTTATGTTTAAATGAGTACCTACAATTACTTAGTAGTTACACTTTTAAGACATGTCTTTAGGGCATATTGGATATATATATATATATATATATATATATATATATATATATATATATATATATATATATAAGTGTATATACATGATATCAAACATTTAACACTTGATACTTTGCCCGGGTCTAGTTAATTTTAACTTAAAGTAAAATTGTCTTGCATTTTACGTCTAAGCGACTAAGTGAGTACCTACAATTACTTAGTAGTTACACTAATACAATCTTGCATATTACAACTAAATGAATACCTACAATTACAAGGTAGTTACGCTCAATTTTATTCAATAACTTTTGGGCGTATTGGTATTGAAACAAGAAAAGGTGAAGTGTTCAATATTAAAAATAACATGTTTTTATAGCAATCTACTTTTATGTGTTCTTATTACAATATTGTATGTTGAAAAATCAATCAAATTACTAATAATATCATCCAAATATAAAGTAATATTATGTTAAAATTTAAAAATCCAATGTCGTAATAAGAAAACAAAAACAGAAAATTCAAAGATGTTACTTGATAGATTTTTGTAAAAGACGATGCCTTAACAAGAAAATATTATTACAATATTGTATAAGGATGGAAGTGTGTAGCACCTGGGTCCTGGTATGTGAGATTTATCTAAGTATTTTGCATTTTTAGCCTTGAACTCGGCGAGTTGTAGGCCCGACTCGCCGAATAGAGGCGGGATTTTGAGCACGTTTAAGTTGGCGACTCGGCGAGTCCGCCAGTCTGGAAGAAACCCTAATTTCAAGGGTTTGCACCCTATTTAAACCATGTTATGCGCCCCCAAGCTAGACTCCTTCACCCTTAGAGCATCCTATACCAAACCCTAGCCCTCTCCTTGTGATTTGAGTGTTTGTGTGCTTGTTCTTTGAAGTTTGAAGAAGAGAAGGAAGGAAAGACCAAAGGAGAAGGTGAAGAGCAAGGATCTAGGACCTAATCCAGAGTTCATTGAGGTATAATTCGGATCTATTTTGTTTCTATGATGATTTTCTATTAGAAACCCCATTTAAGCCATCTTTATCCACCTCCAAGCTTGATAGTAGTATAATGGGTTGAATAGCTACTGGATCTATCCATAAATGAACTCTAGAAGCTCAGATCTAATGCCTTTATGGAGCCATATTGCATGAAAACTTTAGATCTACTCTTTTAGTGCATTTTGAGCCCTAAAACCCTCATTGGAGTTTACCTACACGTAAAGTTGGAAACTTTACGTGTTAAACAAGCCCTAAGAACCCAGATCTATGAATGGAATGAACTGGATTCAAGCAGAATTGTGTATATAGCGAGTGCATGTATGCGACTCGGCGAGTCGTTCTTCTGACTCGGCGAGTCGAGTCGCGAGTCCCCAATTTCCCCCTTTTTCGAGTATGTTGAGTAGGAACAGTGAGCCATAAGTGGACTCAGTGAGTCGGAAGCCAGACTCATTAATGGAGGGACTCGACGAGTCAATGCCCTGACTCGGCGAGTCTAAGGCAATCTCCTTGCCTCAAGAACAGACTCGACGAGTTGTTCGTACAACTTGGCGAGTCACAGAACAGAGTGTTCATCGAATGAAGATGAACTCGACGAGTTGTTCATACAACTCGGCGAGTCGGATGAAGGACCATTGAATATCAGTGTAGAAAGAGAACTCATCGAGTCAATACCTAACTCGATGAGTAGGGACGAAGTGAGGACAATCGAATTGATAGGGACTCGACGAGTTGGCAAGCCAACTCGGCGAGTCGGGTCAATTGGAAGTTGACTATTGACCTTTACTTTTGACTTGGTCAGGGGTAAAATGGTCATTTTACCCTAAGGACAGTTAGTAGTGTTTGAATGAGTGTTTTGTGGGAATTATAGCCGGAGGACTTCCTGAACAACAGCAGAAGCAGACAGACAGACAGTTCCCGCATGGATCAGCAACTACTTCGAGGTGAGTTACCTTCCAGTAGCGGTGGGTCTAAGGCCACAATGTCGGCCCACCAGTAGGAGATGTATGATAGATGATTGTCTTTGTGATATCATCTAGGTTTGTTACTACCTGATATGTTATGTGCTAGCATGATATGTTGAATGTGATAGTAGTAGAGTTCGGTTGTTAGGACCGAAGGGTAGTCAGACACCCCAGATACATCTGAAAGTATGTGATGATATGTTTGCATGCTAGGTTGTTATGTTATATGCAATAGAGGTAATAGGAGGGGACTAGTCCCCGATTTCGGTTGTTAGGACCGAAGGGTAGTTCAGGCACCCTAGATATGTCTGGTAATATGTTATGATATGATATGTGTTAGTATTAGTAGTAGAGGGTGAAATAGTCCCCGAGGTTCGGTCGTTAGGATCGAAGGGTATTCAGCACCCTAGATATGTCTGGTAATCTGTTATGATATGATATGTGTTAGTATTAGTAGTAGGGGGTGAAATAGTCCCCGAGGTTTGATCGTTAGGACCAAAGGGTAGTCAGCACCCCAGAACGGCTTGACACGGGTAGTCAGCACCCCAGAATGGCTTAACACGGGCAGGTCGGGCACCCCAGAATTGTCTGCCAGTATGTATGTTATGTGATTGTATGGTATGTGGTACGATGGGGGAACTCACTAAGCTTCGTGCTTACGGTTTTCAGTTTTGGTTTCAGGGACCTCTTCGTCGAAGGGGAAGGAGCTGGCGCGGTAGCGGCACATCATACACACGCAGTGTTTTCCGCATTTATGAGATTGTTCTGGGATTTATACTCTGACCTTTTGATAGATTTCATGTTTTGTTTTTCAGACACTACATATGTTTATGAAACGAATTGATCAGACAATGTTTATTTACAAATGTTTTAGCAAAGTGTTGATTTAAAAATGAAATTTTTGGACGTGAAAAATGGGTTGTTACAAAGTGGGTCCAAAATCGGTCCGGGAGGACCCAGACCCGAAAAACCCAAAACCAGTTAGTGGGATTTTGTAGAACCGGAAATCGGACCGGTATATAGGAATTGGTTCTGGTTCGATTCTGGGTACGGTACTGGGTAAAGTGGGTCTAAAATCGAAAAACCTAGAAACTTCATAGTGGGTAGGGTGGAGCCGGGTAAAGTGGGTTTAGAACAGAAAAACCCGAAAAAAACAGAATTTTTTGGTAATTATTTAGTTGGTTGAACTTTGAAAATTTCCATATTGATATCCTAACTTCAAGGGACTGTAAGTCATTGATGATAAAATAAAAAATTGAAAAGAAAAAGTAGTCTAAAACCATGTAGAAACTCTAAAGAGTAAATTACACGATTCATCCTTGGTCCGAGTGTCAAAGTGCGAGTTTAGTCCATATTTTCAAAAATTGACTCAAACCGTCCATTATAAGTTTAAATATTGCACGCTTAGTCCCTAACGGACATAAAATGACTATTTTGCCTTTTATCTTTTCTTTTTCATTATATTTAATATTGGTTTATTATTTACAAATTAAAAAAATTGTATTATATGATTTTTATTATGGTGGGTCCCACAACCTCTTATATTGCCCTCCTATCTTTTCGGCCACCCCTTTCTTCACCATACACATTTTTCCGACACAACCACCATACCTCCGGCGACCGCCTATAATCATACAAACCAAACCAAAAACCAAAAAAAACCTGATATTTGGTTACAGATCTAACCACCAACCAAACCAAAATAGAAAAGAAACATGAAACTAGTTTCTACTACTAGCCACCTCTGGCCACCAGCCACCTCTAAAAACACCACAATTCGCTTCTAAAATAAAAGAAAAGGATTCAATAAAACACTAACCTCAATTCAAACCCAAATCATATAAATAAAACCTACAAATTTTGGCAAAACCTAATTCAATTTGCACAAATTGATAAAAAAAAGGATATTTTTCTGGTTGAAATGTCAATCAAACGAAGAACGAACGTAAAGTAGAAATTTGAGGAATAGTTCTGGAAATTAAAACCTAACCCAACATGTTTCATCCATGAAAAAGTTACCACAACAAACTAATTGATTAAATACGTCTAATCATTCACAGAACAAGAACAAAACGGTCAGGGCCGGTCCAAACGTATATAGGGCCCAGGGCGAAAAGAAAAAAAATGCCCCTTAAAGACAGATATAATAAAGATTCAAAAAAATATCATTTATTTTTCACTATAAACGCGTTCAATTAGCAATAACAAGCAAACCAAATTGTTTATCTTTTGAGTTAGTTTGAGTTTGAACCAACTTTAGGCCCTAAAAATCATTTAGGTAATAATTTATTTATATATATACACCAAATAACCCAAAAAATTTGGGCCCCCTGTACACGAGGGCTCTGGGCGGTCGCTCGGGTTGTCCATCGTCTGGATCGGCCCTGAAAATGGTGTGTATTTATGGTGGAGCAAGCACCAGAAAGGATGAAGGGTTACAGATCTAACGAAGGTGTGGATAAGAAACGATGTTCGACCAGTGGAAACGACCGTTCACTGGTTTTAGAGGAAGCTTGCAAAGATGACGTTGTGTGGATGAAGCTTGGCGGTGATGGTGCGAAGACAATGGTATTATCTCTCTTGATAGCTCCGTCGATGGTATTATCTCTCTTGATAGCTCCGTCGATGGTGTTCGCTCAAGAGGGTGAACGACAGGTGGATGGAGTTTTAAGATGGTGATTCACCATGGGCTGTGTTAATGGTGTAAATTTCCGGTGAGGTTCCAAACTTCCGTTCTTCAACTGATTTGCAGAGAGAGTAGGGAAGGAGAAAAGGAGGTTGAAGAGAAGCAAGATGGATCATTTGTAATGATGGTAAGGCAAGGGATTGGTGTTAGTGGGCCCTTTTAAGTTTTTTTATATTATTATAAATAATAAACAAATCAAAAAAGAAAGAAAAAGAAAGGGCAATATAGTCATTTCAGGCTAGGGACTAAGCGTACAACATTTAAACTTATAAGGGACGATCCGAGTTAATTTTTGAAAATATGGACTAAATGTGCAATTTGACACTCGGACCAGGGATGAATCATGTAATTTACTCAACTCTAAACTACACTCTGGTAAAAACCAAATGTCAATCCGACTTTAAACGAATTAGATATGCATGTTTTAAAATTTTCATATAATACATAATACAAAAACATATAGCTAAAAAGTTAAAAATTTTCAGCTTTGATATCCCCGAAGTCGGACTGTAAATCGTTGAATATTAAACCAAAAAGTACAAATTATAGTCTAAACTCATGTACAAACTCTAATCTACAAGTTGTAAAAAACCACATGTCAATCCGACTTCAAACGAATTAAATATGTCTGTTTGAATATTTTCACAGAATACAAAAAACGTTGAAAAACTGAACACTACCAGCTTTGATATAAAAATAAAATTAACAAATTTATAGTGTAAATTCATGTACAAACTTTAAACTACACGCTGGAAAAACAGCATATCAATCCAACTTCAAACGAATCAGATATGTATGTTTTAAACTTTTTACATAAACCGGTTCCAACCCTAAAAGTGATTCTGGTTCTTAAACCTAGTTTATCCGACCCTAACAGACCCAAACCCGGATTATTCGAAACCCGAATAAAATCATTCTTTAAACCCGGACCTACATATCCTGGTTCTAACAGTTCTCATTCCTACTATTGTAATAGAATAAAATTAAAGTAGAATGCTATAACAAGCAAATAAATAAATGGACATTGCTATTTTTGCATTTAACCAAAAAGAAAAATCTTGTGCCTCTTTACCCATCTTAAAAAATTAGTGATATCATATTAGAATACATTTCGTAATGTTTGTGAAATTACAACTCTCTATATACAAACCAACAAGAGCATATAATAATGTGACCAAAATTGCATAAAACGTTGGCGAATATGAATAAAACCAAGAATATGAATAAATTCTAATACTAATTTTTCAAAAATACCTTCTTTTTAAGAACCTCTCTTATATCTTTTTGTTACAACAACTTAAACATTATATTATTAAACAATAAATATAACCACACACTTCGATCAACCCAGAAATATATAAACTCAATAAAACTTTAACAACAAATTTAATATTAATGAATAGTATAACACCAAATCACAATATTCCATGAGATAACAATATCATAACCCATAAGATAACTTTATTGTCTAAAACAAATAAAAAAATAGAAATTTTTTTCATAAAAACCTGATTATTATTGAAGATGATGATTCAAAGGTGGGTAAAGAGGAAGAACAGACCCTGGAAAATCAGTCCTCTGTCCAGCAAGTGAATAATAAGCAAGCAAAGAAGGTGGTTGTCTTTGCTCCATATTTCCATGTGCCACGTCATCATTTTGTCTTTCAGAACTAATCAACTCCATATTCCAAAATGCCCTTGCCATTCCCAAAATCCCACAACCATTTTCACTCACTCTATACCCTTGAACCCATAAATACCTCAAAGAAGCTAAATTCATCACAAATGAAGAAAGTGCTTCTTCACTAAAAGCACATCCTCGCATTTCAAGCTTCTGCAACTTCGGACACCCTTTTGATAACTCCAAAAGCCCCAAATCAGAATCACCTGAAAACCCTAGAAGCATGTATCGAACATTTCGTGCGTATTTACCAATATACCCCAACCCGACATCGGTCAAACCACCAGGTCGAAGATAAATTCCTAATCTTTGTAGTTTCATGCATCCGTTGAGTAATGCTCGAACCCCGTTGTCCAAGGGTAATTCGGTAATTTGATCTTGTTTATCGAGTAGGATGATGCGGAAATCGTAGAGGTTTTTCAGGTGAGTTCCTATACATTCGAATGCTTCGTTTGATATGTCTGTGACATTTACGTGTAAGCATTCTAATTCCAGGCATCCTTGTGCTAGAGAAATCAAACCGGTTTGTGAAACTAAACCCTCTTCGTCATCGCCTCTTTCGATTTTGATCCTGCGAAGCTTCTTGCAGAATTGACTGATGATTTGTAGACCTCTGTCGCAGATTACATCGCGGGTGTCGAGGATTTCTAGGTTTGGACACCTTTGGAGAAGAAAGCAGTGGTCGTCTGTGTCGAATAGAGCGTAGAGAAGATCGAGTTTTGTTAAGCGGGAAGTGAAAGGGATGATTACAGGGATTTCGGGTTGGCTCATGTAATTCAACGCCATGGAAGTTAGAAGTGGAGGGAATTTCAATCCGGCGTAGATTTCAGGTTGATCGCTGAAAGCGCCACCACCGAATTCTTGTAATTTCACTGCGTAGTTGAAGAAATCGGAAAGGTCTGTGAGGTCGCATTCGCTGATTTTCACTGATACTAACGATTCGCTGCAGTTTTTTGCGATGAGTTCTAGATCTTTGAAATCGAACTTGACCAGATCTGTCATGTAGAAGTTTAACGATTCCATGGCTGTGTTACGCAAAGCTAGCTCATGTAACCATTCGCCGTCCTTTTCGACGATTAAGCTCTCTTGTAGATACAGAATTCTCAAATTGTTACATCGCTTACCGATTTGGAGTAGCCCGTCTGTTGAAAACCCTGAGCACAAATCAAGCTTCAAAACCCTAAGTTCTTGACCACGGGTTCGGGTTAATAAATCGATATCGGAATCACGAACAATCATTCGCCGGAAATGGATAGATTTCAAGCAATTTAATGAACTCGAGATTTCTCTAACCCACGGCGTGACGTAACCACCCCAATCCTCGGGGATCAGATCGAACATAGCTGCTCGTGGCTTTCCTTTTATGGTTAACGACTCGAGAAGGGGAAACCGTTGACGTAGACGGAGAGGCGTCGTGGCGTAACACATAGCGATGGTTACATGCTTCCGGGTAACACCGTCGAGCTCGCACCATTTCCGGCAAACTAAAGAGACGGAGCTCCGGTCACGGCAGTCGTGTATGTACGGTACTACGCAGTTGAATACCGTATCGGTAAACTCGCTTGAATCTGTTTCCGATCGAAACGCCTTAAGATCCTCCTGCATATTCTTCAAATTCAAAACCAGAAACTAACTAATCGAATTGAAAAGAACGAAAACCCTAAAAGGGTTCCACTTCCACTTCCACTATTTCTTCTTTGTAGAAACAAAGCCGAATCATTTCAAAAACATGAATTAGGAAATGAAAGAGTGAAACTAGGGTGGTTTTAGCACGAACGGGAGTCCTGTCGCCGGCGAAAACCAGGGAGATGCCGTTGTTTTTGAGATAAGGACGGCGGAGCCAATCAAAGACGATAAAATTTGTTAGAAATAAATATGGATTTTGTTCGGCGGTTAAAGCGGACAGAGAATCGGGCCGGCATTATAAACCCTTTGAGAGTGGTCCCCACCATTTAACTACAACCATTTACTTACACGTATTTTCAAATGGACCCATATATTTTACGAAAATCTACAAACCATTGTCGAATTATGTCGACTGTATAATTAACAAAATAATGTTATTATTTTGGAATTTAATTTCATACATTTCGGACATCGTATTTGCTCGACTGCGGTCCAAAATGTACAATTATGAAGTTACTAATATCAACATTTGTACACCATTTCTTGGTATTTTGTAGATATTGTATTAGAAATTGTTTAAAATAGTTTGGCATCTATATTTCTATTAGTGAAATGAGTATATGTAATGAGTTTATTAGAGTGCTGATTTGTAGTTGGAGATGATAGGTATTGTATTGTTCCAAATTACACATGTTATGTTTGTGGATTTAACTAACTATATTGATTTTTCTATGTTGGTTAAATTGGTAGCTTCGAAGTCCATGAGTTAGATATGTTTGTCCTTTTAATGTTCCAGATCAAATATAGTTATGCAAATTATTGACGATGGAGATATATATTTTCAAAGTATTGTGATTGGTATGCCTCTTGACACGGTACATGGTACAGTTGTTTGTTGTTAATTATTTTGTCGAAAGTGGTGATAATCGATCGTAGGAAAAAATTGTTCCGGTGGCAATGGATGGTCTGGTACCGAAACAAACCAAACATGTAATTTATTACCTATGACACTAAGTCATATGAAGCTGGGGAATGCAAACAAGTTTCTTATGACAAGCTTGTACGTGAGGGTGATGTTATGTATAAAGGTAAGAATGTTGCTCTTGATGCTAAAGTGTTTGATCGATGGAAAATTTTAAGTGTTTTTTTTTATTACAATGATGATGACACTCAAATCTTATGACGAGGAAATTGTGCCTTAACAACATCGTAAGGATAATTACTCATATTATTTTTCTTATTCCAAATAAATTAAACTACTCATTGGAGAATGTCAGATCCATTATCGTTGCCCAAATTTTCTACCCAAAAAAACGTAAAGTTTAACTACAACACAACCCCTCTTCGCATATCAAGTTGTTACAATTGTACAAAATCAAAGATCTTAAGCGGGCATTAGGAACGAAATGTGTTGAGGATGATTTTAAATTACAATCAACAAATCTACAAGAGAGATATTTGAAGCGGTTTGCTTCGATAAAGATTGTAAATGGCGCCAAGACTCTAAAATATAAGATTACATAAACTTTTCAGTTTTCAAGTCCGAATATTAGCAAAAAAACAACACTTACTCAAACACACGGTTGCGTCCCCAACATCGCCAAGCCAAAAAGAAAATGTTGGGTCACTTCTTAAATGATATATTAGATGTCAGTACATGAAATATGTTGCATGGAAAGCAAGCTTAAAGATATATAAATGACTGTTTTATTGTTCATATTTCGTTCTGACAAACAAGGAGAGCGAAAATGTATTCTCTTGATCTATTGAGAGTGCCTCCTAAAGAAGGATTTCTAAGAATCCATGTATAATGTTACAAATTATATATAAAAAAGAATCCAGGGATGATTCCACACATAAAGACAGATGACAACAATCAATTTGAATACTTTTTGGTTGATACGTGTTGCACGAAAATAATATTATTCAAACTTTAATTGTACTTGTTATAAACTTTTGGGATCTGATTACTAATCTAATTTTTTTTATATATTCTAATTTTTTTTTTATATTAGAGCGTTTCAATCTTGCTTACATCTTTGTATTGTCATTGACGATCCCCACCTTAAAGTGAAAATACATGGGATGTTCCCAGCAGTAACCATGAATGACAATAACCAAATCTTGTCACTTGCATTTGGAGTTGGAAAAAAAGCGTGTTGCTCTCCTTTGTGAGGCGCGTCGCGCCTCTGTTCAAATCCCGAAAATGTTTGTTTCGGTGTACGTATTCGTGTGCAATATGGAAACATGGCCACCGCATCCTGGTAAAGACCATACCACGTCGTGATGTTGTAAAATATATAAATATTCGAATTCTCAACTATAATTGTGGTGTACCCATTGGTAGCCTTAGGCTGCGACTTTTACTTGACTTTTGACATCCATAAGCCCTAGAGGGTCGATTTCGAAGCTAGATAGTTGATTGGAGCATGGATTTGAGGATTCAAGCGCTATTCGCATTGGGATTTCACTTCGGGCTTGGTTGATGATCGTGTCTCACAATCTTTTGGTGATGTTTTTCTGCTTTAGTTTTACCGATTATGGTGTAAAAACATTTTCTTTCACTAGATGTAGATTGTAACAATTGGTAAAATTAGGTCAAAGTTCGTCGGTCGAACCACTGCGAAACCCTATGTATTAAAGATCAGTTGTATGTAATTTTATGTTTATAATGTATATTAAAGATGTTATACTCATAATTGCTTTCAACACGTCTCAAACTGCTCAACAAACTATCTATAGTTAAGAATCAAGTCAAAAATCACAAAAATTGATAATAATTGTGACAATAAAAATAATTTTTTTGCATTGAGTATACCTAGGACCAACTTATGATCAAATTGGATAGATTATACTCTCAGGACTTCATGGAAATAAAGAACGTCAAAAACAGGGGTCATATGCAGAAATTATGTTCATTTTAAGAAACCAAATCAATACAATATTGATTTTCTTAATAAACAAAAACTGAATTGATCCCTTAAGGTACTTGCACACCTGATATGGAAATTCCGAAAACGTTCTTGAAATTATACATATGGATAATATTTGATTTCATAATCGTAATATTTTTAACCTGTGAATTTAATAAAGTCGCAAAAACTGTCGAATCAAAACCAATTAATAGTGAAACTTTAAACGACTTTTCTCGGAGTTCTACATATCGGATTTAGGATCCGTCTGGATTTTTGGAATCCTTGAATCTAAGACTATCATAGTCACCCTCGGAAAAATTATTAGATGTTGGAATTTGGACATGCAAATCGAGAAAGCTATTTTAAAGCATTTTCGATGTCATAAGTGTGAGATCAGTCATTTGTACCTCAAGTCATACATATTTTACTCTAATGTCCAGCTATGACTCCATCCCTAATTCCTTTTCCTTCTCATATGTATACCACCCCTCTCGCAATAATACTCATAAGCACACTCATTGGAAGAAAGTCTTGACCTTGCTTGTGTTTTTCACTCAATGTACACCAATTATGAAGCATAAAATACCAACCATAACTGAGTTTTTCATTCACCTTCATCATCCTCATAAATCACTCACACACTCACCTTTCTTATCTGTTTCTTCTCCTTCAATCAACTGCTAAAACACCACCAGAAGTGGTTGTTTTTTGGTGAACAAAAGAGGCACCAACCTCTCCTCTTCTACCCCTTCCCCTGTCGATGGAAACAACAAAACACCCCTGGAATCACTATTCTGATCTGCTTCCTCCCTCCCTCCTTCTTCTCCAATTTCAATTGAGAAAACTCCACCGGAGGTGGAGCTTCTTCCAACAGTCAAGAGGACATTAGGTCCCTCCTGTTTTCTCCTTCTTTCGCTGACTCCATAGCAGCCAAACACCCTTGGATTACCTGTTGTTGTTGCTTGTTTTCTTCCATTGAACTAGCTCTCCCCGTCCCTTTCGTATCTAACTGTTGGAGTAGAAGAGAAGTAGTCGAGAAGCTGCTTGAGTAGCCCTTCTTTGCATCTACAGACGCAAACTTGCTACTTCTGTTCTTCACCTTCTTCGAATCTATCAAGCACCGGAGGTGCTTCCCATTTTCTGCTTTCATTTTTCCTTCTCGATCAGACAAGGACAAAAAGCCCCAACCCCTCTTTTGTACCTATTTGATCTAAACAAAAAAAATCAATCCCTCCACATGTTTAAATTATTACAAACCAATCCCTATAGTTTAAATTATCACTAAACTATCCAGGTGGTTTGTCTTAAACTCAAGAAGGTGTAAATTGTGGTTTCTCACATCATGCCTCACAAAAGCGAAGCAAATTCAATTTTAAATTGAAATCACGCATCGAGGGTGAGTTTTATAGCTCATTTTATGTTTTTAATGACTTTTGGGGAAGATACATACTTATTTTGTTAAATATGAAAATATGATGTTATTATGTGCTATTTCATATTTTGGTGGCATAACAAAATTCTTGAATTGTCAGTTTGATCATTTGGCGGCATATATGCATAAAGTTATGTTATAATGAAATGAACAGTATATGTGATATATATGTTATATGTATTATATGTCATAACTAAATTATTAGAAAAATAACTAACTTCTAAAAGCTTGCATGTCACTTTTATGTCATCTTTATGAAAACTGATATGTTTCAAACACTCATAATTTTCCATGAACATACGAAGGTTTTAAAATCATGTTTTAACCAAATAATGACAACTTACAATGATTATTTGTTGTTTATTATGAAAAATTGACAAATAAATACTTTTGGATAAATGAAATAAAATCTATCATCTAAATACATGATTTGTGTTAAAAATATGTGTTTAGTGTATTTATATAAAAAATTTGCTCAAAATGACCAAAATATGGCAAAAGAGTTGTGATTATACATAAAATTGGGTTTTATATAAAAAGTTTGTCAAAAAAAGAGTAGTAAAGGATTTTTATATATATATATATATATATATATATATATATATATATATATATATATATATATCATGATTTAATAATGACCAAATTACATATTTATAATATTACTAATATATAAATATGTGATCAAATCATTAATTCATGTATAAACTTTATTTATATATATATATATATATATATATATATATATATATATATATATATATATATATATATATATATATATATATATATATATATATGAACAAAGGACACCATTTCATGAAAAAATAGTATTTAACGACATTTGAAATAAAATATAATAGATGTGAGTTATCATGGTTTTTGGTTAATAACTGCTTTGTTAGTATATTTATGTTTTTGAACTATGTGATTTGGTTGATTTCATATCATTTAAATATAGATTTATTCAAAACACACTCCTTACTCTGTCCAAATTGTAATGTCCCAAAAAACCATGGAAAAGTTTCATTTTTAATACATTAATTCATATAACATTCTATTTCCGAAATAATTCAATGTTAAAAATAACATTTAAACATCAGAGTAAAAATCACGACTAATCAAATGCGGAATCAACTTTGGGGGATGTGGTGCATTCATATCAGACCCTTCCCTTTCGAGCTGAAAGTACCTGAAACCATAATTATAAAACTGTAAGCACAAAGTTTAGTGAGTTCCCCAAAATACCACATAACATTCATATCAATGGGCCTAGTCCTTCCTAATCAATGTGCCCAACCCAACATACATTTAGGACTAGCCTAACGCCAAACTTTGACAAAATGTCGCATACTTACATATGTATATAATAATGAATAATAGTAGTCTATATATATATATATATATATATATATATATATATATATATATATATATATATATATATATGACAAAATGTCGCATACTTACATATGTATATAATAATGAATAATAGTAGTCTATATATATATATATATATATATATGTATGTATATATATATATATATATATACACACACACACACACACACAAAATTGTCGCTTTAAGTCATGCATTACAAACGACGTGGTTCGCCACAACTCAAAAAAGTTTTGAGGCGTGACATTGCCACCAAGTCACGCTTTACATTATTTTGAACCTTGAAAAATACCATAACATTATTATCAAATAATACAATAAATAATACAGTCTGTTAAATAATATATCTTAAAAAATCCTTACATTTTGCTTTATTTGCGTTTTTAAATCCTTACATTTTGCTTTATTTGTGTTGGTGATTGGGTTAAACGACAAACTAACATATAAATATCATTTGTCTATAAGAAATTAAATATTCTTTTAACTTTTGTTCTTAAAAATTATCATATCCATTTAAATAGTGACATGTGTAACATTTAATGCTCATTTAATGATATGTTAGTATAGTAATATGACACATGTCATCATTTAAATGGATAAAAGAATTGGTAGAAATAAAAGATATGAAGATATTTAATTTCTTTTGTCTATTAGGGATATGAATGAAAAGTAGGAAACATAATTTTATACTTTTCTTTAGTTGTTTCAGCAGATTACCTACTAATTACCACCTAAGTTTCTGTCACACCCCCAGACCCGATGACGGAAACGTCCGGAGGCGGGTGACTTCATTGTGCAATATCATAACAATTGAATATAAATGAAACAGAGCAATCCAAACATCATACATTGCGATAACAAACTTACGTGTTTTACATAATGTTTTTTTGTTCTTCGAGTTACACAAAAGATACATAAGTAGAAAATTTCAACCTACAGCTAAGTAGTCCTGCATCCGCGTCCCTTATTCCTGCTTACTAGATCCCTGAGAATACAAGTCGTTTTAAAAAGCGTCAACTAAAAAGTTGGTGAGTTCATAAGCATTTTGTATAAAATCCTTTACACTTGTTTAGAATTGTTCTTATTGTACTTTCATAAAATCCGATATTTTCTACGAAATCGTTTAAAGCCTTGCTTTGAAAATCATGGATATATGTGTGCATGTCGTTACTTTTGTTCATCCTTAAATGGAGTGATTTTGCAAAGTAGTGAAATTTGTAAAGGCAGGCTGTGTTCGAGAATAGTTCTTTTGAATAGTATTAGCCAACCGTTTCCGGAAAATCTCCTATTTTCAAATAGAGAATAAAGTTGTAAATCTTGTTTTTCTTATCGGGTATAATTGAGTGTGTGCGTTCTAGTTTATCGTTACCAAAATCGTATAAAATCATTTTCTTTAGAAAATCCTATATTTTCTGTTATAAAATATTCGTAAGTTCTATTTCCAACTGTGTAAACTTGCATATATCTGTGTGTGTTAGTTTATCGTTTTCAAAATGGTATACAAACGTTTTCTATCAAGTCCTACGTTTTCTGATTTGTAAAATAGCAGTAATAAGACTCTAATACTTGTTAAGTGAAAGAAATCAATCATGGCGATTGTGGACATTCAACGCAATGAACAAGGACAGTCAGCACAACAAATGCGGACCATCACTACCATGCGTAGGACAGTCAACACAATGTGCCAAAATTTATTTATGAGGTTTTCCTTGCATAATTTTCTAGTTAATATAACATATTCTAGTGAGTCGTTATAACCATACTAATCATAACGGAAGCCTGTTTTGGCGTTTCTCAGGCGCCCTCGGTTTGATAAGACATTTGTCACCCTAGACTGGTCGGTCTAGCTGTAGCGAAAAACAAAGGTGCGGGGTGTCAACCCCGTATAGATCTATACACAAATTCCCGCTCTCCCTACAGGAGACTCTGGCTATAACTCCTTACAAGACTCTAGATGTACACTAATATCTTTATATTTAGGTGCTTTTGAGATTTGTCTGACTAGAATATTGACAACCTTTCGAGCAATCGTTCTGTAACATCCCGAAATTCAGGTAAAGCTATTTAACCCTTCTCCTTTTCCCAAGTTGTCAAGTTAAGTCCCTTAAGTAAATGTTAGGCTTGTGCGTACGCTGGGCGTACTGAGGAGTACGCTGCACGCTTAATTTGGACGCGGACTCGCCTGGGTATGCTGGGCGTAGCGAGCCCAGGTGTAAACCCTAATTTGGGGCTTGTGCACTATAAAAGGAATGCTATGGACTTGACCTCAGCCTCCATTCCAGAGAGTGAAACCCTAATAGAGAGTCCTCTTTCGTTTCTAGCTAGTGTGTTGGTGTTCTAAGCTTCTAAGTGTCATTTCAAGGTGGTGGAAGAGAAAAAGAGGCCATTTTGGAAGCTAGAAGTTTGTGGGAAAGAGTAGATCCAAGCTTTTTAGAGGTTGGAGCTTCTTCTTGAGGTAAAAAGCTCAAAGCTTTCCTTGTCATTTGTGTTGTGTGTTTTTTGGACCAATTTCTAGGATTTTTGGTCCCAAGATGGAGACTTTATGAGCAAATGGTCTCCATTGGCCTAGATCTATCATATTTCAGGACTATATGAGTTGTATATTCATAATAATGCAATCTTGGACGTAAATATTGAGCCATGCATGAGATATAGACCTTTAGAGGATAAAGGAAATGTGTTAGAGGGTGTAGAGACCTTTACAACCATGCAAAGGCTTAAAGGTTCCGACTTTATGGGATAAGAGGCTTAAGGAGAGTCAGATATGGAAGTTGAAGGAGTGTCTTAACTGTTTAAGACAAAAATCCATGGAATGGCTGAAACTGAGACTTACGATGGGCGTAACTCTCAGTACGCGCAGCGTAAGGGGTTGATGTCACACCCCAAAACCGGAACGGCGGAAACGTTCTGGGGTGGATGACGTCATGTCAAGTATCACAACATATGCAGTATAGTAATCAAAGTACAACAACCATTGCATTAATAGTAATAGTTTTACATGGTTTACATTTCATAGAGACATTAAATTAGTACAAGCAATAATATAAGTGCAGCTTGGTACTAACTGTCTTCAACAAAAGCTCCTGGGATGTACCTGTCTATTGCTGACCTAAGAATACAAGTTATTTTGAAAGCGAGTATCAGCATTTTTATAAATGCTGGTGAGTTCATAAGTATTTAGTGTCATTTGTGTAAGTGAGCATTTTATTCAAATAACTTTATAAAAAATAGTAGTTTAGAATCAACGGTGTATTAGAGTCCTTTCCAGAAAATCCTATATTTTCTAAATAAAAGCAGTCTTCTACCAAGACTCGACAGAGTTATGTTTTAAAGAGTAATTTTCCCTGAAATACTATCATTACCAAAATACAGTATTTGATTTTAAAGTAAGTAGGAGGATAAACAATAGGGAAAATAACATATGCCTCAGCATAAAAATACTGCTGACTAAGGCAAAAGAAATCATAGACTCCAGGAGAGTATCGAGTGAACGACACGCCTGGCTCAGTCTAACAAAAGGAGACACAGACCCCAGACGGTATCAAATGTACGATACGGCTAGCAAGGTCTAAAACAAAGAGTAATTCTAAGAGTGTGTTTCCAGCATACAGTGTTAATTATCGTTACCTTAAGGCCATGAATTATAAGGTAAACATGGAGATACTCGTAACCATACTGATCAACACTAGAGTACTTGACGCCATGTAAGCGTCGGTGTAAATATGACATTTGTCACCCCTTGGCTTGGTAGGCCGTGGATTGTAGCTAGCAGTCAGGGTGAGGGGGTGTCAATTATAGATCTATACACACAATGCCCGCTCTCCCTACAGGAGACTCTGGTTACCAACTCAACGACGGGGAGATCCGTGTTTTGAGGATGCATCTCGAACAGTGAATTCTGATGTAAGTGCTGGACTAACGGTAGAGACTCATAACGGAACTGATCTATGTAAACCTATATGTCTATACATGTATACATAATATATAATTAATGATTAAACGACCTTCGGACGGATATCCGATCCCACCAGACCACATCCAAACGAGGAAAAGGAAATAGGGCGAACTAGCCTTCCTAAGTCCCTTAAACATTATTTATATAACTATACAAGTACAGGCATACATTTAACTAAGTAGAAACATTTAACGAAGTAGAAGTGTTTAACGAAGTAGAAGTGTTTCACGAAGTAAATGCATTAACAAGTAGAAGCGTATCACGAAGTAGAAGCATTAACAAGTAGAAGTGTATCACGAAGTAGAAGCGTTACCAAGTCGAAGCGTATCACGAAGTAGAAGCGTTAACAAAGTAGAAGCGTATCAGGAAGTAGAAGCGTTAACAAGTAGAAGCGTATCACGAAGTAGAAGCGTTAACAAGTAGAAGCGTATCACGAAGTAGAAGCGTTAACAAAGTAGTAGCATTTAACTAAGTAGGAGCATTAACTAAGTAGAAGTATAACGAAGCAGTAGTATCTAACGAAGTAGGAGTATAAAACATGGAAGAAAACTTTGATGAAAACGTTGGAGAACCTTTACACTTAAGAAAATCATGACTTGGTATTCTTTGGTAAAATAAGTTTGAAAACCTTTAGAAACCCTTGAAAATCTTTCATAAACAAGTTTTGATTATAACCTTGATAAAACAATATAAGTAAAGAAAGCCTTTGTTTAAAATGCTGCTGTAACTGAATTTGAAGTAAAACATACAGCGCGAGAGACGATTTGAGAAAAGATTTGAACAAGTAACGACGTTTTGGAAAACCATTTACGGTATCATACTTGGTAAAACAGTTGACAGTGTAATAAATCCTCGTGCATGCGGGTTATCAATCACATGTGATTGATATGATAACTGGCATGTTTTAACTTGTATTCCCCCCCATAAAAGCATGTAAAATCATTTAAATGGTTAATTCAGGGGTATGAACTCACCTGTTGTAAGTGGATCGAACGAAAGTGCCGGTTGGGTGCTCGGTGTCAATTAAAGACTTGAACACACTTAGGGACCTATTAACATATGATGACATATGTTTACATAAAATTAGTAAACATAATACTAATTAAACACGTATACGCATCCTAAAGTGCGGAAAACACTTTGGTTAAGTGCTAGGGGTGTCCCAGGTAGTATCTAAGGGTGTGTATGGCCTAGTTAGGGAGTTTACTCTTCAAGAGTAAACTCTTTATAGAGTTTACGGCCCTAAGACCATATCCCCATGAGTTTACGGCCGTAAACTCATGGGTGGTGTGTTCTAGGATGCTTCAAGGTCTTATATCATTCATAGAATTAGGCTAGGTCCAAATATAAGGCATATGAAGGGGTTTAAGGCTCTAAATGGACCATTTGAGGAGTTTACGGCCCTAAACAAGGAGTTTACGGCCGTAAGCTCCTATGGGCTCATTTCTTTGGTGTATTAAAGTCTTAAATGATAGAGAATAAAGTTCTATGCATTTTTCCAAGACAAATGGAGAAGTTAGGGCATCATTTGGGCACTTTTTGGGAGTTTACGGCCCATGGACCAATCCTAGGGGGGTTTACGGCCGTAAACTCCTATGTCCAATGTTTCTTTAATGTTTCAAGCCCCTATATCAATTGTGGTTGATTCTAGACATTTTCCCAGGCCATAGGAGGTGTTTAAGGGCAATTCTAACACCTTTATAGGTGTTCACGACCCTTGAAGAGGGGTTTACGGTCCAAGAGTGTTCTTGGGCTGTAAACTCAAGTTTACTCTCCATATAATAAGTTTTTGGTGTTCTAAGCTTGAAGGTGTAAGTCCGCAAGTCATATCTAAGCCCTAGGGGTAGTTTAGAGGGGTTTTGGGGCTTCAAAACCCCACTTAAGGGTGTTCACGGTCAAGAGTGTTCTTGGGCCGTAAACACATGAATTTGCCCCTATTTGATGTCTTAAACACGAATTTGCATGTTAACTAAGCTACACAACAAGTTAGGATAGATTACTTACTAGTTTGGGGCTCGGAATGGGCGTTTTTGGCTCGAAAACAAGTTGTAGAGAGAGAGTGTAGAAAGAGAGTGGAAAGGTTTCTATGGAGTCCACTCCCCCTTATATAGGGTTTTGAGTTGGGGCTCAGTGGAAATCTACCTGATACTGCTGTTAAACGGGGCTTTTGGTCGCACCCGATCAAATGGTCGTATTTTGACTTGGTTGAAACTAAAAATTTTCAAGGGAATATTGGGGTGTTTCTAATTTGTTTCAATCCTTACAAAGTCATTATAAAAGTCCCAAATTAATTAACCTCTTCCAAAAGGTTAACGGACAATTAATAAAGCGAGGCTTATTAACGGAAGGAGGGGTTAAAATTGACGGAATATATTTCGGGTTGTCACAGTTGAGACCCCGATTGTGGTTTGCCGGCGTACGCCCTGCGTACAGAGAAGGTACGCGCCGCATACTGCCTCCTGTTGAATTTCGTTGACTTTTAGGGTTTTGGTCAACCTTTGAACTTTTGGGTCAGGGAGGGGTAAAATGGTCTTTTACCCTTCTGTGGAAAGTGTAGAGTGGATTTAATCTAGCCTTTGAGAGCCGTATTTATTTAAGAGTATTGTTATGTGTTTAGGCGAGGGCTAGACCAATGTGTTCGAGTGCGAGACTATCCTAGATACCTAGGTGAGTCTTCTCACTATACTGTACCTGGAAGGGTACCTATGTGTGACCGGAAGGTCTTATATGCTATGAGATATGTGTTACATGATGATATGTGATATGTATGTGTTATGTATGCTATGTATGATAAGGACCGGAAGGTCAAGATGACATGGACCGGAAGGTCGATGCGGGTAGGACCGGAAGGTCTACCGGGATTCGGGATGGAAGTCCCCCGAGACACTTGGACCGGAAGGTTCCACAGAGATATGGCCTGGAAAGGCGTATGTGTTGTATGTGGTATATTGGGGAACTCACTAAGAATTTATGCTTACAGTGTTGTGTTATGTGTTTCAGGTACCAGTGAGGATCGCAGGAAGGCGCCGGCTTGATCCGTACACACACATGAGGAGTTTTACATATTATGATCTTAGGATGTGATGTTATGAGTTGTTATGTGATACAATGACATTTTTATAACAATTATGAATGAAAGTGTGTTTTTAAAATGTGAAAAATTGTTTTGAAATTTATGTCGTTACAAGTTGGTATCAGAGCCTTGGTTTGAGGGATTCGGGTGCAACTTCGGATGTATCTGAACTCAAACTGAGGATTTGAGAAAGTTTTTCATAAATAAATAATTTTTTTAAGAGAGTAAAGGATTTTGGAAAAAGGCAGAACAGAGCAGTGTGTACGATCAGTCGATGCCCGAACAGTGATTTGCCAAAATACCCTTACATTATGTGTTATGAAATATGTTATGATATGATATGCATGCTAGAGTAGGCTAGGTATTCATATTAGGACTAGAGTGGCCTGATTTCTGATGCCTTAGTCTAGGAAGATTTCTGCTAGATAGCAGTGAGGAGCTTATGAGAGATCTACCGAAGGGTAGTCTATGATAGCGAGGTGTAGAGTACTTGTGATCTGGGATCCAAGGAGGAGGACTTGGGGTAAATACTGATGCGGTGTGGGCGGTAGTATAAGGGCCTGTACTACCGAAGACACCGTATCAGTGTGCAGTCCAAGTAAGAATCCTTAGGGTACCAGGGAACAAGTAGGGATGTGTTATTGAGTGTGAGTATGATCGAGCGGGTCTCTGATATTTTATTTCAGAGAGACATCATGGTTGGGACACGCCACACACCCGAGAGCAGTGGTGTTAGAGAGGAGGAAATCTGCAGGCGGATTCATGAGGAGGTGGCTGCTGCCATCCGAGCCGAGATTCCAGAGATGCTTGGGTCTATCAAGACCACATTGATTGAGACCTTCGATAAGCGGTACGCAGCAGTGACTGACGCTGCGACTGCTGCAGCTACTGCCGCCCGTGCTGCTGCCAGGCCTTAGGGAGGTGACTCGTTGTTGTTACGGGAGTTCAGCAACATGAAGCCACCAGAGTTTGATGGGACGCAGGATCTGATCGCTGCGATGAGATGGATTTCTGATATCGAGGGATGCTTCTACACGTGTTCTTGTCCGGAGCATCTGAGGGCACGGTTCGCACTGAACCAGCTTCGCTTGAGAGCGAAGGATTGGTGGAAGTTCGTGACGACGAGCTTCACTCTTGCGGAGATTTCTGAGGTGACCTGGGAGAGGTTCACCACCATGTTCAGAGACGAGTATGTTCCCCCTGTGGAGAGGGAGCGGTTGGCTTAGGAGTTCTTGACCCTCAAGCAGGGTACTGATTCGGTTACTGTGATTACCAGAAAGTTTCATGAGAGGGTGATGTTCTGCCCTGAGCAGGTGTCTACCGAGCAGGCACGCATGAGCCGATATTTGAGCATTCTGAGGAGGGATATTCAGGAGTTCGTATCGAATTTTGTACCTTCTTTGGTTATATTATGATATGCGTAGGTACTTTTCATGTGAATTTTGTACCTGCTTTGGTGTTATTTGACTCGGTTGCGAGTCGGTCATTTGTCTCCTTGGCATTTAGTCAGCACATCAGTATCCGACGAGAGGCATTGAGTCGACCTCTGCGAGTTTCTATAGCTGACGAGCGAGCGGTGAATGCTACGGATGTGATTCGAGGATGTATACTTGAGATCTTCGGTGTGGAGTTCCTGATGGATCTGGTCCCGATTGCGATGGGGGACGTATGTGTCATAGTGGGCATGGATTGGCTGAGCCGATTTGGAGTTGTTATAGACTACGAGTGTCAGTTGGTGACGATACGAGACCTTAGTGGGGGAGTACTTACGGTGTATGGTGAGGGTACCCGATGTGGGTCAGTGTTTTGTTCGGCTGCCAGAGTGAGACAAAGTTTGCAGCAGGGCTGCAACGGGTTCGTAGCCTATGTGATGGACACACGAGTGGCCGCTGGGAGGCCAAGTTAGATTGATGAGGTTCCGATACTGTGCGAGTTCCCGGATGTTTTTCCCGAGGAATTGCCGGGTGTGCCTACCGAGAGGCAAGTAGAGTTCCGTATCAATTTGGTTTCGGGGGCAGCACCTATCGCCAGGGCGCCTTATCGCCTTGCGCCACCAGAGATGCAGGAGTTATCCTCGCAGCTTCAGGAGCTGCTGGGGAAAGGATTTATTAGACCAAGTAGCTCACCTTGGGGAGCGCCGATCCTTTTTGTAAAGAAAAAGGATGGTTCACACTGGATGTGCATTGATTACCGAGAGTTGAACAAGTTGACGGTCAAGAACCGTTATCCGTTACCGAGGATCGACGACCTGTTCGATCATTTGCAGGGGGCGTCTTGGTTCTCCAAGATAGACTTGAGGTCGGGATATCATCAGATGAGGGTTCAGGATGAAGATATCCAGAAGACGGCTTTCAGAACTCGTTATGGGCATTACGAGTTCATGGTGATGCCTTTTGGGCTCACCAATACACCAGCAACGTTCATGGATCTCATGAACAGGGTGTGCAGGCCAATGCTGGATCGGTTGGTGATCATGTTCATTGATGATATTTTGGTGTATTCAAGATCTAGAGAGCAGCACGAGGAGCATCTGAGAGAGATTCTCGGGGTATTGAGATCGAAGAGGATTTTTTCCAAATTCACCAAGTGTGATTTTTGGTTACGAGAGGTCCAGTTCTTGGGACACCTCGTTAAACAGGATAGGATATTGGTTGATCCGGAAAAGATCGAGATGATTATGAGATGGGAGGTGCCGAGATCACCCATAGAGATTAGAAGTTTTCTAGGGTTGGCCGGCTATTATCCGAGATTTACCAGGGATTTCTCCAAGATCGCTGTGCCTCTCACCAGGTTGACCCGGAAGGGTTTTGCTTTTCATGGGGTCCGGAGCAACAGACCTTGTTTGAGACACTTCACCAGAGATTGTGCGAAGCCCCGGTGCTAGCCCTCCCGGAAGGGATGGAGGATTTTGTGGTGTATTGTGATGCATTGATATCGGGGTTGGGTGCAGCACTTATGCAGAGGGGGCATGTGATAGCGTATGCGTCGAGGCAGCTGAAGCCTCATGAGACGAGATATCCCACCCACAATTTGGAGTTGGGGGCAGTGGTGTTCGCCCTCAAGATCTGGTGTCACTATTTGTATGGGTTTCGTTGTACCATCTACATGGACCACAGGAGTTTGAAGTATTTGATGGACCAGCCCAATCTGAATATGCGATAGAGAAGATGGCTAGATGTGGTAAAGGATTACGATTGTGAGATCCTATACCACCCGGGCAAGGCTAATGTCGTAGTTGATGCCCTAAGCCGTAGGGCGGAGAGCGCCCCGATTCGAGATATTTGTATATGGTTGACAGTGATGACTCCGGTGTTGGACACCATTCGGGAGACCCATGAAGAGGCCGTGAAACCGGAGAATTGTAAGAGGGAGCGGGTGATTGGGCAGGTGCCGAAGTTCATTATCGATGGTCGTGGGCTGATGACCCTTTAGAGTCGGATTTGGGTGATGTATGCGGGCGGGGCGCGGATCACCTTGATGGAGGAGGTGCATAAATCGAGATTTTCAATCCATCCCTGGGCCACTAAGATGTATTTGGATTTGAAGAAGGATTATTGGTGGCCATGTATGAAGAGGGATGTAGCATGGTTTGTTGAGAGGTGCTTAACCTATCGCAGGGTTTAGGCCAAGCACCAGCGACCGCATGGCATGTTGCAGCCACTTGAGGTTCCCCAATGGAAGTGGGAACAGATTTCTATGGATTTCATCACCAAGTTGCCGAGGACCGTGAGGGGTGTCGATGCAATTTAGGTGATCGTCGACCGGCTGACGAAGAGCGCTCACTTTCTTGCTATCAGTGAGAGATCTTCTGCTGAGAGGCTGGCAGAGTTGTATATGAGGGAGGTGGTATCGCGGCATGGAGTGCCGATCTCGATTGTATCAGACCGGGATGTACGTTTTACTTCCAGGTTCTGGAAGAAATTCCACGAGGAGTTGGGCACGAGGCTGCATTTCAGTACCGCTTACCACCCACAGACGGACGGACAGAGTGAGCGGATGATTCATACGCTCGAAGACATGCTTCGGGCATGTGTGTTGGACTTCGGAGGGAGTTGGGACACGTATCTGCCATTGGCTGAGTTTTCTTATAACAATAGCCACCATTCAAGCATTGGTATGCCTCCCTTTGAGTTGTTGTATGGAAGGAGGTGTCAGACTCCCATCTGTTGGGGAGAGGTAGGGCATCGAGTGATGGGCAACACTGAGATAGTGCTTCAGATGACAGAATAGATACAACAGGTTAGGCAGAGGTTGTTGACCGCTCAGAGTCGCCAGAAAAGTTACGCGGATAGGCGACGATCCGAGCTCGAGTTTCAGGTCGGGGATCTCGTACTCCTGAAAGTGTCTCCTTGGAAAGGAGTGATTCGATTCAGGAAGAGAGGCAACCTGGGGCCCCAGTATATTGGGCCGGTTAGGGTGATTGCGAGGGTGGGCAGAGTAGCATATTGTTTGGAGCTACCTACAGAGTTGAGCCAGATTCATGATACCTTCCACGTGTCTCAGCTGAGGAAGTGTATAGCCGACGAGTCGGTAGTGGTACCGTTGGAGGATATCCAGGTGGACGCGAGTCTGAATTATGTTGAGAGGCCGATCACAATCTTGGATCGAAAGACCAAGGTTCTGATGAACAAAGAGGTGCCCCTGGTTCAGGTCCAGTGGCAACATCAGAAGGGGTCCGAGCGGACTTGGGAGCCGGAGTTGGAGATGTGGGAGCAGCATCCGGAGTTGTTTTCGGCATGAGACTTCGAGGGCGAAGTCTGGTTCTAGTGGGGGAGAATTGTAACATCCCAAAATTCAGGTAAAGCTATTTAACACTTCTCCTTTTCCCAAGTTGTCAAGTTAACTCCCTTAAGTAAATGTTAGGCTTGTGAGTATGCTGGGCGTACCGAGGAGTACGCTACGTGTACTCGCACGCTTAATTTGGACGCGGACTCACCTGGGTACGCTGGGCGTACCCAGGGTTACGCTGCGCGTAGCGAGCCTAGGTGTAAACCCTAATTTGGGGCTTGTGCACTATAAAAGGAATGCTATGGCCTTGACCTCAGCGTCGATTCCAGAGAGTGAAACCCTAATAGAGAGTCCTCCTTTGTTTCTAGATAGTGTGTTGGTGTTCTAAGCTTCTAAGTGTCATTTCAAGGTGGTGGAAGAGAAGAAGAGGCCATTTTGGAAGGTAGAAGTTTGTGGGAAAGAGTAGATCCGAGCTTTTCAAAGGTTGGAGCTTTTGCCTGAGGTAAAAAGCTCAAAGCTTGCCTTGTCATTTGTGTTGTGTGCTTTTTGGACCAATTTCTAGGGTTTTTGGTCCCAAGATGGAGAATTTATGAGCAAATGGTCTCCATTGGCCTAGATGTATCATATTTCAGGACTATATGAGTTGTATGTTCATAAAAATGCAATCTTGGACGTAAATATTAAGCCATGCATGAGATCTAGACCTTTGGAGGAGAAAGGAAAGGTGTTAGAGGGTGTAGGGACCTTTACGGCCATGAAAAGGCTTAAAGGTTCCAACTTTATGGGATAAGAGGCTTAAGGACAGTCAGATCTGGAAGTTGAAGGAGTGTCTTAACCGTTTAAGACCAAAATCCATGGAATGGCTGAAGCTGAGAATTACGCTGGTCGTAACTCTCAGTACGTGCAGCGTAAGGGGTTGAGACCCCGATTGTGGTTCGCCGATGTACGCCCCACGTACAAAGAAGGTACGTGCCGCGTATTGCCTCCTGTTGACTTTCGTTGACTTTTAGGGTTTTGGTCAACCTTTGGACTTTTGGGTTAGGGAGGGGCAAAATGGTCTTTTACCCTTCTGTGGAAAGTGTAGAGTGGATTTAATCTAGCCTTTGAGAACCGTATTTATTTGAGAGTATTGTTATGTGTTTAGGCGGGGGGTAGACCAGTGCGTTCGAATGCGAGACTATCCGAGATACCGAGGTAAGTCTTCTCACTATACTGTATCTAGAAGGGTACCTATGTGTGACCGGAAGGTCTTATATGCTATGTGATATGTGCTACATGCTGATATGTGATATGTATGTGTTATGTATGCTATGTATGATAAGGACCGGAAGGTCAAGATGACATGGATCGGAAGGTCAGGAGGTTACGGACCGGAAGGTTGATGCAGGTAGGACCGGAAGGTCTACCGGGATTCGGGATGGAAGTCCCCTGAGACACTTGGACCGAAAGGTTCCACAAAGTTATGGCCTGGAAAGGCGAATGTGTTGTATGTGGTATATTGGGGAACTCACTAAGCATTTATGCTTACAGTGTTGTGTTATGTGTTTCAGGTACCAGTGAGGATTGCGGGAAGGTGCCGGCTTGATCCGTACACACACATGTGGAGTTTTACATATTATGATCTTGGGATGTGATGTTATGAGTTGTTATGTGATACAATGACATTTTTATAACAATTATGAATGAAAGTGTGTTTTTAAAATGTGAAAAATTGTTTTGAAATTTACGTCGTTACACGTTCGGGATTCATTATTTGTTAGATAAATAATGATATTAGTGCTCATTGAATAGAAATATCGTTCTCGTTCCATATCGTTATTTGTACTTGTTAATTGGGTACTTCATGTTCGTTCCATTTCGTTTATTGAAAAATAAGCCATTTTGAACTCTTGTCAAAATGACCCTACATTATCGAAATTGGCAAATATGGTCTTTCGTTTCTATGAATTATCGGCTCAGGCCCATATTAGTCAAAAGAAAAGTGTCAAGTCATAATTTGTGAAAATTTATGACTGCAGGTTATGACACGCATTTTCTATTTTATGACATATAGAACATTACTTATGTTCCTAAAGGTTTTACGACAACAATTTATGACATGCAAATATTTTTGTCATGAAAACTCTATTTTCGTATATTGTTCTTGATATAACTATTTATATTAAAGTATTTATAAATAAACTCAACTAGTCAGTTAATCTGGTAAAAGTCATGAGCACGAAATGATATTCCAAGATAACCTTTATATTTATGTTTGACCAAGAGTGATTCCAAAATGTTATTATTTCCATAGTTTAATCACTTTCCAAAATATTTTATCTAACAACTTCTTTAAGTAAAGCTTGAAGCAATTCCTTATAGTTGTTGTTATAAAAATTCGTGACTTATACTTGGTATATATTAGTTCTTGTTTCTAAACATGTTTTGTGAAATATAATCCAAACTCTTGAGACTTAACCATAATCTCGAGTTTTTTGGACTAAGAGTAAGGAATTTCATACTTAAGCACATGTAAGATGGCATGCATACACAATAAGCAACTAGATCATGATTTACACAAGGCTCTGACTTGTATTCTCCCCGCAAAACAATAAAAGCTTAGAAAAAGTGGGGGTATGAAGCTCACCTGGAGTTGGTTGAGGAGTTGTTTGGAGTGATGGAGTGGAGATTCGAAGCCTAAACTTTGGCTAAGATGAGGAACTTCCCTGGGAGGAATGTTTTCCTAAAGGTGATTATCACATATTATTATGAATAAAATAATATGGATTCATCTTGAAAATTATAAAATATTAGATGAGTGGGGAACTTACTTTAAAATTTCCTGGAAGAAGTTGTGAAATTTTCCATCAGCAAGATTCTTGTTTTTGCCTTGGAGATGAGTTTTGAGGGAAAAATGGGAAAGGCGAGAGAAAATGTGAAGTCTAAACCCCTTTACTGTCGTTTCCTTGAGGAGTATAAGAAAAAGGGAGGGAATCTTTGGTGCATGGGGATCTGATGGTCCATGCATTGTTATTTGGTGGGTAAAGCATTGAATACTGCGACTTGCATGGGGAAATGGAAGATTACATCAAATCACAAGGTCAAACCTCCTTGTCCTTATCTTGATTTAGGATAGGATATTTCTAAATCCTAAACTTATATTTTATGTAAATATGATTTAAACAATTAATTTTGGCATAAAATAGAGGTTTTAGGGGTCTCCGTTAAGAAAACATGAGTTTGGTGGGATTCCCGACGTCAAAATACCTTAAAATGAGGGTCTGAAGGGCTTGATAAGGTTTCCGGAGCCTCTTAGAAAAAATCTGGAGTCGTAGCATGAATTTCGAAGTCTAAACGAAGTTTGGAGGGAAGTCAGCTAGCCCTTCCGAAGTGATGCGAGGCGATGTCTTCCGGAGCTCATCCTTCCGAAGTCATGCGAGGTTGTCTGAGGCAAGGGGAGTTCCAAAGATTTGCTTCCTCTTGGCTCCTTAGAAGGCATTCTGGACAAGAGGTTCAGGACCAAGAGGGTTCCGGACCAAGAGTTTCCTCTTCCGGTTTTTGAGCTGTATTTGACTGAGGAAGGTACTTAGAGAGATTTGAGATACGTGGAGAGATTTGGGAGAGATTTCACATACTTAGAGAGATTTGGGAGAGATTTCACATACTTGGAGAGATTTGGGAGAGATTTCACATATTTGGAGATATTTGGGAGAGATTTCATATACTTGGAGAGATTTGGGAGGGATTCGATATAATTGGATAAATTTCACATACTTGGAGTGATTTGCATTCTAACAGTTCATGGCTCATTAGGAACTCATATTGTACACTTAGATGTGTTAGCAAAAGTCTCACAATAGTCCTTGCTTACTTGAGGACGAAATTTCCTAGCCAAAACGATAATTGTGACATCATCCCCCGTTAGAGGGAATTTCGTCCTGAAATTCTTTCGAAAGATAGGGTTATGAATGCGAAAATGGGTGAGGGTACTTTTGATTTATTTGGTCCTTGCGTTCCCAAGTGAATATCGGCTCACGCCTAGTGTTCCCTTGAACCTTCACCATCGGGATGTGGCTTTGTTTTGTGTGCTTAACTTTTCTATCCATAGTCTCGATAGGTTGATCAATTATTAGGAGGTTCTAGCTTACTTCAATCTTGTCTAGTGGGATAAGGAGGGTTTTGTTTGATAGACACTTCCTAGGTTCGACACATGGAACACAAGATGTACATCACTAAGCTTGGAGGGTAGTTGTAGTTTGTAGGCTACCATACCGATCTGTGTGAGGATCTCGAATGGTCTGGTGCATCGGGGATTTAGTTTACCTTTCCTTTCAAATCGTGTCATCTTTCCCCAAGGGAAGATCTTTAATAATACCCTGATTCCTTACTTGGGATTTCAAGGTATAAATCTGCTATCTGCATAACTCTTTTTGTCGGCGTTGCGATGTTTGGGGTCGTGTTCGAGTTTGGACTATCCTTTCTGTGGTTTCTCAAATAACCTTGGGTCTTAGTGAGTGTTCTATTGGGCGTTTTTCATCTTGTCGGCTGGTTATCTCCCACCTCAGCCCAAACAGAGGATGATCTGCACAACTGGCCAACCAGGGCCTCGAGGGGGTGCAACTCTTATGCTCGAGTGGTAGTTGTTGGTATATGAGTACTTGATTAGGGATTTGTCTAGCATTAGCTGAAGATTCGATTGCGTGATTTAGGGTCAGGTGGGTCTCTTAAGCCTTGCCAATGTCTACCACACATGCTTCTCCCCAGGGTGTGGGTGTCCTTGTTTACCTTGACCTCGACAAGTGGGATTTCTAGAGTTTTGGTGGTCTGACACTCATGAGTGCCGAACACATGGAAGGTAAAATGTTGGAAACTAGGTTCTTAGGTTAATCGGAGGCTATGGGTTATTGGGCCCTTTCTTGGCGAGGCCTTTTGAATGTTCTTCTAGGGATCGGGATCCTGGTGTCCTAGAAGTAGAGTTTTTTGGGCCTTAAGAGTTGGTACTATGGTCACCATGGTTGAGTTTGCGTGTGATGTAGATAAATTTATGAGTCTTAGATTATCTTGGGAGTTTTCTCCCTAGGGTTTTTCCCATGCTAATGGTAGGTCGGCCCTTGCCAGTCCCTTGCTGTTGGTTGAACATGTCTTCGATTCGGGGTAGGGAGTATCGATCCTTAAGGATGGGGTCGTTTGGCTTAATCGTAGTCGGTGGTGCCTATGGTAGTCTCGTCTTTCTCCCTTATGAGTTAGACAGGTGCTTCCTGTGGTTAGGGACTGGGTCTGATGTTTAATTTACATATTATACCGTTCTTGTGATCAGGCACCATCTGTTCTGGTGACCGTGCTAAGTGGTATCGGGTGTTTGGTCATTGGGGTGGTTCCAGGAGTCGAGGTGATTCTATCTCTGCGTAGCACATGGTTGAGGTTTCCAAATGGATTTTGGGACTCTTTGGGGAAAGGTTGGAAGCCTTCCGGATTCCCTTGATGCCTTTTGCTCCTTGATTTTTAATCTTTATTGGGGCTAGGGAAAGGGCTTGGTATCTCTTACATATGGACTTAAGGGTCCAGTTGATAGGGATTTCGTCGTTATCGACTGAAAGAGTTTAGTTATCTAGTTGGGTAAGACGAAAGTCTATTTGCATAGCTCGAGGTTTATAAGGTGAGGATCTAGTATGTCCGTGCCAATTGGCGACATTGGACTCCTTGTTACAATAGGTGTTACATCGATTTGGGGAGTATTGGTTGCTAGGAATGACAGGGTGTTCTATGTTCATGTTCTTATCATTGCTAGTTTCATTTTCATTGTTACCATTGGGTCTATCTTGTTTCTGCTTGTTGGTGTTCTAATGTTCATGGGTGTTGCTATAAAACAAGGGAATTCGGAATCCAAATTCCGCTAGGTTGTTCTACTATAGATGGATGTGACCTAACCATAACTACTTAGGGTTTCCAAAAGATAATTAACCGTAGGGTTCTGTCCTAATCACTATTCAGGCCAGGACAGGAAAAATGATGTGGGATCGCATGCTCTTAGTTTATGGAATCCTAACTATATATGATACTAACGTCCATATGAAACCGTCATGGTCCATTCGTGAGGATCCCTAGCTTCGCGTGATTTACAGGATTTGCTCTAACGAGAAAATAGTTTTTGGATTATATTTTTAATTGACAAAAACTTTTTGTGAAAATTTGTTACATAAACTTTATTGTTTGGAACGTACCAAAAATCTCGGTAGGGTTTCTTATCGTCTCTTCTTGTCTAGTTGTCAACTCCCTCGTCAGTCATCTCTATTGGACAATTTCTCTTGAAATGTCCTATTGTATCGCACTTGTGAAAAGCTGGACTTACTTTTGGGTTGAGGGTCAGAGTGACGTATGGGGTCGGGGCCCAACAGTAGCGGGAGGTGTGCGCCATCTTGTTGCACCTTTCGCAACGAAATGTCTGGCAGACTCCCCAATGATGATATTTGCACTTGTTGCAGGGTGGATTGTGATGGGTTTTAGACAAAAGAACATCCTATGTGCTCATGAAAACCCTAATGCTTGGATCTAGGTTTCTCTATTGTACATGCAATTCATCGAAGACTCAAGAACCCTAATCTAGCATATGTATTTCGAAATAAACATAAGAATACAAATCTAGATGATTACCTCTTCTTCAATGGCTTGAATCTTCTTGTCTTTGGAGCTTAGAGTCACAAGTGTCACTCCTCTAATGGCTTATAAACACCACAAGCAAGAGGATGACTAAAGAGAAGGAGGAGAAGCACCAATGTCGTAAGGTTCTTCCAAAAGAGTTCCCCACGTTTTTGGGCTATAGGGGTCTTTATATAGTGAGACAATTAGGGTTATCAGCTAGGAAACCCTAAATTGACTGCTTAGGCCTAAGCAGCCCATGGACTCCCTTTAGAACAACCCTTGGACGAATTCCTTATGGGCTTCTCATAGAATTCGTCCAACCTATGTTCCAAGGTGATCCATAGCCCAATTGCAACTATCTTATAATTACAATTCCAGTCCCCTAAGTTTAACTAATGTCTTTTAGTCACAAAACTAATTATCAATTAATTCTTGACTAATATTAATTTAACAATATGATTTCTCCTTTAATATATTGTTCATATAATATATTAATAAATCATAATTAATCCTTTTTCTCCATAAATCATCCTATCAAGTTGCTTTGGTGAAGGCAACCCAGAAGGACCATGCACAACCGGGTCCAGTACATACCAAATATAGTTACGAGCTTAGATGCTAATCCAACAGTCTCCCACTTGGATAAGTCTAGTAACTAGAATGTAAGTACAATTCGATTAGCAATCATAGCTCTCAAAGACGCTGTCGAACTCTGATCTTATCAGCAACGTGTCTTTTAGATAAAGGATCGTATATTCCTCCATTCTAGATATCGTATGAACTAAGTCATGGATTTTAATCATACTCTCTGTTCATGTGTTGTTTCCCAATTTCCGATTTATGACGAATGACAACAAACTACAAGTGAACACATCAACTAAGTCTCGACTTTGCCAAGCACTTAGGGTGTCATCACGAAATCATCGAGGGGCCCACAAATATCACTTTTATCCAAATTTGGGTAAAAGGAACGGATAAACTTCGACTCAGTTGTCGCTTGTACTCACTTACTGAATCACACACAACAATATGTTTTATAACACCAAGTTACTGGTGCGTTTACATATTATCAATGTGTAACCGACTCGCAAGATACAACTCACACATCTCGGTTTCAAGAATACAAGATATTATCGTCTCACCAATCACTCATGATAAAATCCATGAAGCGATCCAAGTGAGCGTGGGTTTAATCCAATACTCTAATCTTATAGTAGTACTCATGAAATCTGTAGCAAACTTGTGCTATGACTAAATGCTTTAGTCAATCTACAGACGGATTCATGACAGTCTTCTTTCATACCTACTTCCAAAGTATGAGCGACTGTGGAGGGTTTGAATAATCTTATTATTTGAGAAGTCAAAACATGCAAAGTAAAACACAAGAATAATACTAATCCTATATGGTCCCAAACCTTTGAGTATGTATACTTATTAATCATTATTTTTTGTTTCGGGTAATCAACTTCTTACTTGAATTATAACAACAATTGTCCCATGCTCTTAGCATGCACACTATGTTTTCCTATAGTCCTTACTTTGTGAAATAGATCAAATGAACACATTTCCAATGATGCTCATTTCACAATTCCTAATCTTAATCAATTAGTGTAAGAATACAAATTCTTGCCACTATTAGAATATGTTAGATTCTATTTTATGCAACGGTCCTTTCGTAATATCACAGCGCCAAAGTCACCAAGACTTTGCCAATGAAATTACAAAGTGCTTTATTGGAGATTTTTACAAGACAATTCCATAGTCATGAAGTCTCACATTCAAAGTACATTCCTTTGAACATCCTTCTTGCATAGAAGTTTCTAATCTAGACATAGATTCTTAACGTCCAACTCCCAATAAGGAAACATTTCCATATTTGCCATATGACAACTCATTCTAAATAGAGTCTTATCTATTCATAATAATGTCAATATGGTCCATCCATGACTATACTTCCAACTATCCACAAGTGATCAATCATTGGCGAACCTTAGATTGTCCTTTACAGTTGTTTAATTATTTTAATCAAATCCTGTTCTATTCCCTTTTCCCTCTAAATGCCCTAGGCATTTGGAAAATTTTAGAACGGTTGAATATTACAGCATATGCAATCGATCCTATACCCGAAGTGTGTAGGATACAATTCATAATGAAAAACGTGATACTTTACCAGTGTCTTGCTATAATATTGCCATAGTATTTCTATTTGCCGTGTTCTCAAAATTCAAACTATGAAGAGGGATGCCGTAATCATAATCAAACTTTTTGAATGCAAATAGTAACTATATCCTTGACTAAATTCAATTAAAATTTCTCGATCTAAGCTTTTAGATTGGAAATGAAGTATAACATTCTCTCCCTTAATTATAGCAAAAACAACTTTTCAACCCCTGCAACTTTGCAATGTGAAACTTTCTGTCTTTCTACAATTAATATTGCCAACTTGCAATACTTAAATAATAATCATGCTCCCACTAACATGATCGTTATATCCATTCTAGCATAACATTTATACTCCCACTAGCTTTCACATGTATTCAAAAAACAGTTAGACTTCTAGACTTCCAAAGTTCATATTTCCAATACGATGTGCTTCGATAAGCCTTTTATCTAAGCTTCTGAAACTCACACACCTTTCCTTAGACAGCTCACATGTTTGTCTAAACTAATTCATAACTTATATTACTAAGTCCCAAATGTTCAGACTAATTGCCAAATCTCACCATTCGAACTATGAAGAGGGATGTCATAATCATAATCAAATTTGAGAATGTAATTACATAATCGCTATCTTCTTAGAATCTCTCTTAGTGAAAGCGTATCCTCACAATCATTTTCATGAAGGAGAGAAACCTTATGAAACTTAGATTTTATGGTGCATGTATTCCTATCCATGTGATTTTCTCATAAGCATAATCATAAGATAATGTTTGTGATGAATTCAAACTCTTATGGACAGAACTTGTTCATTCTTAATTTCTTGCCATCAAGGGTCCTACAATTGCTTCCAAGTTATTTAGCAGCTCACCTATGCCAGTCAATGTACTTTCATTGAACAAGGTGCTTGCCTTATGTAGTCTATTGAGAACTCGTAGAACTCAAATGCATAATCACTCAACTGGAATGGCACGAAAATATAATTTTGTCAACACGATAGGTTACAATCCTCTAGTCGTATGCTAGTGTTCAATAGGTTTACTTCTTGATTTGTTCATGAAACTTTTCAAGATCTTTAGACTCCCACTGACCTCTTGACATATTAGATTCTCTTATCAAGAAACATTTCTTGACAAAAACAAATATCCAAGAGTTAGTGTGTGTCTATATCAAGACAAAACTGCACGCAATCTGGTACTAATTGGTCTTTTTCTTATTCAAGACATCACAACTTACCAAAATGTGTAAGTGTAAGAACATTCCTACTTAAGATTATCTCACTCAAGTCACAATCTTGGAGTATGACTCTATGACTTGATTTTGGAACGAAGTATGATACATCTTATTGATGGGTTTTATGCATAAAAACAATCCTATGTGCTCATACAAACCCTAATGCTTGGATCTAGGTTTCTCTATTGTACATGCTTTGAATCCAAGACTTACAACCCTAGATCTATCATATATATTTCGAAATCAACATCATAAGAACAGATCTAAGTGTTTACCTCTTTCAAATAGCTCGAAATCCTTGTAGTCTTCTTGATCTTGAGCTTAGAGTCACAATTGTAACTCCTCTAATGGTTCAAAAACCCCACAAGCAAGAAGGAAATATGAGAGAGGGTGAGAGATGCTAAAATCGGCCCTAGGGTTCTCTTGGAATCAAGTGTAGCCGATTTTCATAGCCTAGGGGTCATATTTATACTGTAGGCTGCTAGGGTTTTAGTCTAAACCCTAATAGACAGCTTAACCACCAACCAGCCCAAGGAACCTTTTGGAATAAGGCCTTTGACGAAAATATGATGGATCCCCATCATAATTTCATTCCCCCTTAAGTCCATTAGGTTTCCCAGCCCAAAACTCAACTATCATACATTTGACAGTTTATGCCCCTTTATTTAATTAATCTCTTTTAGTCACCAAATTAATTCCTAATTAATTTATGACCAATACTAATTAAATAAATATGATTTCTCCTTTAATATATTATTCTTATAATATATTAATAAACCATAATATCCTCTCTCTCTCTCTCTCTCTCTCTCTCCTTAAATTACCTTGTCAAGTTGCTTTGGCGAAGGCAACCCAAAAGGACCATGCACAACCGGGTCAAGTACATACCAAATATAGTTACGGGCTTAGACACTAATCCAACAGTCTACCACTTGGATAAGTCTAGTAACTCTATCTCACATATGACTTCAGGATCCGATTAGCAATCGTAGCTCTTATACGTCGCTGTCAACTCTGATCAACAACTTGTCCTTCAGATAAGGGATCATATAATCCTCTGTTCTAGATATCATGATGACAATACTTATTGTCCAACATTTGTTCCTCGATTTCTGACTTGTTTGACATAGAATTTAGTTGAACACATCAACTTCATTCTGACCAGGCCCGACACATAAATCAAACCGAATCATCGAGTGGCCAAGATATCACCTTTATTCTCATAGAATAAAAGGAACATATTAACTTCGACTCATATGCATGTATTATTTACCACTTAAATCATGCACAACAATGTGTTTTATAACATCAAATTACTAATGCGTTTACACATCATCAATGCATAACAAACCAACAAACAACAACCATATCTCTAAGTTTTAAGACTATATGATATTATCGCTTTGCGATCACTTAAGGTAAAACACCATGAAGTGATTCAGGCAAACGCGTGTTTATTCCAATGCTCAAATCATATTCATAAGCACCCATGAACTTTGCAGCAAACTTTTGCTATGCCCAAAACCTTTTAGACAATCTACAAACAATTCATGACAGTCTTCATTCACATCTACTTCCAAAATGTGAACGACTGTGGACTGTTCGAATAATCATATCATTCAGGAAGTGAAAACATGCAAAACTGAAACAATAGATAAATAACCAACACAAGATAGTAGCTTTACTCATAAATAACCCAACTTTATTTATTCATCAAATGTCAAGTACAAATTATCTATTACACGTTTCCTATCCAATCCAAACTTATATCATCCTTCAGCCCAATGCTCCTAGCGTGCTGCAAGTGTTTGACCCTACTCAGTCCCTTCGTAAGGGGATCTGCTGGGTTTTCTTCTGATGATACCCTCTTCACAACAAGGAGTCCCTCTTCTACCCGATGTCTAAGAAAATGGTATTTTCTGTCGATATGTCGAGATCTACCATGATCTCTTGGTTCCTTGGTCAAGGCAACCACTCCTTCATTATCACAGAAAATTTCCATCGGCTCCTTTATGGATGTCATAACTCCAAGGTCTCCAATGATCCGTCTGAAAACTAGCGTCACTGTACCCTCGTACCCTTAAGTCATCACTCCCACCGAGGACTAGAAACCATTCCTTGGTCCTTCGTAGGTACTTAAGAATATTCTTAACTGCAATCCAGTGAGCTCTACCAGGGTTCCCTTGATATCTGCTAACCATGCTCAAGGGCCACATCAGGGCGAGTACAAGTCATAGCATACATGATAGAGCCTATTGCGGAAGCATAAGGTACTCGGCTCATATCAGCTATCTCTGCCTCTGTACTTGGGCTCTGAGTCTTACTCAGCTTGGTATTGCTTTGGATTGGCAACTCCCCTTTCTTGGAATTTTCCATACTAAAATGCTTTAGTACCTTATCCAAGTATGTATCCTGACTGAGTCCTATCAATCTCTTTTCCCTGTTTCTCACTACCCTTATTCCTAGAATATAAGCAGCCTCTCCGAGGTCCTTCATAGCGAAACATTTCCCAAGCAAGGACTTGACCTCCTGCAAGGTTAGGACGTCGTTTCCTATGAGCAGTATGTCATTGACATATAATATGAGGAAGCTCACTATACTCCCGCTGGCTTTGACATATACACAAGATTCATCTTCGCTTCGCAGAAAGCCAAACTCTTTAACTTTCTCGTTAAAACAAAGATTCCATCTGCGAGACGCTTGTTTCAATCCATAAATGGATTTATCAAGCTTGCATACTCTATTTGGATGCTTTGCATCGACAAAACCCTCTGGTTGATTCATGTAAACATCCTCAGCCAACTTTCCATTAAGGAAAGCGGTTTTCACATCCATCTACCATATTTCATAATCATGAAACGCAGCTATTGCGAGCATTACCCTAATAGACTTTATCTTCGCAACTAGTGAGAAGGTCTCATCATAGTTAACTCCGGGAGTTTGAGTAAAGCCCTTCGCAACCAATCGTGCTTTATAAGTATGCACTTTCCCATCCATGTCCGTCTTCTTCTTGAAGATCCACTTGCACCCGACTGTCTTACGACCCGGTACATTATCAACCAAATTCCAAACTTGGTTGTCGTACATGGACTGAATCTCGCTGTCCATTGCCTCTTTCCATTTAGCAGACTCCGGGCCTGCCACGGCTTCCTTGTAGCTGCTAGGTTCGTCCAAATTCATTAGTGTTTCATCACTAATAAACATATACCCTTCACTAGTAATATGAAAACCATAAAACTGGGGTTGAACACTAACCCTACTAGAACGTCTAAGAGGTAAGGACTCGTCAACGGGCTCAACATGAGTTTCTTCCTTGGGTTGAGTGCCAGTGTTAGAGGTTCCTTCATCGCTTTGCTCTGGAATCTCTTCAAGATCAATTTTCCTCCCACTGTCCTCTTGGCTTATCAATTCCCGTTCTCGGAAAACTCCTCTTCTAGCAAGGAAGACAACATTGTCACTCACTCTATAGAAAAGATAGCCAAAAGACTTTTGTGGACAGCCGATGAAATAACACTTCTCACTACGAGGTTCGAGCTTGTCGTGAGTCTCTCGTCTTACGAAAGCCTCGCATCCCCAAACCTTAATATGTGCCAACGAGGGAGCTTTCCCTGTCCACATCTCGTAAGGAGTCTTGGTAACCTTCTTGGTGGGAACTAAGTTAAGGAGATGGGCGGCAGTCTCTAAGGCATACCACCAGAACGCTATTGGTAACGAAGTCTGAGTCATCATAGAACGAACCATGTCCAACAAGGTCCGATTACATCTCTCAGCCACACCCTTCAATTATGGCGTTCTCAGAGGCGTCAATTGCGAAACAATTCCGCATTCTTTTAGATAGTCGTGAAACTCAAGACTTAGGTACTCTCCTCCTCGGTCTGACCGAAGCATCTTGATTTTCTTGCCCAATTGATTCTCCACTTCATTCTTAAACTCTTTGAACTTTTCAAAGGTTTTCGACTTTTGCTTGAATAAGTAGATATATCCATATCTGCTATAATCATCCGTAAAAGTCACGTAGAAGCAACAAGCATTCCTTGTGGTGGATCTAAAGGGCTCACACACATCTATGTGTATGAGATCCAACAGACCCTCACCCCTTTCACAAGTGCCAGTAAAGTGTGACTTGGTTGTCTTCCCAAGAAAATAAGATTCACACATGTTATCGTCCTTAAGGTTGAATGACTCCAACACTCCATCCTTTTGGAGTTGGGCTATTTGTTTCTTGTTGACATGGCGAAGGCGACAATGCCACAAGCATGCTTTGTCTAGGCTAGTAGACGAATCAATATTCAAAACATCATTTCCTAAATTATCAACAACCACATAGATTCATAAATCCCATTACAAGGTAATGCATTGAAATAAAAGACACCATTAAAATATACATTAATAGAACCATTACTATTATCAAAAGAATATCTGAAACCTTGTCTAAACAATCCATGAAATGAAATAATGTTTCTTGCCATATCTGGTGAATAACAACAATTATTTAAATCTAGCCCTAACCCATTACTTAACACTAAAGGATAAACTCCGACTTTGGTCACAGGTGACGATCTTCTGTTTCCCATAATCAAGTTCATCTTTCCATGTTCCACTTCCCTACTTCTTTTTAGGCCCCGCATATCAGAACAAATGTGGAATCCACACCCTGTATCAAGAACCCATGAAGTAGAAAATGATGAGTTGTTAGATTTAATAGAATACATACCTACAAAGGTGGGCTTAATCTTCCCATCCTTTATATCTTGTAGATACTTAGCGCAACTTCGTTTCCAGTGGCCCTTTTCGTGGCAATAGAAGCACTCTGCTTCCTTGGGACCGGAGGAGGGTTTAGCGGGGTCTGCTTTGGCCCCACTAGAGGATGAACCATCACGGGACTTCCTTTTTTGGTGTCTCTTACATGGAGCCTTCCTCTTTTTACCCTTTCCTTGACATATTGCCATCATAGGAGCAGCCACAGTAGGGGATTGTGCAACAGATTTGTCTTTGAGCTTGCTCTCAATAGTCCTCAACAGTCCTTGGAGCTTGCTCAAGGAGACCTCTTCCTTGTTCATGTGGTAGGTCATCCTGAACTGGTTGTAGCAGGAGGGCAAGGAGTGGAGGATTATGTCGATAGCCAAATCCTCATCAAACTTAACATTAAGTTTGAGAAGACGATCAACATACCTCTGCATTTTCTACAAATGAGAGGTTAGGGATTCTGCACTCCCCATCTTAGTGGTGATCATGTTAGTAAGGATCTCATAGCGCTCTTTCCTTGCGCTCTGGTGATACCTGTCCGGCAAATCCTGATGCATTTCATATGGATACATGTCCTCATAGGACTTTTGGAGTTCGAGGTTCATGGTGGCCAGCATGATGCAATGAACTTTCGTAGCATCACACTTGTGGGCCTCAAAGGTGGCCAACTCTTCAGGAGTAGCAACATCTGGGATGATCTTTTCAAGCTTTTCATCGAGGACATATTCTTTGTCCTCGTAGCGTGTGGTCATGCGAATAACCCTCTTCCACTTGCTGAAGTTTGACCCATCAAATGTCACCTTTTGACATAGGTTCATCAATGAGAATGGCCCAGAAGCGTTGTTGTTTTTGTTGTTGTTTGTAGACATCTGAAAGAGAAAGGAACAAAGTTTGATTAGAAATGAGTCCCTAATTAAACACCCAAATGAGATATTAGGGCTAGGACCCAACAACATTATTTACAACTTAGAAAGGGATGCCGTCGTCTAAAAGTAAATAATTTGAAGGTAAGTGAATGACGATTCACTAATTCTCACCATGAAAAACGAAAAAAGAGATTTAAGTTTTAAATGTATTTGAAAACTCCTAGATCTTTGAGATTCATTGAACTTTTCAATGACATGTTTAAATCTCGTTATGCACTTCAAATTTGCGACTGGGATACCGAGGATCGCAAACAAGTTGTGAATAACCATGCGAATCAACATGGTGCACTCAATGTCTCTATCACCTAATCAATATGCCAGTAAACCACACACGCTCCATTGATCTATGAAAAACATCGAGTCACCCTTCGCTACCAATGTCATTCCCAAATTAGTGTGCCGATTAACGACACGCGCTCCACCAATGTTTGACAAGGGTACAAAGTGTAATTCCATGGGTTAGCAACATTTTCACATTTTACCCTAAAGTAACTAAGATTGGGAATTTGTAAAACATTGTAGTTACTTTTTATCTTACATTATACTTTTAATGAGGAGTGGATTGCCCTATCCTACCCGTTCGGCTAACGACCCTCCACTAGTCAAGCAAGCGGTGGGTGTTAGTGTACACTCATTAAGCGCCATTTTATAGGTAGCAACCTTATACCCACCTTATAGACTGGCTTCGTGAATGAGGCCTACTAACAGTAAGACTAGCATTTTAAGTTATATATATATATATATAATTGTGTAATTATATATATATATATATATATATATATATATTAATTAATTAAGCATGTAATATTATAATAGTATAGGGTTGAATTTTATACTTGTAAAATTCTAAGGGTTTGAAATTTAAATTATTCAAAATTAAACTTTTAATCACAAAATTTAAAATTCAAAACTTGAGGACAAGTTTTGAAGTTTTCAAAACATAAGGGATCAAATAACAAATAATACAAAATAAACAATTAATTTTATAATTATTTATATTTGACCTAATCCTATTTTAGTCACAAGATAATTACCAAATAATTTAAATAATCCATATTTATCATATAAACAACTAAGATTCAAAAGATTTGAAATTATCTATTGTTTTGGCAGGGATAATCATTCAAATACAATAAAATTCTGATTTTATCTTCAAAAAAATGATTTAGGCATTAATTCAATAACAAAACAGCAACAAAATCCCGAAATATCATCTGCCTGATGCACAGACTTGCTGAGTCAGACTTGGACTCGCTGAGTAGGGACAACGCACCGAGTCCAGATACTTCGCCGATTTGAGACGGGCAGAGGCAAGAAAACACAATTTTCAGCAATTAAACAGTTAAAGCATCACATACAATTGAAACCAATCATGTCTCTAATACCACTAATGGGTTTTATGCATAAGAACAATCCTATGTACTTATACAAACCCTAATACTTGGATCTAGGTTTCTCTATTGTACATGCTTTGAATCCAAGACTTACAACCGTAGATCTATCATATATATTTCGAAATCAACATCATAAGAACAGATCTAAGTGTTTACCTTTTTCAAATAGCTTGAAATCCTTGTAGTCTTCTTGATCTTGAGCTTAGAGTCACAATTGTAACTCCTCTAATGGTTCACAAACCTCACAAGCAAGAAGGCAATAGAGAGAGGGTGAGAGATGCTAAAATCGGCCCTAGGGTTCTCTTGGAATCAGGTGTAGCCGATTTTCATAGCCTAGGGGTCATATTTATATTGTAGGCTGCTAGGGTTTCAGTCTAAACCCTAATGGACAGCTTAGCCATCGGCAGCCCAAGGAACCTTCTGGAATAAGGCCTTGGACAAAAATATGATGGATCCCCATCATAATTTCGTTCCCCCTTAAGTCCATTAGGTTTCCCAGCCCAAAACTTAACTATCATACATTTGACAGTTTATGCCCCTTTATTTAATTAATCTCTTTTAGTCACCAAATTAATTCCTAATTAATTTATGACCAATACTAATTAAATAAATATGATTTCTCCTTTAGTATATTATTCTTATAATATATTAATAAACCATAATATCCTCTCTCTCTCTCTCTCTCCTTCAATTATCTTGTCAAGTTGCTTTGGCGAAGGCGACCCAAAAGGACCATGCACAACCGGGTCAAGTACATACCAAATATAGTTACGGGCTTAGACACTAATCCAACACTTATTGACTTAACCATTTCAACAATTATCCATTCCTCTTCTTAGCCAAACCAGTGCACTAAGGTATCCTTAGAGGATGAATTGTAATATGGTTCTTACGATTACCAAGACGATCACAAAACATGATACAAAAGTACTCTCCCTTCTTCTTAGATTGGAGAAACTTTTATCTTTCTGCCTAAATGATTCTTCTTATTCGTTCTGCCATTCATTGAAACTTTTCAATGATTCAGAATTACACTTAATCTTGTAAGTATAACCGCATTTACTAGACTTTTAGTTAATTATGACGAATAGTTTTATTGTTATTTGTGGTGGACTTGACTAGTGCACAACATTGTGTTCTAGTCCTTTAGTCTTTCACTTGACTCACATACTTGTGTGATCAAGGAATTAATCTTAATTTCCAAAGTACCAAGATTTCCATACATTACACAATACATGTTGTATGATTCCAAGTTTCTGTCCAATTGAAACTTGGGTGATGGGAATCTTTCCTTACTTAGAAAATTTTGACACTACCATAGAAAACATAACTAAGAATCACATCCATTTATAGAAATACACAAACATCAATTTTTCACAACGATTTCATTGCAAGGATATATATATATATATATATATAAAAGACAAATCAAAACTTTATTTTATTCATAAAAGCAACGGAAAACATGTATTTGTAATGCAAAATCAACTGAAAAACTATGTAATCAAATATTCCTAACAACTCTATCATAACTTTCTAAGCCCAAAATTTGATCTTCGAATCCATGCGATCGTGATCCATTTCTTCGTGATCAGACTCATCTTGCTCTTCCATCAAGCTTCCTCTCTTTTCTCTGATCATGCAAAACATTCAAATGTAATCTTATCACATTATGTATTCAGAATCAATGAATAGGAACTTAATGGAGTTAGATAGTGGATTTTACCTGAAGTAGAGCCAAACGTCTTGACTCTCCCATCTCTAAGATCTCTCTGGTAGATTGGGCAACTTCGTCTCCAATGCCCTTTCTTTTGGCAATAAAAGCAAATTGACTCTTTTGGAACAACACACAGAACTACTTCAGACCTTGCCTTTCTCTTATGATCAAACTTTTCGACCATGGCATGCCTTTCGTTTCCATTGTCTATGTCCATAGAGGTTTGGAAGGCAGATCCACCAATCAACTTTGCTTCTACAGTGCGCCAAATCATTGCTGATTCAGCAACAACAATCAAATAGGTGAGATCGATGAGGGTCACACTGTGGTCTATCATATAGTACTCTCTTATGAGCTCACTATATGAGTCAGGAAGCGAATGAAGAACCCAATCAACAGCTAGCTCGTCATAGACAAGGACTCCCAACACTCATAACCTATCAATGTGTAACTTCATCTTTAAGACGTGAGCACACACGGGTTTTCCATCTTCATGTTTGATCGCCAACAGGACTTGAGTGAGCTTGAATTTTTCAAGCCTTTGAACTTGTGGGTTAGGGAGAACAAAAGGAGGAGGTGGAGGAAGTGAAGCATGATCTCGTGTTCCTCGATCGAATCATGGAATATCATCTTCATGTGGAAAGCTTGTTCCACGAGATTTGGGAAGACCATAGTTGTCATACTTTGACATCTACAAAACAGGATAAAATTCAAGTTAGTTGATTGATTGAGTCCTTAATAAAACACTCAAATGAGATATTAAGGCTAGGACCGAGCACAATACTCTACAACTTGGGAGAGGGATGCGGTAACCCAAATTGCAGAACATTTGAAGGTAAGTGAATGACGATGCACTAATTTTCCACCATGAAAAACGAAAAAGAGATTAAGTTTTAAATGTATTGAAAAATCCTAGATCCTTTGAGATTCATTGAACTTTCCAATGGCATGTTTAAATCTCTATACGCCCCTTGATTTGTGACTGGGATGCCGAGGATCACAAAACAGGGTGTGAATAACCATGCAAACTTACATGGTGCCCCCAATCTTACAGTCATCTATTCGATGTGCCGGTTAACCACATACGCTCCACTAAACTATGACAAACATCGAGTCACCCTTTGCTACCTTTTCTTGGAACCTATTTAGTGTGCTGGTTAACCACACACGCTCCACTAACGTCTTAGCAACGGTACAAAGTGTAATTTCATGGAATTGCATCAATTCACTTTTGCCTAAAGTAACTAAGATTGGGAATTTTAGTAAGACATTTAGTTACTTTAACATTCATTATACTTTTAATGATGAGAAGGTTTGCCCTATCCTACCTGTTCGGCTAACGATCCTCCACCAATCAAGGAAGCGGTGGGTGAGAGTGAACACCCATTAAAGGACCATTTTATAGGCCATAACCTTATACCCCACTTATAGATCGGCTTCGTGAATGAGGCCTACTAACGGTAAGACTAGCAGTTTAAGTTATACATATATAATATTATAATTTTAATGTTATATATAGTATAAGGGTGTATTTTACACTTATAAAATACTATGTGGTCTAATTTAACAAATTACACTTTTAATTTAATTAAATGTAACCATATCATTATGGATTTATTAACTCTCTCTTAATTATACACTTTATTAATTTAATAAAACCATAAGGGTGTGATTTGAACTTTTTAAAAAATTAGGGTTTTAGAATTTAACATTTTAAAATTAAACTTTTAATTAAAATTTTAATTCCAAAACTTGAGAGCAAGTTTTGAAACATTTCAAATCGTTAGAGTTTAGAATTTAAATATTTCAAAACTAAACTTTTAATCAAAATTTAAATTCCAAAACTTGAGGGCAAATTTTGAATCTTTTCAAAACTATCAAAATCAAAATACAAATAAGGCAATTAAACAATTAATTGGTGATTATTTAGTTTTTGACCTAATCCAATTTCATGCAAGATAATTGACCAAATAATTTAAATAATTTAACATTTATCAAACAAGGTAACAATTATCTAATTAGATGACCAAAATCTTTTATTTTGACAAAGATAATCATAAGGAATTAATAAAATTCGTGTTTTATTAATGTGAAACAATTATGGCGATTATCCTAAGTCAAAATAGGCAAAAAAATCCGAAAATTCGTCTGTCTGACAGCCATACTCGCCGAGTCACTCTTTGGTCTCACCGAGTTGGGCTGACTCGCCGAGTCCAGATACTGACTCGCCAAGTTAGGTCGGGCAGAGGCTAGAAACTCGATTTTCAGCAGATAAACAAGCATTGCATCACATACAACAGAAACCAATCATGGCTCTGATACCACTGATGGGTTTTAGACAAAAGAACATCCTATGTGCTCATGCAAACCCTAATGCTTGGATCTAGGTTTCTCTATTGTACATGCAATTCGACCAAGACTCAAGAACCCTAATCTAGCATATTTATTTCTAAATAAACATAAGAATATAGATCTAGATGATTACCTCTCCTTCAATGGCTTGAATCGTCTTGTCTTTGGAGCTTAGAGTCACAAGTGTCACTCCTCTAATGACTTACAAACACCACACGTAAGAGGATGACTAAATAGAAGGAGGAGAAGCACCAAAAACATTCTAGGGTTCTTCCAAAAGAGTTCCCCACGTTTTTGGGCTATAGGGGTCTTTATATAGTGAGGTAATTAGGGTTATCGGCTAGGAAACCCTAATTTGACTTCTTAGGCCTTAAGTAGTCCATGGACTCCCTTTAGAACAACTCTTGTACGAACTCCTTATGGGCTTCCCATATAATTCGTTCAACCTATGTTCCAAGGTGATCCATAGCCCAATTGCAACTATCTTATAATTACAATTCCAGTCCCCTAAGTTTAATTAATGTCTTTTAGTCACAAAACTAAATATCAATTAATTCTTGACTAATATTAATTAAACAATATGATTTCTCCTTTAATATATTATTCATATAATATATTAATAAATCATAATTAATCCTTTTTCTCCATAAATATCCTATCAAGTTGCTTTGGTGAAGACAACCCAAAAGGACCATGCACAACCGAGTCAAGTGCATACCAAATATAGTTACGGGCTTAGACACTAATCCAACAGATTGTTCCCAAGGCATAATTGTCTCGATGTGGGAGGAGTAGGGTTAGTAGGGGATAGGGACTGATCTCGCTTGTTGCCTTTTAGTAAGCCTATGAGTCGAACTGCCTCCTTTTTCGTTTCCGAACTTTCTTTTCTTGAGTTTAGGTTTAGGTTTTAGGGTGCATTGGCGAGTTGTTCTTCGTTCGTTTCCCTGGTTGTTATGGTTGAGGTTAGGGGTGAGCATAAGCGAGTACCCGACCAAATTTAATAGAACTGGAACCGGAACCGGCGGTTCCTAGGAAGTCGGAACCGGAACCGATTACATCGGTTCTTAAAACTTTGGAACCACCCTAGGAACCGCTGGAACCGGTTCCGATTCCGGATAACCGCTTGTTGTTTTGAATTCAAACTATTTTAAGACAAAAATTATGAAATTCTTCATAATTGTGTATTTAGAGAACTCATAATTAACGTTTTAAAAACATTCCAACCTATTTAAAGTTTTTATAGAAACTTTCGGCTGTACAGCTAATGAAACAAGGGGTATTTTCCTTTTATAGGCGATATAATTATTCATGTTTTGTTAAACCAAGCGATGTGGGATAACCTGCTTACACATTATCTTTATTTGTGAGCATTGAGCAACATGTGGAATGAATAAAGAAGAAAACCACATCTGTCGATATCCGTTTCTTTATTTTATTTGAAACATAAGATAATTACAATACGATTTAATTGTCTTTTTTTAATTTTTTTAGTTAATTCAAGTTCCGAAAATAGTATTTAGAAAAAGAATTTTTGGATTTTTCCATTTATTTTGCATTTTAAAATTATTTTTAGATTTGGTCTCACGGTCTTACAAAATTAGAATGCTCTCAAATGAACCTGAACCTATATATATGATGGGGTTTGGTCCTAAGAACATCCTATGTGCTCATACAAACCCTAATGCTTGGATCTAGGTTTCTCTATTGTACATGCAAGTTATCCAAGACTATAAACCCTAATTCTAACATACAAGTAATCATATTAACATAAGAATAGGTTTAAGATGTTACCTTGATTGTTATGTAGCAATAACAATCCCAAATCTCCTTGTATTGACTTTAGAAAGCTTAGAGTCACAAATGTCACTCCTCTAATAGTTCACAAACACCATAAGCAAGAGGATGAAGAGGAGAGAGGTTGGAGGCTGCCCAAAACGTGTTCTAACCCTAGAATAAAGCTTCTCCACGTTTTTGGGTCATAAGGGTCATATATATAGTGAGGCTATTAGGGTTATCTAACAAGGAAACCCTAATTTGGATGCTTAAGCCCTAAGCAACCCATGGATCCCTTTCCTTAAGGCCTTGGACGATTTCCTTATGGGCTTCCCCATAGAATTCGTCCACCCCTTAATACAAGGCAATCCATGGCCCAAATTGCAATTATCTTTGTTAGGTCCAATTAGTGTTGCGTCTTGGGCTCGATACTTAATCCAATTAATCTCAGGTATGGGCCTGTCCATCCGTGAGTTATTTTATAGGGTTTAATATTTATAGATGCTTGCATGCATCCTTGAACGTAAGATTTGATAGAAATTTTCATAGCGTTCACAGCTCTTATCTTTTGTAACCCTAATATCCTCTACAGCGGAAGTTCTTCATCGAGCTCTGCTGAGGATTGAGTTAATTGAATCATTCGACTCATTCAGATCCATTCTTGTGTTTTTATCTTATTGTTTTTGCTTTCTTGATTTACCTATTATAAGATCTAATCGATCAAAGAGTTTTATAAACTCATCAATTGGTATCAGAGCAGGAGGTTGTGTAATTCATACATATCTCTTCTGTAAAAGAAGTGATTAGGGTTTATTCCACATTAACTGATATTTATTGAGCCGTCCCTCCATAATTGACGTATCTCATTATTTATTCATTTTCCCCTAAGATTACATATTACAAGTCTGATCTTGCAACAGGTTAAACGATCAAGCATGGACGATTCTCAATCTAATCCTATCAACATCTCAAACAGTATTGGATCAACAACAAAGATTCCAATTCTTTACACTCAAGATTACGAGGTTTGGGCGCATCATTTCGAAGACTATGTCATCGGATCTAAAGATAATGGGTATCTAATATGGGAAGCCATTGTGTCTGGACCATTTGCTCATTCAGGAACATCCAGAATTATTAAAACTCAGAAGGAGTATAACGATCTGTTAAAGGATGTGAAAGACGTCGCTCAGGACGAAAAGGAGAAGTTTCAGTGCAACATCAAAGCATTGAGACTGATTCGATTCGCTCTTCAATCTGAGACGTTTAGGTTGATAAGTTCCTGCAGTACCGCTAAAGAAATCTAGGATCGGCTGCGAGAGCTGTATTCTACAGATGAAGATTTGGAGCACTCTATTCAGACTTTGCTTTTGTCTGAGTTTGGAGAGTTCAAGCAAAATTTCGATGAGTCCGTTACTCAGACGTTTGATCGCTTCAATCATCTTCTCAGCAAGATGATCAAACATGATATCGAAAGGAAGCTTATTGAACAGAAGGTTACCTTTTTGAATGTCTTAAGATCCGAATGGAGAGCTGTTGTGTCTACAGTTAAAGCTCACGAACAGTTGAAATCATATTCGCTGGCGAAACTGGTGGGAATTCTGAAATCCCAAGAAAAGATAGTGATGCAAGAGAAGAGTGTGGTCTCAAACTTGGGGTCCTTGGCCCTCCTGTCTAAAAGTAAGAATGCAGTAGAAGACGAAGATCTGAACCTGGAGGACTACGATATAACTTCAGAAGATTACGCTATGATGGTGTCCAATCCAAAAAGGTTCATCAAGAAGAGGTTTCCTACCAATAAGAACCAAAATTGGCAGGGAAGCTACAGTTCAGAAAAAGTAAGGGAGGAGCCGAAGACTGAAGAACCAAAGAAAGAGGTGAAGGTTGAAGCGGATTCTGGTGTCAGCTGCTATTACTGTGGAGGAAAGAATCATTACGCCAAAGATTATGTGTTTGAAGAAAATGACGGAGAAAGATGAGGAAAAAGATGAAGAGGCAATCCTGATGAAAAAGCTAGAAGAGATTAAGAGGAAGAAAGCTGCTACTAATCCTTCAATGAATGCTCTTATTGTACAGGGTTTGGTAGAGGATGATGAGTTCGGTGGCGTTCAAGTTTGGTCGACCGACTCAGAAGACGATGAGGTGAGAAAGCCTTCTCATGGAAAGGCTTATGTCACAAGAGGTGGTGAAAGCAGTGGAAAGTGTCTGATGGTGACTGACGTATCTCACATGAGGGGATATAATACTGATGGTGGAAACGAAGACGCCAAGGAGCGAGAGGACTTATGCTTCACAACAAAACCTCTCAGTGTGCAGATCAGTGAACTTGATGAACTGATCAAGAAGGTACAATCTCTTTTTATTTCGTTCAAAATCCCACAGAAATTATATGAAAAGGAATTAAATAACTTAAATTCAAGAATCTCAAATCTGGATAGTTGTTTAACTCAAACACGGGTCACAAATTCTAACCTAACTGACCAAATAAGCAGGGTGTCATCCAAGAGTGAGGAGCGAAGGATGTGGATTGAGCAGAAGGAGTCGGAGCTGATTAAGTCTAAGGATGAAAACATTTATTTGCAAAGAGACAATTTGAAATTGTTAAAACAAAGGAATGTTTTTTGTTTGATTGCTAAAAGACTTTATGCTAACATTACTCAACTGCATCTAAATTGTGAAATAGGGAAGAAAATACATCGCATGATTCTACCCTTCCTTGAGTTTAAGGAGGATGAAATCGATGCCGAAGCATACAACTGTGAAAGTGTTGTATCTTCCGATGATGTGAATCCTACTTATATGTACGGTCTGGACAAAATAGAATCTTTTATAAAGTCCAAAGACCATAAGGACATGCTTAAAAATCTTTTGGATGAAAATGATAAGATGAAACTAAGGACCGAAACCATACAAAAATTCGACTCATTGAGTGCCAATTTAAGTTCAGAAAATAAAATTGATGTTGAAAACGCATCTGAACTTAATGAGGACGATGATATGAGTGAAATTTCTGTAAAGGTTGAAGTTGACTGTTCCGAGTTTGTAAAGAGCGAACCCGAAAATCACAAAAATCTAATTTCTGAAAATTCTGTGGAATTCGCTCGTTTGTCCAAAAATAAGTCCCCAGCCCTTAAAGAAAAAGCTCTTGTGTTTCAGAAGGTTAGAACTACTCCAAATCAGGTATTTAAAGTCACAGGAGTAACCGAACATCAAACAGCCGAACTTACTGCCATAGTAAACGAAGATAATGCAGATGGTTGTGATGAGTTCTTCTGGTCAGCTCCTATAGATAATGCAGACGAAACAGTTGGTCTGTCAGTGCCAATGTCCTGGAAAACCAAAGGAAGATATGTACCAGAGCCGCTCAAAAGCCTGACAACTTTGACGTGCCAAGTACAAGTGGCACAAAAGAAATACCTGTAGATGAAGTCACCTCCACAAGCGAAACCTCATCTATGAAGAGTGAACTGGCTGTCAAGAAGCTAAAACAAAAGGCTAATATCCATAGACAACCGAAACAGGTGAAAAATCAAAAGCAGCAGAGAAACCTGAGATACAAAAAGAATCTCTCAGAGCAAAAGCAGTTTTGGTGCTCTCAAAATGCTCATTACTCTTACCATGATAAAGATTCTAAGTCAGAGAAAAAGACTTTCGGGCCACATGAAGCACAAAACCGAAAGGATAGGTTCGGTCCCGAAAGCAACAGCAACCGAAAAGCAAGTCTCAGTCCCCCAAGTAATAACACGCAAAGACCTAGTTTCAGTCCTTCAAGCTTTTATAATAAAAGATCAAGTTTCAGACCACCAACCAACAACAAGCAAAAATCCAACCTCAGCTCATCATCGAGCAGCTACCGAAGGTCCAGGTTCGGTTCCTCAAATGACCATAAACAAAAGGGTCATTTCGAACCTCAAGTCAGAAGAAATTCCCATTCTAAATTCTCTTTTTCTGATTCCTCTCAATTCTCTTCTAAACTCAATTCTGTTCCTGCACAAAATTCAAAATTATCAACGAACTTGAAAGGAAAATCGAAGATTTCCTCAGTCCAGGAAGACCGAAAGCAGAATAATGCCCGGACATCAAAATCTGAAACCAAAACGACTGTAGCTAACCCTAACAAAATCAAAGTGTTTACTATTAAAAGAAAAGATGAAACAACATTAGTAAAACGAACATATCCTGTTGATGTTTCTCTTACTATTCCTGTTCCTATGAAAAGCTCACGTGGACCCAAGAAACTTTGGGTTCCTAAATCTGCTTAATTTTTGCAGGTTATAAGTGACGAGCAGTTCGACAAAGAATGGTACATTGACAGTGGCTGCTCACGTCACATGACAGGAAGGAAGGAAGAGCTAAGGGAGTTTCGATCTCTTCAAAATGGTGGGAATGTCAAGTTCGGTAACAACTCTTATGGAACGATAAAGGGTTATGGGATGATAACCAATGGAGACTTCACAATAACAAAGGTGGCGTACGTTGAAGGGTTGCAGCATAATCTCATTAGTTTATCTCAACTGGTAGGCGGTACCGGTCTCAAGGTTTCATTCGACGACGAAGGTTCAGAGATTATAGAGAAGAAATCCAACAAGGTCATTCTTAAATCAGACCGAAAAGGCAAAATGTTTCCTCTCAATATCAAACCAATCAAAGGAAATCCAGCTATATGTCTTTTGTCAAAAGCTCATTCTGACGAAAGCTGGTTGTGGCACCGAAGGCTATCACATCTCAACTTCAAGGACATCAACAAGCTTGTCACCGGAGGTCATGTTCGGGGTCTTCCCTTGCTCAAGTTTGACCGAGAACACTTGTGCGCTGCATGTGAAATGGGGAAACAAAGTCGTCAAAGTCACCCATCAATTATAAACACAAAAGTTGTTGAACCACTTGAGTTGCTTCACATCGACTTGTGTGGTCCATCATCAATCGAAAGCATTGGCGGTAGCAAGTATATTCTTGTTATTGTTGATGATTTCTCACGTTTTACATGGGTGTTCTTTCTGAAGCACAAATCTGAGGCTACTCCTAAGCTAAAGATGTTTATCAAGCAGGTTGAAGTGTAACTGAGAAAAGTCGTTCGCAACATTAGGAGCGACAATGGACTGGAGTTCAAGAACAAAGAATTTGAAGACTTTTTGGCAGAAAAAGGAACCAGTCACAACTTCTCAGCCCCCCTACACGCCACAACAGAACAGAATTGTCGAAAGGCGAAACCGATCCTTGTGTGAGGTAGCCCGAACTATGCTAAGTTTCGCTTCTCTTCCCTTATATTTCTGGGCTGATGCTATTGCTGTGGCATGTTTTACACAGAATAGGTCTTATCTCAACAAGCGCTTCTCTCTTACTCCTTATGAGATCATCAATAACAGGAAGCCAAACGTAAAATTCTTCCATGTGTTCGGCTCATGATGTTTCATCTTCAACTCCAAAGAACATCGTAACAAGATTGACGTTAAAGCTGATGAAGGAATTTTTCTGGGATATTCTCTTACCTCAAAAGCATACCGGGTCTTAAATAAGCATTCTAGAAAGATTGAAGAAACTTATTATGTGACTTTCGATGATAGCTACGTCAAGAAGCTAAAGACGACTAAAGAAGCAACTGGAGAGATTTTCTCTCAAACAAGTCAAGTCACGGCCACGATTGCTAATTTGTTCGATCAGTTTGTGGAATTATTTGATGAACCTGAGAAAGCTACTCTCTCAGAAGCCAGGGCAACAGACAACAAAATCAATCATCTGAAGCAAATCGTCGAAGATGCAGCCAAACAAATGGGTAAAGGAGAACAAGTTCCAAACGAACCTCCTCAGCAAGGTACTTCAGTTGAGGGGGAGAATCCATTTTCTTCAAATCAACCGAACTCACACTTTCAGGGGGAGTATTCTATTCCTGTAACACCCGAAAGTCCTACAGCACCCAAAAGCTCTGCTACACCCGAAAGTCCTGTAGTACCCGAAAGCTCTGCTACACCCGAAAGTCCTGTAGCACCCGAAAGCTCTGCTACACCCGAAAGTCCTGTAGCACCCGAAAGTTCTGCTACACCCGAAAGTCCTGTAGCTCCAGAAAGTCCAGCTACACCTGAAAGTTCTGTTGAACCCGAAGATATGAACCAACCAGAATACCAAAGAGATTCATCATTCGAGGGGGAGAATTCCGACATGTTTTACGACGATGACAATCAATCTGAAATGGAAGAAATGGTCAACGCCGAATTGGATCCATCTTATGATCCAAATTATCCTCCTCTTATTAAATGGACCAGAGATCATCCTGTATCTCAGATAGTGGGTAATGTCTCTGAAAAGGTCCTGACCCGATCCCAACTGAAGGCAAAGCAATCATCTCTATTCTCCAAAGTAGATTTTTGCATGTATAATTCTTTCGTATCCAAAGTTGAGCCAAAGACAATTAACACAGGCTCTTGATCATTCCGATTGGGTACAAGCCATGCAAGATGAACTCAATGAGTTTGAAAGAAACAAGGTATGGCGCCTTATTGCAACTCCTAAAGATGCCTCAGTCGTTGGTCTCAAATGGGTATTCAGAAACAAAATGGACAAGGAAGGTAATGTAATTCGAAATAAAGCTCGTCTCGTGGTGAAAGGATACTGCTAGGAAGAAGGAATTGATTACGAAGAAACTTTTGCTCCGGTAGCAAGGCTGGAATCTGTTCGAATATTTCTGGCCTATGCTGCACACAAGAACTTCGAAGTCTACCAAATGGACGTAAAATGCGTCTTTCTGAATGGAGAACTTGAAGAAACGGTTTACGTGGAGCAACCTCCTGGTTTTGTGAATGAAAAGTACTCAAATCACTGTTATATTCTGGACAAAGCAGTTTACGGTCTGAAACAAGCACCTAGGGCATGGTATGAAACGCTAACTAAGGTCTTAAAGATGTCAAAATTCAAACAAGGTTCGGTTGACCCAACCTTCTTTCGTAAGAAGGAAGGTAACCACCTTATGATTGTTCAAATCTACGTCGATGATATCATCTTTAGCTCAACGAATCCTAGCTTAACAGCTGAATTCAGAAAGCTGATGGAGACTAAATTCGAAATGAGCTCAATGGGTCCGATTAACTTTTTCCTTGGTTTAAATATTAGACAGGGACCCGAAGGCATCTTTATCAACCAGGAAGCATACACCAAGACTCTTCTTGCTAAATTTGGCATGATGGGAGACTCAAAGGTCAAAGTTCCAATGGCGTTCGACACCAAGCTCACACCATCCTTGGAAAAACCGGCAGTCGATATTACGTTATACCATTAGATGATTGGTTCCTTGATGTACCTCACTGCTAGTAGGCCTGATATAATGTTTTCCGTGTGTTATTGTGCTAGGTTTCAGGCGAATCCTCGTGAACCACATATGCTTGCAGTGAAAAACATACTCCGGTATCTGAAACGAACCACCTCCCTCGGTCTATGGTACCCATTAAACTCAGGTTTGTTCGTTCAAGCCTACTCAGATGCAGACCTTGGAGGATGTGGTTTAGACAGGAAAAGCACCACTGGAGGCTGCCAATTCCTAAACGGGAAGTTGGTTAGCTGGCAATCAAAGAAACAGACATGTGTTTCTCTGTCTACAGCCGAAGCAGAGTACATTGCAGCTACCTCCTGTACATCTCAAGTGATTTGGATCCAAAGCAAGCTCCGTGATTATGGACTCAATATGAAAAAGATCCCACTATATTGCGATTCAGAAAGTGCAATTAGGATCTGTCAATACCTAGTGCAACACTCCAAGACAAAGCATATAGCACTGAGGTATCACTTTATTAAGGATCATGTGGAAGATGGAAACGTCGAAATTCACTTTGTTCGCACCACTGATCAACTGGCCGATATCTTCACCAAAGCTCTTCCTGAAGCGAGTTTCAATAAAATTTTACAAGGGCTAGGGATGATGGAATCGGAGTCTGTACCAAAAACTACTTCTCAAATCTAAAAGTAAGAAGCGAAATGAACCGAACGTTCGGGTTCGGTTCACATGTGTGCCGAAGTGCACCGAACGCTCGGGTTCGGTCCTATTCTCTTTTCTTCGCTTATCACTCAAAGGTAGTTTCTTTGGTTGTAAACCTTTTGTATCCTTTTCTCAATTTCATCTCTCGTATTTTCAAAGTCATTTTCTTTTTAAACTTCATTTTTCTTTGCAACCGAAATAGACCGAACGCTCGGGTTCGGTTCCAAATTTTTTTGTGTCTGTTTTTTTTTATTTTCTTTTATCAAAAATTCAAAAAAAATTTTAAAAATCAAAAACTCCAAAAACATTTTTTTTTGTGTTTGTTAATATTTTTTTGTGGATATTTGTGGGGAAATTCTTGCATTAGTGAAGTGTCCCTAGAAGCATGCTGCTGTATGTGTCCAAAGCCTCACCCGATTCTGAATAACAGCCTTACTGACTTGGTATTTACAAACCTTGTCTTCCCAATTAGGCTTTTATATTTATTCTAATCATGAGCTACCTAACTCTCTTCTCACATGAGATAAAATTTTTCTGCTTGGTCCTTATTTAAATAGCAGAGGTACTTTGGTTTCTTTACACCATCTGAATTATTTTTCTCCATCATATTTTGATCTCATACACATAACCCTTGAGACTCTCAGAAATTACCACTGAGGTTTATGGTTACACAATTTCTATGTTCATGATCTTAGCTTCGTGCCACTACGTGCTAGGTGAAACCCACAATTCACTACCTTCTATGCATTGACGGTGAAGAATTAACTTTGATCTAGCTTTCACTAAAGAATTGACGAATTCAGCCTTAAGAATGTACCTTGAAATCTCTGAATTTTATCTTTGTGTGATTCCTATGAAATTGTTAAATCCCATAACATTTCTTCCCATGGAATCCAGTTTTAATTTTTTTTTTTTGAGATTTCACCTACAAACATTTTCACGATGCTACTTAAATCCTTTTCAAACCTACTTGTTCAACAGACTACATTGGTCTCACAAGTACTTCAGTCGATTTCTGTCTTATGTCAAGATCAGTCTTCTGAACTGAAGCGAAGCCACCCAAATTAGCCTGATTAAAAGAAGCCTTTCAACACTTCTCAATAAGTGTTTGATCGTAATTCAACGGGAAACCAAACAAACACTTTAAGGTCTCTCTTAACTTTGAAGGAAGAGATTCGTGCCTGGGATCCATTGTTTCGTGTCTTTATTGACATCACAATTTCCCACATATGTGTTGCTTTATTCCTTTTCTTTTACACACTAAGCACGAAAATCTTTTCGATATTCCATAATTCTGGTTTCATTACTTACAAGGCAATTTTTTTTGAAAGAGTTGTGGCTCACATTGTTACACGTGGTCATTTTGCTTTAAGATGGCGTTCCCTCTAAAGGGATAGGATGCTGACTCAACGGGAAGTCCAATTGCTTTGATTTTTAAACGACACTTGAAGGACAGGCGTGCGAAGTGGAACCGTTTTTTTAAATGGCGCCTGATGGGAAGGCGTGTGAATCGGGACAGTTTTCTTCTCTCTCCTGCGTAATCATCGGGGATCCAAACTGTCACGCGTCAATCACCTAAGGATACCCTTCGTATTTTCGTCGAAGATTTGGGAACAGATTCTTCTCTCTCCTCTCACCACAATATAAAAGGTAACTTCGACCATTATTTACCTCTTTACTGCACCCAAAATTTAGAGAGCAAGAAAAGTTTTGAGTATTCTACTATTCATCATCTCTCCCAACTTCTTCACTTCAATGGCGGATTCATCTTCTGTTCATGCCACTTCCCACATTCTGCCGATTCATCCTCAACAGAGTCTGATCATCGATCTTACTCCACACATTTACGATGCCTTCATGTTCCCGATCATCAAATGCCTCAAATATTCGCCGCTTGCTCCCGCTCTCACCAAAGTTGAAGCTGTTCCAATGGAATGTTTATCGCAAATCTTCGCCACAACTCATTATGATAAGTCTGTCGATAGAATCTTCTTCGACATTCTTGATCACAAGACATCCATCTCCAAGCAGCGATTCTTTTCGCTTTTAGGGTTTGAACCCGATTCATCTAGGGTTAACCCTGAATCCATTCCAGTGGGTCACTTGTTTTCCATGTTCTATAACATGGGATACACTGAAGTTCTGACGACGGTCACCAAGTTCAAGAAATCGTGCTTGCCTCCTCAATGGAACGGGTTATTTACAGTGTTATTCAAGGGGTTATCGGAATGCAGCGCCGGTTCAGACGGAGCGAGTCGTCTGTTCATCACGATTCTTTATGGGGTATACAACGACATCAACCTAGACTATGGGTCGGTTTTATGGCAGCAGCTGATTCAGAGTCTTGCCTCTACATCTCGCCATTCCGAGATCTCCTACGCTCGCTTCTGGACTCTGGTCACAAAATGGGTGATGGACAAGTATCACGTCCCCATTGTTGCTGATTCTCCACTCTCTTCGATAGGTACTTTCCATACTACAAAGATCATTGTCTCCGATGCATCTAAATTTCAGTTCATTGGCTCCATCCCTTGAGTCGATGTTTGGAGACGTTCTAGCGACAGCCGCATCATCAGAACATACAAGGAGTTTCGTCGCTCTGGTCCTAGAGATCTCACTCATGATATGATCAAGTCGATCCATGAAGCTGATAGGCCCGCTCCAAGGGGAAAGAAAAATGAAAAGGGAAAAGACAAGCAGGTTGGCAAGGGAGCGAAAGGCCCTTCTCCAAAGAAACGTAAAAGTACCAAGGCGGCTCAATCTCCTCCACTGAAGAAGAGGAAAACCCAACCTAGGCGAAAGCTGATACTTGCTTCCTCCTCAAGTGAATCTGAGGAAGAAAATTCAGTCTCCGAAGAGTCCCCCCGTGGTAACACTCCTCCACGATCGCCTACCCCAGAAGTACATTTTTCCAGTTCACCTATCTCTTCTCCCCCAATCACCATTTCTATTTCCATTCCCCCCATAACCTCCACCACTCAAATACCACCTACCTCTATCCCAGTACCCCCTCCCATTTTCACTGAAGCTACCACAACAACCGCTAAAGTATGAATCAACGTATCTGATACGGGGGCTCCTACTAAAGCACCCGAACCCACTCCCACTACCGAACACACATCAAAACCCGAACCTACTTCCACAACCGAGCCTCCACCATCACCTCCACCCTCATCTCCTGCTCACTCCGCAGACAATGAAGAACCTTTTCTAGGTGGGGAGGACATGACATTTGATTCGGTCTATTACAGTCCGTATCAGGTGCAAAGTGACGATGACGACGATGCTCCTGTCACCAAGAAGCATCTCAAGGAGCTTCACGAGAAGATTGATTCGCTCATTGCTTCCTCCTCTTCTTTATCACAGTCTACCATCTCTGAAGCTGCTATTCAGAAGATTGTTGATGCTTTTTCTAAAGCTCATGAAGCCTCCATCAGCTCAGCCACTGCCGCTATTGACGCCTCCACCAAAGCCTGTGCTGCTGCGACCGAAAAAGTCGAAAAACTATTTGTTGATGCTTCTTCTCTTTTACAGTATTTACAGGAAACTGCAGAAGCCAATAAAATGAAGCTTGACCCGATTGTCAACAAGCTGGCTACCTTAGTTGCCTCAAAACTGCAGTCCTTCGCCACTCTTTGTCAAACTCTCACCGATGACAACTCAACATTTAAGGCGACTATTGAGGAGCGCCTCACTAAGCTACAAGAAGATCTAGCTGCCGAGAACTCCTTCATGGACGCTCTCGCTCGAAAGACCACTGCTCTCAAGGTCAAGAATCTTCAACTCTCCAATTCTCAAAAGGAGATTGAATCTCTTCGATCTGAACGAGAGATTGTGTCTTTATGTGTTTCGGATGTCCACGCTGCCCTTTCCAACATCCTTGAAGCACATGATCCAATACTTAATTACTCAGTCAGGCGTGATCTCGCGGAAAATCTTGCTCCTGCCCTTTCTCTCCTGAGCAAAATTGAAGGGCTCCTTCTACAACAACAAAAACAAGGGGGAGAGAATGTATCTCAACCGCCTTCCACTTCTACGACAACAAAAACAACCGAACCTCCTTCAACAGGCCAAGCCTCAGGTTCGGGTGTCAAAGACAAGGGGAAGAAAATTGCTGAAGAGAGCGATGACGGTAAAGAAATGATTGTTGATCTCTTAAAGAAGCAAGGTCATGACAAGGACGCTGATATGAGCGCTCGCGTTGCCAGAGAGGCTGAGGAATATGAAAGAGCCTCACGACCTTCTTGAGAGCAGGAAAACCCTTTTTCCTCCGTGGACTCTTGAGAAGCTGCTGAAAGAAGCGATTGAAACACCCAGCATTCTATGGCTTGAACCGGTGATTTCACTGGATCACATTAATTCTGTCGATTCATAGTTTGATATGCCACTAAACCGAAAGGCCTTCATCTTCCTTGCCTTTGATAACGTTGCTAATATCCCTCATCCTCATCCAAAGGTTGATAGGGATCTCGTCGAATTCTACCTGAGGGCTGCTCAACCACAGTATCAAACTTGGAGCGCTCAGAAAATAATCAACGTTCGGGTCCTCAAGCCGTTTAGAGAAGGGAACTTTACGAACGTTCGGTTCAAGGTGCTGAGGGGTTCTGTTAAGACCGAACATGCCATATCGCTAGCTGATCTTCCCAATTCGAATCCACATGATTGGATAATTTTGCACAACATCCTCCTCACAAATGAAGCAGAATATGGTCCGATCATTGATCACTTCAAGAGGATGCTTGTCTGCTACATAATGGAAGTTGCCAAGATGGATCAGGAGATCGCTAGTGTCTTCAAGAAAAAGCCTACTATCTCACTTGTTGGCTCTGCCAGTGACCTAAAATGATGCAGATGGGAAAGATTGACCTGAAACGCAATTCTGTCATGTTTACCAGAAACGAAGGCCAAAAATGCCTGTTCGCTTTGGCAGACAAACATCTCTACACCACTTCATGTCTGGAACATGTTTTAGGGATCATTCATCGTTGCAAGCAGAATTCGACAGATGACAAGAAGTACTTCAATGGCAAGATTTAGTGGTACATTCGCTTCAGACAGACAATCCTCACTCTTATCCCTCGTCTGTTTGATACCACTAAGAAGGTTCCTGCAACTGGACCCAGCAAGAAGAAGTGATAGTCTTGCTCCAATTGACGCAAAGGGGGAGATTGTTAGGTCCAATTAGTTTTGCGTCTTGGGCTCGATACTTAATCTAATTAATCTCCGGTATGGGCCTGTCCATCCGTGAGTTATTTTGTAGGGTTTAATATTTATAGATGCTTGCATGCATCCTTGAACGTAAGATTTGATAGAGATTTTCATAGCGTTCACAACGCTTATCTTTTGTAACCCTAATATCCTCTACAACGGAAGTTCTTCATCGAGCTCTGCTGAGGCTTGAGTTAATTGAATCATTCGACTCATTCAGATCCATTCTTGTGTTTTTATCTTATTGTTTTTGCTTTCTTGATTTACCTGTTATAAGATCTAATCGATCAAAGAGTTTTATAAGCTCATCAATCTTATAATTACAATTCTAGTCCCTTAAGTTTAATTAATCTCTTTTAGTCACAAAACTAATTACCAATTAATTGTTGACTAATATTAATTAAACAATATGATTTCTCCTTTAATATATTATTAAATCATATTTAATCCTTTCTCTCCATAATTCATCCTATCAAGTTCCTTTGGTGAAGGCAACCCAAAAGGACCATGCACCATCGGGTCAAGTACATACCAAAATAGTTATGGACTTAGAGACTAACCCAACAGTCTCCCACTTGGATAAGTCTAATAACTATTATACGTATGACTTTAGATCCTGATCTGCAATCGTAGCTTTCCAAAGCCGCTGTCAACTCTGATCCTATCAGATACGCGTGTCCTTAGATAAGGGATCATATATTCCTCCATTCTAGATATCATGTGAGATATGATTTCAAATCATTCTCTTTGTACTATATCTCGATTCCCGATTTACGAGGACTGACTAATTGAACAAATCAAATTAGCCCTAGCCCGGCCGAGCATTTACGTTTGTCATCACTAAATCATCGAGGGGCCCAAAGATATCGCTTTTATCCTACTTTGGATAAAAGGAATGGATAAACTTTGATACAATGCTTGCTTGCACTTACTCACCAAATCACACACAACAATATGTTTTATAACACCAAGTTACTAGTGCGTTTACATATTATCAATGTGCAACCGATTTGCAAGATACAACTCACACATCTCGGTTTCAAGAATATAAGATGTTATCGTCTCACCAATCACTCGTGATACAATCCATGGACTGATCCAAGTGAGCGTCGGTTTGATCCAATGCTCAAATTCATATTCATAAGCACTCATGAATGTTGCAGGAAACATTTGCTTATGTCTAATACTCTTTTATACAATCCATACACCAATTCACGACAGTCTTCATTCATATCTACTTCCAACATATGAATGACTGTGGCCCGTTCGAATAATTTGACTGTTCTTAACCAATTAAATTACTCAGGAAGTCAAAACATGCAAATTGAAATACAAGAATAATAGTAATCCCATATGGCCTCAAACCTTTGAGTATAAATAAAACACCTTTTATTTATCACCATATCGATTACTCATTATTTGTCGTTTCAGCTAATCAACTTCTTACTTGAATTATTAAACTTGTCCCATGCTCCTAGCATGCACACAATGTTTACCTATGGTTCTTACTTTGAGAAATATATCACATTGAACACATTTCCAATCATACTCATTTCTCAACTCCAAATCCTTTTCCATAAGTGTGAGAATATCAAATTCTTGTTACTTATAAAATATGCTAGATTCTAACATTCTATGCATTGATCCTTTCGTAATGTCACTGCACCAAAGTCACAAAGACTATTTCCAATGATATTACAAAGTCCTCTATCGGAAATTGTTACAATACAATTCCTATGATGTCTCTCACTCAAATTACTTTCCTTCGGACATCCTTTTGCATAAAAGTTTCTAATCTAGTCACAGATTTTCAGTATTTAATTCCCAATATGGACACGTTTCCATATTTACCATATGACAACTCATTCTTAATTGAATCTTATCTATTCATAATAATGTCGATATGGTCCATCGAATATGGAAACATTTCCATATTTTCCAATACTATACTTCCAACTACTCACAAGCGACCAATCCTCGTCGAACTTTGGATTGTCCTTTGATAGTTGTTTAATTATTTTAGTCAAAACCGATTCTAGTCCCTTTTCCCTCTAAATGCGCTAGACATTTAGAAAATTTTAGAATGGTCAAATATTAAAGCATTTGAAATCGATCCTATACCCGAAGCGTATGAGACACGATGCATAATGTTTTATTCGCTATGTTCTCAAACATCAAATTGTGAAGAGGAATGTCGTAATCATAATCGAAATTTTGAAAACACACTATATACCTTTGACTAAATTTATTAACATTCGACAACCTAAGCCTTTAGATTTGAAATGAAGCATAATATTCTCTCCCTTAATTATAGCAAAACTACCTTTCAACTCTTACAACTTTGCAAAGTATGACTCTTGTTTTCTATAATTAATATTGCTAACCTTGCAATACTTTCCTTAATAATCATTCAATCATAACATTTATGCTCCCACTATGATGATTATTATAAACATAACACTTATGCTCCCACTAGCTTCGACATGTATTCAGAAACAGCTAAACTTTCAGAAAAACAATACTTATTGAATTTCTTAAATTCATGTTTCTAATACTTAATGCTTTGATAATCTTTTATCAAGGCCTCTTATACGCCTTTGCCTTAGATAGTTCATATGTGTGTCTAAACAATTAAGACTAATTGCCAAACCTCACAATTCAAATCATGGAAAGGGATACCATAACCATGATCGAATTCGAGAATGCAATTTTACAATCACTATCTTCTTAAAATCTTTCTTAGTGAAAGCATTTCCTCACAATCATTTTCATGAAGGAGGAAATCTTATGACACTTAGATTTAAACGGTGTATGTGTTCCTATCTATGTGAATTTGTTAAAACCAAAGTTTACGACAAATTCAAACTTATATGGATCGAACTTTCTTAATCTCGATTTCTTGCCTTATGGTAGCACAACTGCCCACCATGTCTTCCAAGTAGTTAAGCACCTCACCTTTTCTTATCAATGTACTTTCCATTGATCAAGGTCCTTGTCTTTTATGCATTCAAACGAGAACTCACAGGACTCACATGCATAATTAACTCAATTGGAACGACACAGAAACAAAATAATGTCAACACGATAGGTTGCAAACCTCAACTCATGTGCTAGTGATTATCGATAAGGTTTATTTGATTTGTTCTTGAAACCTTTCAAGACCATTAAGGCTCCCACTGACTCCTTGACATATAAGATTCTTTTGTCAATGAACATTTCTTGACAACCAAATATTCAAGAGTTAGTGTAGCTTTTATCAAAACACTTCATAAATTGGTCCTAGTTGGTCTTTGTCTTATTCAAGACATCACAACTTTCCACATTTGATGAATGTTACAAACCTTCTTAATAATTTTCACTCAATGTCACAATCTTAACTTTAAGACTTGTTATTGGAACGAAGTATGATTGACTTCTTGATTTAACCATTTCTTCAATTCTTGATTCCTCTTCTTAGACATACAATTGTACTAATACTCACTTAGTGGATCAATTGAGATATGGTTCTTAATCACTAAGACCTATCATAAAGCATAAAACCTACTCTCCATTCTTCTTAGAATGGAGAAACTTTTATCTTTCTGCCTACTTGATTCTTCTTATTCGTTCTACTATTGATTTAAACCTTTTTCAATCAATCTAGAATTACACTTAATCTTGTAAGTATAATCACATTTACTAAACCTTTAGTAAATCATGACGAATATCTTTGTTACTCTTATGGTGGACTTTTATCAACACGCAACTTTGTGTACTCAATCTCCTAGTCCTTCACTTGACACTTTGTCAATGAATTAGTCTAATTTCCAAAATATGAAATTTCTCATTCATTGTGCAACCAAGTTGCATGATTCCAAGTTTCTATCCAATTGAAACTTGGGCGATGAGAAATTCTCCCTATTTGGTAAATTCGCGACTTTCCATAAATAACATAATAAGAACCAAATCCATTATTTCTAATATTCAAACATCAATTTTTCATATATGCCATTGCAAGGATAAATAAATAATATAAAATTAAAATTTATTTTATTGCGGAAAAATTTGTCCTTACAATGCAATTCATTGAAAAACTATGCTAATACATCTTTCTTAGCAATCTAATTCTAACTCTAAGTAGTAGCTCAAGAATCTAATCTTCTAGAAATGCGATCGAAATCCATTCTTTCACGGTTAGATTCTGCTCACTTCTTCCCTTAAGCTTCCTTTCTTTTCTTCGATCCTTCAAAACATCAATTGTAATCTTATCACATTATGTATTAAGAATCTAGAATAAAAGCTTAAAAGAGTTAGTTAATGGATTTTACCTATATTAGAGCCATATGTTTCGACTCTCCCATCTCTTAGATCTCTTAGGTAAATGGGGCAGCTTCGTCTCCAATGCCCTTTCTCTTGGCAATAAAAGCAAATTGACTCTTTTGGAACATGACATGGAACTACTTTAGACATTTCCTTTCTCTTATGATCAAACTTTTTGATCATAGCATGTCTTTCGTTGCCATTGTCTATATCCATTGAGGTCTAGAAGGCAGATTCACCAATCAACTTTGCTTTTCTATTGCGCCAAACCATTGCTGATTCAGCAGCAATAAGCATATATGTGAGATCTATAAGGGTCACGTCGTGGTTCATCGTATAGTACTCTCTTACGAACTCACTATACGAGTTAGGAAGTGACTGAAGAACCCAATCAACTGCCATCTCCTCACAGACAACGGATCCCAACATTCTTAACCTATCAATGTGTGACTTCATCTCTAGGACGTGTGCACACACCGACTTTCCTTCTTTATGTTTACTTGCCAAAAGGGATTGAGTGATCTTGAACTTTTCAAGCCTTCGAACTTGTGGTTTAGGGAGAATAATTGGAGGAGGAGGAGGAAGTGAAGTATGATCTCTTGTTCCTCGATCGAATCGTGGAATATCATCTTCATGTGGAATGCTTGTTCCACGGGATTTGGGAAAACCATAGTTGTCGAACTTTGACATCTACAATACGGGAGAAAACGAATTCAAGTTATTTGATAGATTGAGTCCTTAGTAAATCACCCAAATGAGATACTAAGGCTAGGACCCAACACAATATTCTACAACTCGGGAGAGGGATGTCGTAACCCAAATTGCAGAACATTTGAAGGTAACTGAATGATGATTCACTAATTTCCACCATGAAAAACGAAAAAGAAATTTAAGTTTTAAATTTATGAAAACTCCTAGATCCTTTGAGATTCATTGAACATTTCAATGGCATGTTTAAATCTCAATATGCCCCTCTTGTTTGTGACTGGGATGCCGAGGATCACAAAGCGGGTGTGAATAACCATGCAAACTACATGGTGCCCCCACATGTTACAGTCACCTATTCGATGTGCCGGTAAACCACACACGCTCCACCGAACTATGACAAACATTGAGTTACCCTTTGCTACCTTTGCTTAGAACCATTTAGTGTGCCGGTAAACCACACACGCTCCACTAACGTCTTCGCAAGGGCACAAAGTGTAATTTCATGGAATTGCATCAATTCACTTTTGCCTAAGTAACTAAGATTGGGAATTTGTAAAACATTTAGTTACTTTTGTATATTATTATACTTATAATGGAAGGTTTTGTCCTATCCTACCCGTTTGGCTAACGACCCTCCACTAGTCAAAAGTGCGGTGGGTAAGAGTGGATACCCATTCAATCTCCATTTTATAGGCAATTTCCTTAAACACCCCTTATAGACTAGCTTCGTGAATGAGGCATACTAACGGTAAGACTGACTTTTACTCATACATATATATATATATATATATATATATATATATATAATGTTAGAGTTTTAATGTTATATATAGTATAGGGTGTATTTTACACTTTTAAAATACTAGGTGGTCTAATTTAACAATTATACTTTTAATTCAATTAAATTGTAAACCTAAACTTTTATGGATTTATTAAACCTCTTTTAATTATACACCTTAATTAATTAATAAAACCATAAGGGTGTGATTTGAACTTTTCAAAACAATACTAGGATTTTAGAATTTAACATTCCTAAATTAAACTTTTAATCAACTTCTAAATTCCAAAACTTGAGGGCAAGTTTTGAAACATTTCAAAACATTAGGGTTTTAACTATTTAAATTTCAAAACAACAAAACTTTTGGGTTCAAATTCAAACTATAAAACCTAAAGGGAAAAATATGAAACTTTTCAAAGAACAAGAATCAAATAACAAATAATCTAAATTAACATTTAATCACATAATTATCCATATTTGATTTATTTAATGATTTCTTGCAAAACAATTTACCAATTTAATCAAAATAATTAATCAATTATCACATAAGGAAACAAATATTTTATTAATTGATAAATATCTTCAATTAGATCAAGAATATAGTCAAATATATCATAAAATCGGATTTATATTGATCTAATATGATAAGGCAACTATCCTTAAGCAAAAACAACAAGAAATCCCGGTTTTCCCTCCTTCTGACGAGCCGACTTGCCGAGTTAGCATGGACTCGGCGAGTCTAGCCTCCAGAACCACAAAAATCGAATTTTTCAATCATAAAATGCATCAATACAATAGAAACTAGTCTAGGCTCTGATACCACTGATGGGTTTTGGTCCTAAGAACATCCTATGTGCTCATACAAACCCTAATGCTTGGATCTAGGTTTCTCTATTGTACATGCAATTTATCCAAGACTATAAACCCTAATTCTAGCATACAAGTAATCATATTAACATAAGAATAGGTTTAAGATGTTACCTTGATTGTTATGTAGCAATAACAATCCCAAATCTCCTTGTATTCACTTTAGAAAGCTTAGAGTCACAAATGTCACTCCTCTAATGGTTCACAAACACCATAAGCAAGAGGATGAAGAGAAGAGAGGTTGGAGGCTGCCCAAAACGTGTTCTAACCCTAGAATAAAGCTTCTCCACGTTTTTGGGTCATAAGGGTCATATATGCAGTGAGGCTATTAGGGTTATCTAACAAGGAAACCCTAATTTGGAGGCTTAAGCCCTAAGCAACCCATGGATCCCTTTCCTTAAGGCCTTGGACGATTTCCTTATGGGCTTCCCCATAGAATTTGTCCACCCCTTAATACAAGGCAATCCATGGCCCAAATTGCAATTATCTTATAATTACAATTCCAGTCCCTTAAGTTTAATTAATCTCTTTTAGTCACAAAACTAATTACCAATTAATTCTTGACTAATATTAATTAAACAATATGATTTCTCCTTTAATATATTATTCTCATAATATATTAATAAATCATATTTAATCCTTTCTCTCCATAATTCATCCTATCAAGTTGCTTTGGTGAAGGCAACCCAAAAGGACCATGCACCATCGGGTCAAGTACATACCAAAATAGTTATGGACTTAGACACTAATCCAACAATATATATATATATATATATATATATATATATATATATATATATATATATATATATCAGTTCCAACGAGTATCGAGCGGGTAGCGGTTCCAAAAAAATGAAAACCAGAACTGGAACCACTTAAGGCGGTTTCGGTTTCGGAACCGGCGGTTCTGAGCCGGCTCCGGTTCCGAAAGCGGGTACCATGTTCCGCTACTCACCTCTAGTTGAGGTTATCGTCACTGCTTCTAAGTTCGTTTGTGTTGTTGGCATTGAAGTATGCGATGACGGCTGCCACAACAGCTGTTACAGTGGCTTGGCAAGTGGCGGAGTCTATTCGTAGGACTGATGCATGGTCGGGGTACTAGTTATCTTCATGGGAAGACATGACTATATTGCACACGAAAGTGAGCTCGTAGTACCCTTATTTGATTTCAAGTGAGTTTACTCATAATAACCTAACGCACTGGTGTTAATTGTGTCAACCTACATCCCCATGATGCATTTATGGTATTGAGTGGAAACATATATTGCATGTTGTTAAGTTTGTCAAAATAGCACATAGTTAGCAATATAGTTAGCAGATTTGGTTATATGTGTTCTTCGAGGAGGTACTCCTCTTGGTTTACTACTACTGGTTGCGATTAAGGGCATTATGAACCTGAGGCGAGTAGTGTGGTGATCCTCTTTTGACATACAAAGTGCTTGGCTATATCACTTATATTATAGGTGCCCTTTTTGTGTTCCTTGCGCTGCTAAGGCTGGCCTAGCCTTGATTGCTATGAGTTGTGGTCTCCAAATGACCATTTCCTCATTCAAAGAATGTAGATGGTCTGCATAGTTTTCTGTTCCTACTCGTGGGTTTCGCAAGGCATTTGGAATGGCGTTCTTGTTAGTTGTGGGGGATCGGGTTTACATTGTTGCATACTTGGCTTTGCTTACGGTCTCCATTACTCAATGAAAGAGAGCTAGAAGCTGGGAGTCAATTCGGGTTACTTGTGGTCCAAACGAATGTCTGATTCGTGTGGGTGTTGGCTATCGGAGTTCGGTGCACGCCGATTGTGGATCAGATTGTATTTTGTGGAGATGCGCCCTAAACCGGGTAGGAGTCAACTCCTAAGCTTGTATTTGCGTGGGTATTGTTTTGTTTTCTAGGTATGTCCATTCCAGGGGAACTTATATTGGGTGGTTACGTATCTGGAAAGATAAAGGTGAAAGGGTCTCTGGTCTACTCTCAATTGGGTAAAGCTCGTCAAGGGTTTCCTTGGCGCTTTCATCCTTGCTGGTCTCTTAGTCGGAATCCTCCCTTTCACAATTCATCTCTTGGTATTCCTTAGGATCCACCTCTGGGTTTTTCCTCATGGGCTTCTTTTGGTCTCTCCTTGCCCCATCCGCAAATCACCGTGACAGGGTAGTAGAAGTCTTGGTGAGGAACTTCAACTATGTCGTTCGAGCAAGAGTTGAGGCATGAGATATACAGGGATAGTTTAGGTGTAGGACGGGTTTATAGTATCCTAAAAGACTCCTATAGTATTTTAAACTTGATGTTCGAATTCTAGTATTCTATTGTGCTCATAGTTGGTAGTTCTTAGGTTTGTTGCAACACCACCATCACTCCCAAGAACATGTTGGTCATATCTCGAATAAATATAGTTGATCAAGCTATATTTATCCCAAATGTGATTACATAGCTGCCCAGGTTTGACTTCAGTGTTCAACCTTTAGTTACTTTTGGTTTCTTCTCGTTATAATATTGGGTTAGTACTTATGTATACTTTGATAAAATACTTATCTTCTTAAAGTATACTTTTAGGCAGAGTGTGTTTTAGTCCCATTGTATTTATATTTGTATATCTTGTATGGATAGATATACTAGTTCACTATAAACAATGCTCTGATACCAATCTGTCACACCCCCGGACTAGACGATGGAAACGTCCGGAGGCGGGTGACTTCATTGTACAGTATCATAACAATTGAATATAAATGAAACAGAGCAATCCAAACATCATACATTGAGATAACAAACTTACATGGTTTACATATTGTATTTGTTCTTCGAGTTACACAAAAGATACATAAGTAGAAAATTTTCAACCTACAGCTAAGTAGTCCTACATCCGCGTCCCTTATTTCCTGCTTACTAGATCTCTGAGAATACAGGTTGATTTGAAAAGCGCCAGCTAAAAAGTTGGTGAGTTCATAAGCATTTTGTATAAAATTGTTTACACTTGTTTAGAATTGTTCTTATTGTGCTTTCAGAAAATCCGATATTTTCTATGAAATCTTTTGAAGCCTTGCTTTGAAAATCATGGACATATGTGTGCATGTCGTTACTTTTGTTCATCCTTAAATGGAGTATTTTGCAAAGTAGTGAACTTTGTAAAGGCAGGCTGTGTTCGAGAATAGTTCTTTTGAATAGTATTAGCCAACCGTTTCTGGAAAATCTCCTATTTTCAAATAGAGAATAAAGTTGTAAATCTTGTTTTTCTTATTGGGTATAATTGAGTGTGTGCGTTCTAGTTTATCGTTACCGAAATCGTATAAAATCGTTTTCTTCAGAAAATCCTATATTTTCTGTTATAAAATATTCGTAAGTTCTATTTCCAACTGTGTAAACTTGCATATGTGTGTGTGTTAGTTTATCGTTTTCAAAATGTTATACAAACGTTTTCTATAAAGTCCTACGTTTTCTGATATGTAAAATAGTAGTAATAAGACTCTAATACTTGTTAGGTGAAAGAAATCAATCATGGCGATTGTGGACATTCTACGCAATGAACAAGGACAGTCAACACAAAAATGCGGACCATCACTACCATGCGTAGGACAGTCAACACAATGTGCCAAAATTTATTTATAAGGTTTTCCTTGCATAAATTTCTAGTTAATATAACATATTCTAGTGAGTCGTTATAACCATACTAATCATGATGGAAGCCTGTTTTGGCATTTCTCAGGTGCCCTCGGTATGATAAAGACATTATCACCCTAGACTGGCCGGTCTAGCGGTAGCGAACAGTGAAGGTGCGGGGTGTCAACCCTGTATAGATCTATACAAAAATTCCCCCTCTCCCTACAGGAGACTCTGGCTATAACTCCGTACAGGACTTTAGACGTACACTAATATGTTTATCTTTAGGTACTTTTGAGATTTGTCTGACTAGAATATTGACAACCTATCGAGCAATCGTTCGGAATTCATTATTTTTTAGATAAATAATGATATTAGTGCTCATTGAATAGAAATATTGTTCTCGTTCCATATCGTTATTTGTACTTGTTAATTGGGTACTTCATGTTCGTTCCATTTCGTTTATTGAAAAATAAGCCATTTTGAACTCTTGTCAAAATTACCCTACATTATCGGAATTGGCAAATATGGTCTTTCCTTTCTATGAATTATCGGCTCAGGCCCATATTAGTCAAAAGAAAAGTGTCAAATCATAATTTGTGAAAATTTATGACTGCAGGTTATGACATGCATTTTCTATTTTATGACATATAGAACATTACTTATGTTCCTAAAGGTTTTACGACAATAGTTTATGACATGCAAATATTTTTGTCATGAAAACTCTATTTTCGTATATTGTTCTTGATAAAATTATTTATATTAAAATATTTATAAATAAGCTCAACTAGTCAGTTCATCTGGTAAAAGTCATGAGCACGAAATAATATTCCAAGATAACCTTTATATTTATGTTTGACCAACAGTGATTCCAAAATGTTATTATTTCCATAGTTTAATCACTTTCCAAAATATTTTATCTAACAACTTGTTTAAGTAAAGCTTGAAGCAATTCCTTATAGTTGTTGCTATAAAAATTCATGACTTATACTTGGTATATACTAGTTATTGTTTCTAAACATGTTTTGTGAAATATAATCCAAACTCTTGAGACTTAACCACAATCTCGAGTTTTTGGACTAAGAGTAAGGAATTTCATACTTAATCACATGTAAGATGGCATGCATACACAATAAGCAATTAGATCATGATTTACGCAAGGCCCTGACTTGTATTCTCCCCCCCCCCCCCCAAAAAAAAAAAAACAATAAAAGCTTAGAAAATGTGGGGGGTATGAAGCTCACCTGGAGTAGGTTGAGGAGTTGTTTGGAGTGATGGAGTGGAGATTCCAAGACTAAACTTTGGCTGAGATGAGGAACTTCCCTGGGAGGAATGTTTTACTAAAGGTGATTATCACATATTATTATGAATAAAATAATATGGATTCATCTTGAAAATTATAAAATATTAGATGAGTGGGGAACTTACTTTAAAATTTCCTGGAAGAAGTTGAGAAATTTTCCTTTAGCAAGATTCTTGTTCTTGCCTTAGGGATGAGTTTTGAGGGATAAATGGGAAAGGTGAGACAAAATGTGAAGTCTAAACACCTTTACCGTCGTTGCCTTGAGGAGTATAAGAAAAAGGGAGGGAATCTTTGGTGCATGGGGATTTGATGGTCCATGCATTGTTATTTGGTGGGTAAAGCATTGAATACTGCGATTTGCATGGGGAAATGGAAGATTACATCAAATCACAAGGTCAAACCTCCTTGTCCTTATCTTGATTTAGGATACGATCTTCCTAAATCCTAAACATTTATTTTATGTAAATATGATTTAAACAATTAAATTTGGCATAAAATAGAGGTTTTAGGGGTCTCCGTTAAGAAAACACGAGTTTGGTGGGATTCCCGACATCAAAATACCTTAAAATGATGAAAAGGGTCTGAAATTGTCCAAAATCCGGAGCTAAAAGGTGAATTTCGGAGTCATAGGGTAATTTTCGAAGCTATAACTTAAACTCCGGAGGGGAGGGTTAGGGCTACGAGGGTCCGAAGGGCTTGAGAAGGATTCCGGAGCCTCGTAGCAAAAATCCGGAGTCGCAACATGAATTCCGAAGTCTAAGCGAAGTCAGCTAGCCCTTCCGAAGTGATGCGAAGCGAGGTCTTCCGGAGCTCATCCTTCCGGAGTCATGCGAGGTTGTCCGAGGCAAGGGGAGTTCCGAAGATGTGCTTCCTCTTGGCTCCTTAGAAGGCATTCCAGTCAAGAGGTTCAGGACCAAGAGGGTCCTTATGGGTTTCTTCATCTGGTTTTTAAGCTGTTTTTGACTGAAGAAGGTACTTAGAGAGATTTGAGATACGTGGAGAGATTGGGAGAGATTTCACATACTTGGAGAGATTTTGGAGACATTTCACATACTTGGAGAGATTTGGGTGACATTTCACATACTTGGAGAGATTTGGGAGAGATTCGATTTACTTGGAGAGATTTCACATACTTGGAGAGATTTGGGAGAGATTTTACATACTTGGAGAGATTTGGGAGAGATTTCACATACTTGGAGAGATTTGGGAGAGATTTGATATACTTGGAGAGATTTCACATACTTGGAGAGATTTGAGAGGGATTCGATATACTTGGAGAGATTTCATATACTTGGAGAGATTTGGGAGAGATTTCACATACTTGGAGAGATTTGGGAGGGATTCGATATACTTGGAGAGATTTCACATACTTGGAGAGATTTGCATTCTAACACTTCATGGCTCATTAGGAACTCATATTGTACACTTAGATGTGTTAGCACAAGTCTCACAATAGTCCTTGCTTAGTTGAGGACAAAATTTCCTAGCCAAAACGCTAATTGTAACAGTTTCCTACTATTTATGTTTCAAGGGAGCTGATCCGTAAACAACAGTTTTTCTTCATACACAATAATTGGTGCTTTAAAATGTTGTATTGTACAACTATATAATGCATAAATTGTTATGTATGGCAAAAAAATTATTGTGTACGAATCACTACTCATGTTTCAATACATTTCCTTCTAAATACCATCTATTTCTGTACGTTATCTCTTTCATTTCTTACTAAATGAAAATGACACAATTAATGTTCAACAATATTTTTTTAAACAAACTTTAATAACACAAAAAAATCACTTTATACATGAAATGTAATTCCTTTTGCATTATCTGGTTCATGAACACAAATTTGACAAACTTTTTTTTAAAAACCTTGCTCGATAAATCTCTTATTATTTTGTTTTTTTTCAAAATATTAAAAAATCTAATATGGACTCTAAACGTGACAAAATAAAAAAGTAAGAAGAAAACACCCGAAAATGGCAAAATCCCTCAAAAGTATAAATATATACAAAATGTAACATGTGAGTGTTTTATTGTAGCTAATATTGCATATGTTTATGCACATATGCACAATCTACAGGTATGTAATATGTAAACATGTGAAGTTCAAGTTTAATCTTTTAATTTTGTATAATTTGTCTTCTGTAACCTTTCTATTTTTGTAAGTGGTACTTTCACCCCCCTCTCTCTCTCTCTATATATATATATATATATATAATTTGATTTTCTTTAATAATTATAAATATATACAAAATGTAAACTTTCCTTTGTGACAATATTAGATAATAGTACAACCAACTAATACACAATGTACAAGTATGTCAATCTGTAAAGTGTAACTTTAATCTCTCAACGTTATATAATTCATTACTTGCAACTCCTTAATTTTGTAGAACCATATATTTATCCCTTTATTTTTTAAATATCACTTTAACCCCATTCACCTTCAACTTTGTAAGGTATCCCTTTTACCCCTTTTGTTTTCTATAAAATGATATTTTTCATTCCTTTAATTTTTAAAATGTCACTTTTACTTACATCCGTCTTTAACTTTGTAAGATGTCACTTTTACCCTATGACAACAGTCAAAATACATCACGACTGTGAATCGCAAACGTGACAAACATTAATATAATAGAAATAATGTATGATTAAGAAGTGAACCTTCACCACCGACCGTCGCTTTTTCATGAAACGGTAAAGTTAGCAATTGAATTAAATAATATATCACTTCTTGTTCCATGAAGTTTTGGTATCTATTTCTAGCGAGTCTTGTAGATGACCTAACGAATCGTTTGAAGATTCATTAACGGGAAAGCAGACACTACACTGACCGAGTCCCCTTCTTTCTATACATTTTCCAGTCGGCGACCTCCGAACATCACCACCAACACTGCCGCCAACCGCCACCAACCACCGCCTCCAGCCGCTGATCAACCCCCTATCCCAACAAACCCTTTACGACCTGCGCTACCTCCGTCGAACCTCTGGTAGCCCCCTCTCCACCGGCTGTCGCTTTTTCCGACGCCACATTGTCATCGGCCGCTGTTTTTCGACGAAATTTCGGCAACCAGAAAACTTTTCCAGCAACTTTTCCGGTGAAAATTTCCAAAAACCTCCCACCTCTGTTCTGATTACTTTCCGACCAAAAATACGGTGAAGTGCTGCCCAGTTAAATTCCGATGCAATCTGAAGTTTTAAAGCACGTTTCGTTGGTGAATTTCACGACCCCATTTTAAAACTTTATATTGTTTTTGGAGGATAATACATGCTTAATAACATTGTTTATCGTTTATATAAACTCAAATTATTAATTGTTTATATAATCTAAAACTATTATTTAATCGTTGTTGAAACATTGTTGACATAACTTAGATATTAGTTATGCGTCGTTATTTTGTGCACATAAATAAGATAATAGTCATGCACTGTCGTTACTCTAACCACATAACTTATGCAATAGTTATGCGTTGTAATTATAAACTATATACTATAATTGTACACTGTTTGGTCTGATAACTATGACATTTAATGCTCGACTTATATCGGTTTTCATTTTGGTACAAGGGATGACAAATTTCATTTTGGTATAAAGGATTATAAACACTCCTAGACTTATACCGGTTTTCACTTTGGTATAAGGGATTACAAACACTTTTATACTTATGCCAATTTTTATTTAGGTATAAAGGATTACAAACTTTTAGAATATATTATTTATACGATATGGTACTGTGAGACACATTCATCAACTATGACCCCTGACCTATAACTCTTAAATATTAAGTGAACGGGAGAGTTATGTATAAATCTAGATGGGTTGACACCCGCACCTATGGTTGCTAGCTACAACCACGATCGTTATGTCACGAGTGATAATTGTCTAAAATACTACGACGTCCGATGAAGCATCCTGAAGGGCATCAACTCCTCAGCAGCTCGGTTATAGGGACCCACAGTAATGTTGACTAGTTCTAAATGCATTTATATATAATTTGGAACAGTACATATATACACTCTCGGAAAACATACTTTTTGCATAAAAACTACATTTATATATAAGTTGGAATAGTACTTATATACATTAAAACACTACTTTTGGTATAAAAACAAATTCGTAAAGAACATACTTTCGGTCGAGAAAGTACGTTTTTAGATAACATACATTCGGTCGATAGAGTACATTTTTATTTTTTATAAACATACTTTAGGTCAAGAAAGTACATTTCTAGCAAACATACTTCTTGATATAAAAGCATATTTATGTATAAGTTAGAAATAGTACTTATATACACATACTTTTGGTTTAAAAGTACATTTATGGTGATTAGTAAACATACTTTTGATATAAAATTGTATTTTTGGTAAACATACTCTTGGTTTAAAAGTATATACTTTATGGTATTATATTACATTCGATAACATATTTTTTGGGATAAAAGTACATTTGATACACACATTTCAAACTTGTGAACTCATCAACATTACGTTGACGTTTTTTTCAAACTGCATGTATTCTCAATGAATTTAGAAGCTGAAAGTCACATAAACTTGGAATAATCATGGATCATAGTTTACTTATCACTCAGTTGTTTTCATTGTTGCCTAAATATAAGGCATGCTTAGTATTTTCATGTTTCATGTACCTTTAGATGGATGATGTAACTTCTCTTTTGCATCAAATAAAAGTTTAAACATTATGCTATGTTGTTGTAGTGTTCTATGTATGCAAATGACTATGATCCATGATGTCATGTCACCACCTGACATTTCCGCCATTGGCTTGGGAGTGTGACATACCCCTTTGATTTCTAAACTTTTGTATTTACCCCCGTACCTGGATTTTCCCTCGTCTACTTTGAATAATGCGCATTGTACTACTTCTTTTTACAGTTATGCCCCTACATTTTTATAGATTAATCAAAAACCATCCAACTTACAAAAATAGTCTGCAAACTCTTCTTAACGTTTGATAAATCACCCAACGCTTATTTATTTTAAACTTTTAGTGTTATATGAAGTTTATATGATATACCGTTTTAATCAATTCTCATGCCTAATACGCAAGAAAAACACATATAAGAACCCGCAACAAAGTGAGGGCTCAAATATTAGTGCTATCAAAATTCCACAAAATTCCCTTTTGATTCCACAAATATCCACCTCATCCCATTTACTTAATTCTTAAGGATGGTGGTTTAGTGTGTGTGTGTGTGTATATATATATATATATATATATATATATATATATATATATATATATATATATATATTAAGGGCCACGCTAAGCAAGACCCATGAAGGTCAAGTTGGTTATTTTGGAATATTTGAAGAAATATAAGTGTGTTGCTATAATGGGCGGGGAATTGTATATGAGTTTCTATTATGGGTTAGGATCCAAGTATGTTGCGATCATTGGTAAAGAAATGAAAAAATATTTGTATTATGCATAACAAAATGAAATTACATTGAATCCCTTAGAATTCAAACAAATGTTGTTTATTACAGTAGAAAAATAATCAACATTCCAAGAGTAAGTATTAGTGTTCATGGTTCTTAGAGGCATCAACATAGATAACCATATATCGTTTAATATATATTTTGGAATAAAAAACATTAGCTTCAAGCACAAATGAATTACACGTACCATCTCAAGTTCTGTATTAAATTCTGTTAGTTGTACAACAGTCGTGTTTCCTACAAGTCCATGTACTATCAATGTTTTCCATTCCTTCATTCAACTCTCATGTTATGGACCCTATAAGTTTGCTAGGTTAGGGTTGGGTCGTCAATTCCGTTGCATGCTAAACATAATACAATTTTGTATTGTCTTGTCCAACATGAAAAACTATCAATTCCAAGAACAATGAATCATATATGTTGCCAGTTCTTAATAGTGTTGATTCCACATTAGCCATCAACTCGTAAGTTATAAGCAACAATCGATCATCTTTTATAAATCTTCCATCATATAAAAACAATTTCCAATGACTTGTGAAATAAATATAAAAGTAAACACATGACCTTAAAAAAGATCTAGAGTTATGGTTCAAAAGATATAATACATATATTCATTGAAGACCAATTTTGTCTTTAGATAATATTTCATGGCACATTCGATGGAAGGCATTTAATTCTATTATTCCTTCTTTATTAAAATGTAACACCTGTTTCTCGGGTACTTTTCATTCATATCTTAAATATAAATTTTCTTGCAAAATGGTCCTTACGCAGGACGTAAGTCATTAAATGGACATAGGGACTTTATGCTCTATGCAGGGCGTACAATCCCTATGCAGGGTGCAATTACTCAGAACCCAAAACCTAATTTTTTGGGCTACAGGCCCTATTTAAAGACCTTAAGTCCCTTGAGACCTCCTTTATCACCAGCCTCCACTCTCCCAAGCTGTCATTTCAAAACCCTAATCCCTTATGAGCTTGTTTTAGCCATTTTGTGTGCTCTTGGTACACACTGAAGGAGAAGTCTATGATTGTGGATTGGTATGCCTCAAGTTTAAAGATCCAAAGCTTTCATCTCTTTTGCAAATTTCTGGAAGTATAAAGCTCTCACCTTTATGGTTATATGGTTTAGATCTAGGTCAGATTTTTGGTTTGCAAGCTTTTGGTCCCATGGTCTTGATTCTTGTGGGTAAAAGCTACTCCAGAGCTTAAGGTTGTCATTTTATGTTGTTTCTGAGGATCATATATCATAAACTGAAATCTTGGTTGCTATCTTTCACCCATGCAAGGGTTTAAGGTCATTAAAGGGTGGTATGGACCTAGGGTTTGGTTTTGGGGTCTATTAATCCATGAAAAGGCATAAAATTGAGAACTTTATCCTTTAAGATGACCATTAGGTTCTGATCTTAGTATTGAACATTTGGTCTTAAGACATTAAGGGATTAATGTAGGAGTTGGAAAACTATAAATTTACATAGGGTGTAAACCTGGCTAGGCAACACGTAGCTTGGTTTGGCCCCGTTTCCTGTGGAAACAATCTGCACATGGTGTAGAGAAGGAGTACGCATGCCTTAGCTCCAGAAAAGGTATTGGTCATTTTTAGGGCTTTAGGCCATGTTTGGAATTAAAAGGGTAAAATGGTCATTTACCCTAAAGAGAGAAAGTATATAATGGACCCTTGATTATGGATCATCACAAAATTTTAATTAGTGTTGTCTTGGATATGTTCAGTGTGAGGAGATTTTATAGCAACTGCTCGAGTGTGAGATTTATTTATCTTCCGATTGAGGTGAGTTTTCTCATTGTACTTGTGGGTTGAAGGAACCAATTCCAACCCGTTGAATTGTGTAGTATGCTAGTTGTCTTTGTGATACTTGTATGGAAGACCGCGAGGGTAGCCTTTGGAATTTGTATGAAAGACTGTAACATCCCAAAATTCAAGACCAAAAATTTCATTTTTAATTAAGTTATTATAAAACCTACAGTATAAAAACATTCATAATAACGTCACATGTCAAGACCCAAGTATTAGTAATCAAAACATGTTATCAGAAAATAATATCAGAGTGTGATCCCAAAGATTGCATGTGCGGAAAATCATAGTGTGATGCGCTGCGATCGAGCCGACTCTTTTCCTTTGAAAACATAGTACCTGAAATCAAAATTGTAAACCGTAAGCATGAAGCTTAGTGAGTTCCTCCACCATACCACATACCATACAATCACATACCGTCAGGCATACCGCGGTGCCCGACCTACCCCATGCTAGGCATGTCTGGGTGCCCGAACTACCTTGCTGAGCATACCGGGGTGCTCAACCTACCCCTGCTAGGCATATGGGGGTGCCTAACCTACCCCTATCAGACATACCGGGGTGTCCGACCTACCCCTCCGGTTTATCTCGACCGGTTATGAGGACTATTTCACCCCTACTACTACCACATAAAACATAACATAATCATACTGTCAGGCATACCAGGGTGCCTAACCTATCCCTTGGCCCTATCGACTAGATATGGGGACTATTCCCCCTACTACCACTATAACATAACATCATATCATGCTAGCACACAAACATATCAGATAGTGGAAAATCATACAATTATCACGAAGACAATCGTCCATGATCACTCCTACTAGTGGGTCTGCATTGTGGCCTTAGAACTACTTCTACTAGAAGGTAACTCACCTCGAATGCTGAAGCTCATTGCCCGAACTCCCTAGCTGCTGCCCCGACAGCTTCCAAAACTGAAAATTTCCAGCACAATATCCACTTAGCAATAAGTTCTAAACCATGAACCATATTCCAATTATTGAGATTAAAACTCTTTAAGATCAATGAGATTCTTAACAAGTAACAGAATAACACAAAGTAATTAAGAACACAAGATGAATAAAACTAGTTTCGAATGATTAATAAGCCACAACCTCAGAAGAACTCTATTAAGAATTGCTATTGTAGAGGTGTGGTAGGGTTACAATAATGAAATCAACAACTATCTCATACACGGTGCATGCATGCACAATATAAAGCTAACCCTAATAAATGAAACACGGCTGGACAGGCCTAGTACCGTGATAACAATGGACTATAGAGAAAAAGCCAAATGACGCAATATTACTAACCCAACAATCTCCCCCTTTGCGTCAATTGAGGCGAGAAATTACTACTGTAATGCCTGTGTAGTCTTCTTTACTGTTTTGAACAACTTCGGTATGACAGCAAGAATAGTGCGACGAAAGTTGATATACCATCTAAGCATGTCACTGATGATCTTCTTTGCAGCATCATCATTGAATTTACATCTGTTTAATATATCTAGAATATGTTCGTGAGCGATTGTCGAAAACAGATTTTTGTCGGATAAGGCGAATAGACACTTCAATGGAGTAGCCGAACCGCCAATTTCTTTAGTAAACATCACCGCCAAGTCTTCGGTGTCAATCTTGCCCATACGCATCTTGTTCACATCACTAGATTTGCGAATGGGTTTGATAGTAGGCTTCTTCCTTAAAGCAGAAGTGATCTCCTGATCGAGATTTTCTACTCCATGAATGTATGATACCAACATTCTCTTTATGTGATCAAGAATGGGTTCGTACTTCTGCTCGTTAGTCAGAAAAAGGTTAGTCAATATAATCCAGTCATGAGGATTGAGATTTGGCAGGTCAACAAGAGAAATTTCTTGAACTGAATCTTCAGAACCACGAGTAACCCGAAACTTCACATTGATAAATTTCCCCGCAGCAACTGGCTTCATAACCTTGACCGTAGTAATCTTCTTTGCACTCCATGTCACGAATTGGGGTTGTGAGAAAGCAAGGTAATAATCAATTAGCTCTTTATCAACCCTCGGGTTAGGAGAAGGAACAGAGACAATTGGCTCAAAACAATGAAAAACAAATACCCTTCGGGTGATCGGCATATTAAATTGCGAGTCTTTGGTATTATCCAATCCAAAAGAAATGACTGGTTCAAGCCAATGAGTGCTTGGGGACTCAATTACTTCCTTCAACAACTTTTCTAATGTACATAATGGAAAAAGATATTTTCTTCGTTCCAAAATTTCAAGGGCTTCTTTATCTTTTCTTTCCCTCTCTTCGGCTTCACGAGTTTCTTCATTCTTTTCTTCTTCTCCATTTTCACCAATGATTTTCTTTCCTTTGTCTTGAACTGTTGAACCCGAAGCTTCATTATCCTTCAGTTCTTTGGTGACATTTGGTTAAATAGGAGGAGGTTGAAGATTTTCACTTGTTGGATTTTGGCTTGTGGGGGTTTGTTTTGGGTGAGCTTGACCTGCTTCTCCCCTTGTTTTGGAGGGATAACCGCCTCCGAAACACCTTCGATCCTGCTCAGTATTGCAAGTGCTGGACACAATTTTTCAGCCAAACGTCTCCTGATGGTGATGGTTAGAACCGTATCATGGGCCTCTAGCAGATTGACCAGAAGAGCATGAACATCACCAATACAACTTTTCACAACTGCATGCTTGGACTTGAGATCATCAATCTCCTTATTTGCTTGGGAAAGCTTGACAGATTAAGTTTTGATCAGAGTGGTTTGTCGAGCAAATTTCACCTGTTCGGCCTGTAGTGAAGAGGTAAGCTTCTCAACGGTGGCATTCACTGAGTGTGCATTTTGCTGTGACGCAGCTTGAATAGACTCCAAAAATACTTTAGCATCCGAAATTAGTTTTTTGACAATTTTGGTCGCTTTTTTGGTGGAAATATCAACGGCCTTGGTTGCATTCTCAATAGAAACTTCATGCTGCTGGACCAAGGTAGCCACGAGAGCTTTAATAGCAGTGTTAGAGTATGCTGATGTGGAGGATTAGGATGAAGAGGTGATAAAAGTAACGAGATTTTCATTCAAAGTCTTAAGATTCCTCTTGGTGACTGGGACATCGTCATCATCATCACTCTAAATAGTAAAGGGGCTGTAGTGGAAAGTATCAAACTCCATGTCATTACCACTAAGAATGGTGTCAGACTTGTCGGAGTGAAGTGGGGAAAGTGATTTAGAAGTGACAGGGATTTCAAAACCATAAGTTTTTGCTCCCTTATCAAATGCGTTGACATCAACAGGTGGTTTGGTTGTTGTGGTAGTGGTTGTGGTGGTTTCAGTGAATAGGGGTGGTGGGAATAGTGAAGAGGTAGGTGGTTGAGTTGACACCATAGGAAGGAATGGAGCAATGGAAATGGGAACAATAGTGTGATGAGAAGAAGGAGGTAGAGATGGAATTGTGTTAGTATATGTTACCTCGGCTATTACTATATGGACAGAATCGTCAGACTGATCTTACTCCTTCTCGAGTTCATCCTCAACATCGTGATTGGAGGGAACGTATTCACTATCACTACATGATGAAACTCTTCGCTTGTGCGCTTTCTTATTCAGCTTTCACTTTTTAGGAGCCGAAGGCTCAAGAGTTTGACCCTTTCGCTTCTTGGGTGTGAGAAGTTAAAGCGTTGGACCCTCTTGAACTTCCTTCTTTTATTCCCCTTTCTTACCCCCTTTCTTACCCCCTTTCTTTGTCTTGTCAGCCTCATCGAGGGAACGTTGCATCTTGGGAGTGAGCTCACTTGGACATGAAAAAGGTAATTTCTTGTATTCCACAATAATATTACTAGCAGCAGAAACACACCTGTACATCGTTTCAGGGACCGAACCGATGAAGGGAAACTTGGAGGAGTCAGCCACGATGATCTTTATGGTGTGGAAAATTGTGATTGAAGATAACAAAGAATTTGCCATGACTGGAATTTGAAATTTCTCCATAGCCCTTTGGGTAACGATGGTCCAGAATCTGCCACACGAAATCTCAGTGTGATGAGATGACGAATTCAAGCTTTGAACCAGTTGAGTCCAAAGAATAGACCCATAATCGAGATTTATGCCATGGTACAGACCATAGATAATGGTCATAAAACCTTTGCTGGCACCATCGGACCCAACCACTCTCTTAGAAAAACCCTTAAAGAGAAGGGTAAACAACCCATTCCATTGAGGAGGAAGGCAAAATTTCTTGACCTTGGTAATGTTGGAGAGAATATCGGTGTACCCCATGTTGTAGAACATCTCGAAGATCTGGGCAGTCGTAATCGAGTCCAGGTTCACCATTGAGTCCTCATAAGTTAGCCCTAAAATAGAGCAAAACCTAATTTTGGAGATAGAAGACTTTTTGTCAAATATCTCGAACATAATGCGCTCCTCAGCCTTGATGTACTTTGCAGAAGAATAAACTTGAGAAAGGAGGGACATCGATACACATTCAACTTTGGAAAGAGCATGTACAAGTGGCGTCTACTTGAGGCATTCGATGATCTGCAACATAAAAGAATCATACTTGATCGGCGTCAAGTCGATGATCAGGTTTTGGTTAGGCTTGATCATAAGGAGAGAAGATTGAGCGGTGTGTTCTTGACCAGAAGACGATTATGCCATTGTTGAAGCTTGGTGAGGAAGATGAACAGTAGAGAGGTTTTTGCCGTTTGAATGCTTGAGAGATTTTGTGAGTGGTAAAGAAGAAAAGAATAATGAGAAATCCTTTTATACGATTTCCAGGAGAGAGAGAAGATCTGTAATGATCATGTAGGGGAGGTTATTGGAAACAACGCCTGATAGGACATGATTTGACAATTGTAAACCCTAAAAGCGTGTCAGTTGGCATGACAATAGGTGACGTTCCATATTTCACGCGCCTTTATTTGAAACTTATCCATTCGATGTCTCTTCATATTATTGAAATGTTTCACCTTCCTTTCAAAGAAATGAATCCTTCTCCACTTCATAGTCTAAGGAGATGAACCGAGCTCCTTTCGCCTTTTAACATATAAGACCACCAGTGAATTGAGAGGCGAAACTACAGAACTGAAAATTACCATTAGTACCATGAACCAGGCGTTTGAAGGATCATAAAGAGCTTCATGCAAGAGTGTGCCAATGAAAAAGAAATAAAGCAAATTGTTTATTTGGGATGTTAGTGATATCATGAGAGACATAAAACGGATGATCTCGGGCACAAATCTCTTCCTTCAAAGTCAAGAGAGACTTAGAAGTATTTGTGTGGTTTCCCGTTGAAGTACGATCTGATGCTTGTTAAGAAGCAATGAAAGACATCTTTTGAAAGTTAGGCTATAAGGGTGGCTTTCGCTTCAATTGAACTACGAACCTTGACATAAGACCGAAAGTTGAGTGAAGTACTTGTGTGGCCAGTGTAGCCAAAAACATCAAGTAGGTTTGTTCATTTTTCAGTGACTTGGTGATAAATATTGAAATCTCAAAACAAAACAAAAACTGGATCTTTTGGGTAGAAATATCCTTGTGTTGGAACATTTCATAAAGATCTTGCAAAAACAAAGGAGATTTCCTGGTACCATCCACATGAGTGGGTTCGAGTTCATGGGTGAAAAACTAGAACATTAAATTGTTCACCATCAGTTCATTAAAGGTATTGGATTGTGGGTTTCACTTAGATCATGGTGAAATGAAACTAAGATCATAAAAACAAATGTTGTGTAACCATAAACCTCAATGGTATATTATGAGAGTCTCAAGGGTTACTTTTATGGAATTAAAGATAATGGAGAAGAATTTGTGAGATGGGTAAAGAACCGAAAGTACCTCTGCTATATATAAGTGACTAAGCGGAAAACTCTTAACTCAATATGAGAAGAGTAAGGTAGCTCATGAATTAAGTGAATTTAGCAGCCCGATTGGGAAGAAACGATTGGCATATATCAAATCAGTAAGGCTTCACTATAGAGTCGTGGAGGCTTAGGGCGACATACAACAGCGTGCTTCTAAGGACACTTAGCTAGTAAACAGAGTAAAAGTATATATGCTCCCCATGGTGCATTGTTGAGACTAGCAGCAATTGTGTTAGAATATAATTGAAATAAATAAAAGAAAATTTCTTTGTATTTTTGTAAAATTTCTAGAAAGGAAATAAAAACATAAAGGAAAAATATTTTTGTAATTTTAAATTTTCTTGAAAAAGAAATAAAAACAGAAAGTAGAATAATGTACAAAAAGTATACATCAAGTTTTAACCGAATATACGCCTTTGATGGATGAAGCGAAATATACCGAGCGTTCGGTATAGTTCGGTGCCCGAAAAAGTCGGAACCAAAATAGACCGAGCGTTTGCTCTATTTCGCTTGTTTAAAATTTAAGAGGCGAAGGTGAAAGGTGTACTTAAGGAAGCGAAGATGGTTTCGGTATAGATTCAGCTTCCATCATTCCCAAGCCTTGGAGTATTCTATTGAAGGTTGCTTCAGGCAAGGCTTTCGTGAATATGTCAGCCAATTGATCAGCGGATCGAACGAAGTGAACTTCAACATTACCATCTTCTACGTGATCCTTGATAAAGTGATATCGTAGTGCAATGTGTTTCGTCTTGGAATGTTGCACTGGGTTGTGACAAATACGGATTGGGCTTTCTGAGTCACACTAAAGGGGAATCTTCTTCATATGTAGGCCATAATCTCTTAGTTGGCTTTGTATCCAGACGACCTGTGATGTACAAGGTGTTGCGGCTATATATTCAACTTCGGCAGTGGATAGAGATACACACGTTTGTTTCTTGGACTGCCATCTGACGAGTTTACCATCAAGAAATTGACAACCTCCAGTTGTGCTCTTTTGGTCTAGACCACATCCTCCAAGATCGGCATCGAAGAACGCTTGAACAAAGAAGCCTGATTTAGCTGGATACCATATCCCGAGAGACGAGGTTCGCTTCAAGTATCTGAGGATGTTCTTAACAGCCACCATGTGAGGTTCGCGTGGATTGGCTTGGAACGTAACACAATAGCAAACAGAAAATGTGATATCTGGTCTACTAACTGTAAGATACATTAGTGACCCTATCATTTGACGATAGAGAGTCATATCAACAACCGTTTTTCCATAGATGGAGTTAGCTTCATTCCGAATGCCATTGGAACCTTCACTTTTGATTCTCTCATCATGCCAAGTTTTGCTAGCAAGGTCTTTGTGTAACCTTCCTTATTGATAAAAATACCTTCTGGTCCCTGTCTTATGTTCAGGCCAAGGAAAAAGTTAATTGGACCCATTGAGCTCATCTCAAATTTAGTCCCCATCAATTTTCGAAAATCAGCTATTAAGCTGGGATTCGTGGAACCGAAGATGATGTCATCAACATAAATTTGGACTATCATAAGGTGGTCACCTTCTTTCTTGCAAAAGAAGTTTGGGTCAACCAAACCTTGTTTGAGTTTAGACATTTTTAGAAAGCGAGTTAAATTTTCATACTAGGCTCTAGGAGCTTGCTTTAGACCGTAAACCTCCTTGTCCAGAATATAGCAATGATTAGGGTATTTCTCATTTACGAAACCCGATGGTTGTTCAACATATACGGTTTCTTCCAACTCCCTATTTAGGAAAGGAAACTTGAAATCTATTTGAAAAACTTCAAAATTCTTATGTGCAGTGTATGCCAGAAAGATCTGTACTGATTCTAACCTTGCTACTGGAGCGAAGGTTTCTTCATAATCGATCCCTTCTTCCTAACAATATTCTTTCACCACAAGTCTCACTTTGTTCCTTATGACATTTCCTTCTTTATCCATCTTGTTATGAAACACCCATTTTAAACCTACCACAGATACATCAGGTGGTGTGGGAATCAATCTCCAAACCTTGTTTTGTTCGAACTCATTGAGTTCATCTTGCATGGCCTGAACCCAATCTGAGCGATCGAGTGTAGTGTTAACTGTTTTCGGTTTTATCTTGGAGACGAACGAATTAAAAATGCAATATTCCACTTGATAGAATAAATCAGTTCGCTTCGCTTTAACTTGAGAACGTGTAAGGACTCCTTCAGATGATTCATCAATCACTTGTGATTTCGGATGATCTCTTGTCCATTTTGTAAGCGGAGGGTAATTTGGATCGTAGGCAACATCCAGTTCGACATCCACTTCCTCTTCAAATTCTGATTGATCATCATCGACATTTGCATTCGTACTATAACTCAAGCCCCGAACTGACAATTAGCATCCAACCGGCACATCTCTCGTCTGGTGAGTTCATACCCCTACGCCTTTTTCCGTGTTTTTCAATGTTTTCAGGGGGGAATACAAGCAAATTATAAATGTTTTCGAAACTTAAAACTGATGTAATTCTATAAATATCTGGCTAACTTTTAGATATTATTACCCCTTATGTATTATGCGGAGCATAAGGGATGTTTTATCGAATATAAATACATGGATTTCAATTACAGTAAAGGAAACAATCAAACCAATCAAATTATTATGGGAATAATTTGGGTTCTTCAGTTCTCGTTCTATGAATTCGGATTTCATGCAATGTTAATAGATAAACTATGTCTGATTCAGTTTATCCCTGTCTAAAGTAGAGTTTTATGCTATATAGTTTCTTTGTATTCAATCGTTTATACTTTATTATGTTTCAAAACGATTATGATATTCGATAACGACCGAGTACATCATGAATAATTTAATACTAGCTTGTGAGATTAGTCTTCAATATAACCTTCGGGTTATCAGTAAATCCTCCCCGGAAGTATAACCAGAGTCTCCTGGAGGGAGAGCGTGGAATTTGTGAATAGATCTATTCGGGACAAACAATCCCACACCTTAAATGCTAGCTACAGTTAGGCGGGCACGCCTATGGTGACAAATTCTGGATATCGTCCGACGCCTGAAGAACGTCAAGGAGGTCTCGGGTCACATTAGGATCGTTATACGACTCTTAATACGTATTAAAATATAGTTTATTCACGGATTTTATATCTATCTTTGATCTATATTTTTTATATCTACTGTGGTACGGGATGGTATTCCCATGGTTATCAATCTATAGTTTTATGTATTAAACTACCTACTTTTATACCAAACGGAAATTCAGATGTTCTAACTAAACTATCTTTATAAGAAAATATGGGATTTTCTTGCATAACAACTTTTTCAGAAAACTAAAGGAAACATGTTCATTTCCATAAAACAAAACACTTATGAACTCACCAGCTTATGCTGATTTTCAAACTGCTTGTATTCTCAGGTCCACATTAGACAGGTACCCACGATTCTTTTGGAGAAGACGGAGTGTATAGAAGACTCGTCTTGACTTTTGTTATATGATGTATATGTATAAACTTGTAACACTTTACTTTCAAACAAATGTAAATTCTATTATGTAATGTAATGGTTATGTTTACTTCGCTTACTATGTACATTGGTTATGATACTTAACATGAAGTCACCTCCGCCCCGGAACGTTTCCGCCCTGGGTTTCAGGGTGTGACAGATTGGTATTAGAGCCCTTGTTTATAGTGAACTAAGTATACCAAACGTTACATGGTATAAGACTATAAACACTAAGGGGCCTAAGTGCTCTGAACTAAAAGTATACTTTAAAATATAAGTATTTTCAAAAGTATACAAGTATACCTAACCGTCGAAATCCGTAACTACGAGTAGAACAAAACATAAGTAAATGGGTGTTGTACGATGCGGTTAAACCTGGGCAGTTATGTAGTCGTGTCTAGGGTCAATATAGCCTGATCAACTATATTCATTCGAGACACGGCCAACATGTGCTTGGGAGTGACTGTAGTGTTCAGCATGCTTAAAACTTACCCAATACCCAAAGAACGAGCCATCATTGCAGCAAGTCATGAAATACTATGGGAGTATTTCTAGAGGCAGCTTCGTTATAGAAAATCCTCATTCAAGCGTTGCTCCTCAATCATCCCTTTTAGCGATAGTTTATCTACTTTGATAACTCATTCCTGCTTTATCGCTTAATATAATTCCATATCTGTCATATCTCTTAATTCAATCCAGAGGACTTACCATCCTCTATTTCCTGATCTTTTTAGATCAAGATGCCTCCAAGAAAGAGACCCAGCTCAAAGAACAACAATCCACCTCCGCCACCACCTCCTCCTCAATTTGATCCTATGATGTTCCAGGCAGCTGTTACTGTCGCAGTAGCAGCCGCCATGTCTCAAATGAACCTCGGTGGTTCCGTTGGTCCAAGAGGTGGTACTCAACCTCAAAACCAGGACAGTAGTCAGGGACACCGGAAAGAGTGTTCCTATAAAGACTTTATGAACGCGAAACCCACATCCTTCGATGGCACTGGAGGCATCATTTCCCTTACCCGATGGTTCGAGAAAATCGAATCTATCTTTGAAATCTGTGCCTGTTCGGAGTCTGATAAGGTGAAGTTCGCCGCCTGTACCTTCATCGATAAAGCCTTGACTTGGTGGAACGGCCGATTCAAATCCTTAACTCTACCTGTAGCTAATGCTATGGGTTGGGAGGCCATGATGGATCTTCTACTTGTTGAATACTGCCTACGGGGCGAGATGCAGAAATTAGAGCATGAACTTTGGAATCTAAAGATGAAGGGTTCCGACATCGTTGCTTACACCTCTAGATTCGAAGACCTAGCGCTTCTCTGTCTGGGAATGGTTACCCCGGAGAGTAAAAAGAATGAAATATTTATCTGGGGGTTGACCCAGCCAACCAAAGGGAATGTTTTGGCTGCAAATCCAGACACTTTCGATAGCGCTAAATGTCTGGTGCAAACTGTGATTAATCACGGAGACAACCCCGATGAGGAGACCACCACTCCTGAGCCGGTTAAAAGTAGTGGTGGAAGTAAAAAGAAATTCTGGAACAAACGGTAGGCCCAAAGTTCACAAGGATCCTCTAAGAAACAGCAAACGGTAGTAGTCCACGCTGCTACTGCCCATGCTGTTGTTTCTGCCGTCGGATCCACAGCTCAGACTCCTACCATTGGATATACTGGTACCCTTCCTTGGCGCAGCAAGTGCAGCTACCATCATCGTACTCCTGGGCCATGTCGTGAAAGACTCTACAACAACTGTGGCAAGAAGGGCCACCTTGCTCGAAACTGCAGAAAAGTAGCCCAATCAACTAATCAATCTTCCGGAGCAGGTGTCGGTCAGGCCTGCTATAATTGTGGTGAAGTTGGGCACTTCAAGAGGAACTGCCCTAAGTCAGCATCAACTGGCAATACGGGGAGAGTCCTAGCTATGGGACGAGAAGAGGCAGTTGCCGATCCCACCGTTGTCTTGGGTACGTTCCTTCTCGACAACTCTTATGCTAGTGTCCTTTTCGATTCTGGTGCTGAACGTAGTTTTGTTAGCCATGCATTCAAACATCTTCTTAAACATAATCCCCAACCATTAACCGAAACATTTACCGTCGAGATGGCTAACGGTGAGAACGAAAATGCTAGCGATATATTCATAGGCTGTACCCTTACCCTGAATGACCATTCTTTTCCCATCGATCTTATGCCAGTCTCCATAAAGAGCTTTGATGTTATCATTGGAATGGATTGGTTGAGTTCCAATCATGATGATATCCTTTGTTACGAAAAAGCTATCTATCTCAATCTTCCCTCTGGTCAGACTCTCATGATCTATGGCGATAAGCTTAGCTCAAATCTTCATATCATTTCCTGCATCAAAGCTCAAAAGCCTCCGCGGAAGGAGTGCCAAGCATTCCTAGCCCATGTCATCAATGAGAAACAGGAAGTTAAAGACCTTGAGAGCATCCCTGAAGTCTGCAACTTTCCTGATGTCTTTTCCGAAGAGCTCCCGGGAATTCCCCCTGAACGTCAAGTTGAGTTTCGCATCGACCTAATCCATGGAGCTACCTCCGTAGCCAAGTCTCCATATCGCTTAGCTCCAGCAGAAATGCAGGAGTTATCCAGCCAACTCAATGAGCTACTCAGCAAAGGATTCATCAGACCGAGTTCCTCACCCGAGGGAGCTCCGGTATTGTTTGTGAAGAAGAAAGATGGATCCTTCCGGATGTGCATCGACTATCGTGAGCTAAATAAGTTGACCGTCAAGAACCGATATCCTCTTTTATCAACTTCAGGGAGCCAGCTACTTCTCAAAAATAGACCTTAGGTCAGGGTACCATCAGCTAGGAGTTCATGAGAGTGATGTTTCCAAAACAGCTTTCAGGACTCGGTATGGACACTACGAGTTCGTAGTGATGCCCTTCGGTCTAACCAATGCATCGGCTGTGTTCATGGACCAGATGAACCGGGTGTGTCGCCTTTTTCTGGAGAAGTTCGTCATTGTGTTCATTGATGACATACTTGTCTACTCCAGAAGCGAAGAAGATCACAAACAACACTTGAGGTCAGTGTTGGAAACCCTTAGATCCGAAAAGCTGTATGCGAAATTCTCCAAGTGCGAATTCTGGATTCGGAAGGTAACTTTCCCTGGTCACGTGGTTAGCTAGGAGGGTATACACATGGACCCTTCCAAGATCAAAGCAATAGAGAATTGGTTGGCACCGAAGACACCAACAGAAATCCGTCAATTCTTGGGTCTCGTCGGCTATTATCGGAGATTCATCCAGAATTTTTCCAAAATCGCCAAACCCTTAACCACTCTGACACAGAAAGGTGTACCCTTTTGTTGGAGTGAAAAGCAAGAAACCGCGTTCCAAACGTTAAAGCGAGGCTTGTACATCGCACCTGTCTTGTCCCTGCCCGAAGGGACGGTAGACTTCGTTGTTTATTGTGATGCATCTAATTAGGGCTTAGGCTGTGTGCTTATGCAAAGAGGAAAAGTAATTGCTTATGCCTCGAGACAGCTGAAGGCACACGAGGTCAATTATACCACCCATGACTTGGAGCTAGGAGCCGTAGTCTTTGCACTGAAAATTTGGAGACATTATCTCTATGGAACCAAGTGTACGATCTTCACTGAACATAAGAGCCTGCATCACATCTTCAATCAGAAGGACTTAAACATGAGGCAACGGCGATGGGTAGAGCTGCTCAGCGATTACGAGTGTGAAATCCGCTACCATCCCGGCAAGGCTAATGTAGTGGCAGATGCCCTTACCCGAAAAGAAAGTTCAAGCCGCAAAGTGAAGACACTAACGATGACTATCCATTCTTATTTATCCATGCAAATCCGAGAAGCTCAGTTGGAAGCCCTCAAAATAGAGACTGTTTCAAGCGAACCCTTGAGGGGAACGGATAAGAAACTTGAGATCAGAGGTGACAGAGTCTACTGTTTCATGGACCGAATCTGGACCCCAAAGTTTGGAGGATTCAGGGAAGTTGTCATGGAGGAAGCACACAAGACCAGATACTCTGTTCACCAGGGTTCGGATAAGATGTACCTGGATCTCAAGAAACAATATTGGTGGCCAAACATGAAAGTCAAGATCGCTACCTTCATCGACAAGTGCCTGACTTGCGCTAAGGTAAATGTCGAGTACCAGAAACCCTCGGGTCTGCTCCAGTAGCCCGAAATTCCTGAATGGAAATGGGAGATGATTACCATGGATTTCATCACCAAGCTACCCAAATCTCCGAGTGGTTACGATACCATTTGGGTAATTGTCGATCGTTTGACAAAATTCGCTCACTTCATTCCGATTAAAGAATCATTCAAGATGGAAAGACTCACGTGAGTCTACATCCAAGAGATAGTCCGACTGCACGGTGTACCTGTGTCCATTATCTATGATCGAGATAGCAGGTTTACCTCAAGGTTTTGGCAGTCCCTTCAGAAGGCTCATGGAACTAGGTTGGACATGAGCACGGCTTATCATCCTCAGACAGATGGACATAGTGAGAGGACTATCCAAATCCTGGAAGAAATGCTTAGAGCATGCGTCATTGATTTTGGAAAGTCGTGGGACACACATTTGCCTTTGATAGAATTCTTGTATAACAACAGTTACCACACCAGCATCAAGGCTGCCCCATTTGAAGCCCTCTACGGTCGTAAATGCAGATCCCCTCTATGCTGGGCCGAGGTAGGGGACATGCAGCTAGCCAAGAGTCGATTCCACGACAGTGCTCTCACTGGTCCTGAAATCGTCCGTGAAACCACCGAGAAAATCATACAAATCCGAGAGCGACTGAAAGCCTCACGAGACCGACAGAAGAGTTACACCGATACACGGCGGAAACCTCTGGAGTTCCAGGTTGGAGACCATGTCCTGTTGAAGGTATCGCCCTGGAAAGGCACGATATGCTTTGGAAAGCATGGAAAACTTAACCCGAGATACATAGGACACTTCGAGATCCTCGCTAGGATCGGAGCCGTAGCCTATAAACTCCGATTACCCCAAGAACTTAGTAACATCCATCCTGTATTCCACGTCTCTAATCTTAAGAAGTGCTTATCCGATGAAACCCTAGTAATCCCTCTTGAAGAGATCGAAATCAACGAAAACCTAAACTTCGTGGAGGAACCAATCGAAATCATGGATCGAGAAATCAAACGTACGAAGAAAAGCCACATTCCGATAGTGAAGATTCGCTGGAACTCCAAGCGGGGACCCGAATTCACTTGGGAGCGCGAAGACTCGATGAAGCAGAAGTATCCACATCTCTTTCCAAATCCATGATTTGTATCTTAATGTTGAATTTCGGGACGAAATTCCCTCTAACGGGGGGATAATGTGACAACCCGAAGTTATTCCATCATTGTAACCCGTTCCGCCAATAAAAATTCATCCTTTTTCGAATTGTTTCCGTTACATTTTTAAATTAAGTCATTAATTTTGAGACTTCTATTATGACTTAATGGGTGTCCAAACATGTTAGAAACTCAAGAAAACACTTTCAATATTCAATCGGATAATTTTTAGTTTCGACCATGTCGGGTTACAACAACTTAATCGGGTGCGACCAAAAGCCTCGTTTAACGTCAGTATCGGGTAGAATTCCACCGTGTCTCAAACTTTATCCATATTTAAGGTTCAAATGACCTCAAATCGTTAAGGTAACTATCCTAGATCATAGTATAACCTCTTTGGCATTCAATTTCGTGTTCAAACTATGAAATAGGGCCATTAACATGTGTTTACGGCCCTAGAACAGTCCTAGGCCGTAAACACACATAAAATGGGTTTTAGAGCCCAAAAACCCTCCCAAATCACTTATGGAGCTTGGAAATGAATTAAGGGCTTATTGGAATGGACTAGAAACACCATAAACTCATCATTTAAGGGGTAAATATGAGTTTACGGCCCAAGAACATGCTTGGACCGTAAACCCCCTTTCATAGGCCGTAAACACCCTTTTAGGTGTTAAGATGCCCCTTAAACACCTTCTAAGCCTTGGAATAAAGTCTAGAAGCAACCACAAATGAGTTAGGGGCCTTAAACTTAATAAAAATCACTCCCTTCGGAGTTCACAGCCGTAAACCCCCCAAGGATAGGTTCCTAGGCCGTAAACTCCTAAAACATGGTCAAATGATGCCCTAAATTCCATCCAAGGCTTGAAAAATGAGTTTGAATCACATGTGATTAATCTAGGGCCACCAAATCATGAAAGGAAAGAGTATATAGGAGCTTACGGCTGTAAACTCCTAGTTTACATCCGTAAACTCCATTTGATAGTCCCTTTGGTGGTTTAATCCTTCCCTATACCCTAGATTTGATCCTAGCATCATCCCTAAAATGTTATAAGGCCATTTAGCACCCAAGAGCACCACCCATGAGTTTACGGCCGTAAAATCATGGGGATGTGGTGTTTAGGGCCGAAAACTCCTCTAAGAGTTTACTCTTAGAGAGTAAACTCCATGCCCTAGCCATACACACACTTAGATGCTACCCGGGTCACTTTAAACACTTGAATTGAAGTGTTTTCGCGTCTAGAAATATTTATTCTTATTTAATTAATAGATCAAGGTCTAATTAGATACAAATGTGTATCTCTTCATATTACATAGGAACCTTGCGTGTTTCAAACCCCGAACTGACAATTAGCATCCAACCGGCACATCTCTCGTCTGGTGAGTTCATACCCCTACGCCTTTTTCCGTGTTTTTCAATATTTTCAGGGGGGAATACAAGCAAATTATAAATGTTTTCGAAACTTAAAACTGATGTAATTCTATAAATATCTGGCTAACTTTTAGATATCTTTACCCCTTATGTATTATGTAGAGCATAAGGGATGTTTTATCGAATATAAATACATGGATTTCAATTATAGTAAAGGAAACAATCAAACCAATCAATTTATTATGGGAATAATTTGGGTTCTTCAGTTCTCGTTTTATGAATTCGGATTTCATGCAATGTTAATAGATAAACTATGTCTGATTCAGTTTATCCCTGTCTAAAGTAGAGTTTTATGCCAGATAGTTTCTTTGTATTCAATCGTTTATACTTTATTATGTTTCAAAACGATTATGATATTCGATAACGACCGAGTACACCGTGAATAATTTAATACTAGCATGTGAGATTAGTCTTCAATATACCCTTCGGGTTATCAGTAAATCCTCCCCAGAAGTATAACTAGAGTCTCCTGGAGGGAGGGCACGGAATTTTTGAATAGATCTATTCGGGACTGACAATCCCACACCTTAACTGCTAGCTACAGTTAGGCGGGCACGCCTGGGGTGACAAATTTTGGATATCGTTTGATGCCTGAAGAACGTCAAGGAGGTCTCGGGTCACATTAGCATGGTTATACGACTCATAATACGTATTAAAATATAGTTTATTCACGGATTTTATATCTATCTCTGATCTATAGTTTTTATATCTACTGTGGTATGTGATGGTATTCCCATGGTTTTCAATCTATAGTTTTATGTATTAAACTACCTACTTTTGTACCAAACGGAAATTCAGATGTTCTAACTAAACTGTCTTTATAAAAAATATGGGATTTTCTTGGATAACAACTTTTTCAGAAAACTAAAGGAAACATGTTCATTTCCATAAAACAAAACACTTATGAACTCACCAGATTTATGCTGATTTTCAAACTGCTTGTATTCTCAGGTCCACATTAGACAGGTACCCACGATTCTTTTGGAGAAGACAGAGTGTATAGAAGACTCGTCTTAACTTTTGTTATATGATGTATATGTATACACTTGTAACACTTTACTTTCAAACAAATGTAATTCTATTATGTAATGTAATGGTTATGTTTACTTCGCTTACTATGTACATTGGTTATGATACTTAACATGAAGTCACCTTCGCCCCGGAACGTTTCCGCCCTGGGTTTCGGGGTGTGACAGTCATCGATTTTCTTCTTTAGATTATCAATTTTTTTATCGTATGCCTTTCCTTCGGAGTTGATGGCTTTTTCTGGTTCATGAAAGTGCAACATGTACTCTTTTAACAAATTGGATACCGGTATGGTGACTTGACCTGTCTTAGGAAAGATTTTCTCCACTGGATCTTCGGTTGATTGAATTTTCTTGATGTAAGTGTCATCAAACGTGACATAATAGGTTTCTTTTATCTTCTTCAATCTTTCGTTGAGAAGCCTATATGCCTTGGAGGTTAGAGAGTACCCCAAGAAAATCCCTTCGTCATCTTTCACATAAAACTTATTTCGGTTCTCTTTGGAATTGAAGATGAAACATCTGGAACCAAAGACATGGAAAAAATTGACATTAGGTTTGCGATTATTAAGAATTTCATATGCAGTAATAGAAAATCGCTTATTGAGAAAGGATCAGTTCTGGGTATAGCAAGCAGAAGCAATAACATCGGCCCATAAATACAAAGGAAGAGAAGCGAAGCTAAGCATGGTTCGAGCAGCCTCACACAACGAACGATTTCGCCTTTCAACTACCCCATTCTGTTGTGGAGTATAAGGAGCAGAAAAGTTGCGTGTGACTCCCTTTTACGGCTAGAAATTCTTCAAAATATTTTTTCTTTAATTCCAATCCGTTGTCGCTTCTTATATTTCTTACCACCTTTCTTATTTGAAGCTCTACTTGTTTTATAAAGATCTTGAGTTTAGGAGTCGCCTCTGATTTCTATTTAAGAAAATATACCCAAGTGAATCGTGAAAAATCATCGACAATAATGAGGATGTACAGACTACCACCGACACTCTCAATTTCCGAAGGCATACAAAGATCGATGTTTATCAGTTCAACAGGTTCAATAATTTTTGTGTTCATAAGAGTGGGATGACTCTTCCTGCTTTGCTTCCCCATTTTACATGCAGCGCATAGATTATCCTTATCAAACTTCAAGAGAGGAAGACGTCACACATGATCACCAAGAACGAGCTTGTTGATATCTTTGGTGTTAAGGTGCGAGAGTCTTCTGTGCCATCACTGACTATCATAAGAATGAGCCTTTGTTAATAAGCAGAAAACAGGTTTCCCTCGTAACGGATTTAGATTAAACGAATACATCTCTCCTTTTCGTTGTGACTTCAGTAGAACCATTTTCGTTTTCTTCTCTATGATCTCTGATCCTTCATCATCAAACGAAACCTTCAACCCAGTACCCACAACCAATTGCGAAACACTGATCAGGTTGTGTTGTAATCCTTCCACATAGGCAACTTTACGGATTGAGAAATCCTCGTTCGTGATCATGCCATAACCTTTTATTGTGCCATAAGAGTTGTTTCCATACTTGACACATCCACCATCTTTGAGAGTACGAAACTCTCTCATCTCTTCCTTCCTCCCTGTCATGTGACGCGAGAAACCACTATCAATATACCATTCGTCGTCAAACTGCTCGTCACGAATAAGCTGCAAAAATTAAGCAGATTTAGGAAGCCAAAGTTGTTTGGGTCCTGGTGAGCCTTTTACAGAATATGGAAAAGCGATAGAAAGGTCTAGCATGAACGTACGTTTTATTAGAGTGGTTTTGTCTTTCCTTTTAATTGTGAAAACCTTGATTTTGTTATCTGCTTTGTTTGAATCAGTTTGTTTTTTTTATGTTGATTCTTAACAAATTCTTTCTTATCTTTCCTAGGGTTAGTGGTTGTCTTCTTTGTTTGAACTTCTGAATTTGAGACGAGCTTTCCCTTCCCTTTAACATCCTTGATAGGAATTTTCATTGGTTGGGATTTAGGATTATTTGGTTTCTTAGAAAATCTTTTAGGAACTAAAGACCTTCGAGCGAAACTACCCTTTTGTTTCTATGAAGCACAGGAATGATAGTGTGAACACTATTCGTGTTTCATATTTTAATTAGAAGCTTTTTCTTTTCGTATATAGTTGGAGTTCTGGGATTGCCAAAACTGCTTCCTCCCGTTGAGATTTTTCTGATATCTCCTATTTCATTGACATTTCTGCTCTGCAAGTTGCTTAGAAGATTTGTAAATATTCAGATTCGGTTTCGCCTTCATGGCATGAAGTTCGGTTCTTGCTGACTGAGGTTCGCTTGTACCATTTGATGGTTCATTTTGAACGTCCTTGGTGCTACTTGTACTGGCTTTATTAAACCGTGAGGGTTTATTTAGTGGTTCAACAACATATCTGTTTTTGACTCTCCACGAGGTTCGTTCAGATAATCCTTTCATTTCATCGGCATTGTCGATTGGGGCTGACCAAAAATGATCATCATAGCCATCAACATTATCTTTATCAACCAAGGTTGTTAACTCAATTGTATGATCCTTAGTTACTCCAGCGGTAGTGTATACCTGATTTGGTACCGTTTGTACCTTTTGGTATACGACAACCTTTTCCTTCATGACTTTGACCTTTTCTTTAGACAGGCGAGCGAACTCAACCAAATTTTCGGCAATGAGGACTTTTGTTGGTTTAGGTTCAGTTTTAATAAATTCAGAACAATCAACCTCATCCTTTTCAGATATTTCACTCATGTCACTGTCCTCATCAAATTCAGATGTATTTTCAGCGTTAATCTTGTTATCTGAATTTAACCTAGAACTTGATGAGTCAAATATTTGTACAATTTCGGTCTTTATTTTCAATTTATCACTTTCATCCAGTAAGTTTCTGAGCATGTCCTTGTGGTCCTTGGACTTAATAAATGACTCAATTTTGTCCAGTCCAATTCTGTAGGCTTCCGAAGTTTCTTCAGATGAGACAATTGATTCACAATTATAGCAATCAACATCTATTTCGTCTTCCGTTAATTCCAGGAAAGGCAAAATCATTTTGTGAATTTTGTTGCCTATCTCACAATCTAAATGCAACTGAGTAATGTTAGAATAAAGATGTTTAGCAATCAAGCAAAAAATATTCCTTTGTTTCAAAAACTTTAAATTATCACATTGCAAATAAATCAATTTGTCTCTAGCCCTAACCAACTCTAATTCCTCCTTCTCTATCCATATCCTTCGCTCCTCACTCTTGGAAGACACCTTGTTGATTTGATCAGTTAGGTTAGATTCGTGAGGCGTGTTTGTTTTAGGCTACCACCGAAACTAGAAAAGGTGATTTTTAAATCATTTAATTCTTTTTCATACTTAGAAACGGGTATTTTGAGAGATTCAAGGATGGACTTTACCTTCTTGATCAGCTGATCACACTTGTTGATCTGCTCTCCAACTAGTTTTGTAGTGAAACATTTGTCTTCCCTTTCTTTCGCTTCATCACACCCTCCATCTGTAGCATAGCCTCTTATTTGTGATATTCCAGATGTCAGCATCAGACACTTTCCAGCAAACTCAGAACCTTCTTCCTTTGCAACAAATGCGCTGCAATGAGTGGGTTTGCTGACTTCCTCATCTTCCGAGTCAGTAGACCATACTTTTTCTCCACCGAACTTGTTTTCTTCAATATTTTCTTGCACAATTAACACAAGCATGGATTTATCGTTAGACTTTTTCTTCTTGGTCTCTTCAATCTTATGCATGTAGTAAGCTTCGTCATCTTCACCCTCTTTCTTCTCATTCAATCTCCTTAGCGTGCATTCCTTTGCTAGATGGTTTTTGCCATGACAGTAATTACAGTAATAGCCTGAGTCACCCACAAGTTTGCACTCCTTCTTCTCTTCTTCTTTCTGAGGAGTGCTTTTAATCTCTTCTTTCGCTTTCTCCGAACTATAGCTTCCCTTCCAGTTTCGGTTCTTAGTGGGGAACTTCTTTCTAGCAAACTGCTTGGGATTTGATACCATTAACGCGTATTCTTCATTTTTCAGATCACACTCAGAAAGATTTGATTCTTCTTCTTCTCCAAACAAATTCTTACCCTTTGAGATAAGAGCCAAGGATCCCATTCCGGAGAGCACATTCATTTCCTTTGTGACAACACTTTCATGTTACTTGAGAATTCCCACGAGCTTCGCCAACGAGTAGGATTTAAACTGTTCATGAGTAGGATTTAAATAGTTGAAACCACCGCCATCCATTAAGGCCTTAGACCATTCATAAAAGTGACATTCTGCTCAATCACCTATCTGCCGATTCCATGCTTAATCATCTTACCGAGAAGATGGTTATAGAGATCGAATGTTTAATGAGACTTTCATATTTCTTTTGCTTGAAGTCACCAAACTCTAAAAATAAAAGAGTTTGAGTTGAATGCTCGAGATCCTCATCGGTGGAATTTAACTCCTTAAGCCTGTCCCAGATCTCCTTTGCAATAGTGTAGGAACTCACTAGACGAAAAGTGTCAGATTATAAAGCGAATCTGATCATCCTCATTGCTTTTACGTTGCTAATCACTTTGTCCTTCTCATCTTGAGTGACATCTTTTACATCGATCATCATCTGATTATACTCTTTGTGTCTTGATAGTTATGTTGTTCTGGAGTGGACGAAAGGACCCACAATAATAACCTCCCAGATTAAATATTCGTTGTCGTCTGAGCCAAGAACATAATCTTCAAAATGTAGAGCCCAAGCTTCATACTCTTGAATATACAAGATCGGAATCCTCGTAGTCGAACCAATGCTATTGGAGATGTTGATGGAATTGGTTTGAGAATCGTCGTGTGACATGATGACTTGATTTGTTTACCTATCAAGAATCAGACTTGTAAAGCGATATTAGGGTAAAATTGAGATCAAAGAACAGCATCAATGAAGAGATGACGGCTCAATAGATTCGATAAAAGCAGAAACCCTAAAGATTTTCTTCAACAAAAGATATGTGTATGAATTACACCGCCTCCTGCTTTGATGCCAATTGTTGAGATTACAACTCTTTAAGATCGATGAGATTCTTAACAAGTAACAGAATAACACAAAGCAATTAAGAACACAAGATGAATCAAACTAGTGTCGAATGATTAATAAGCCACAAACTCAGAAGAACTATATTAAGAATTGCTACTGTAGAGGTGTGGTAGGGTTACAATAATGAAATCAACAACTATCTCATACACGGTGCATATAAATCTAACCCTAATAAGGGAAACATGGCTGGACAGGCCCAGTACCGTGAAAACATTGGACTATAGACAAAAAGCCCAATGACACAACATTACTAACCCAACACCAATCTAGGGGTAAAATGACCATCTACCCCTAGCCCAAATTGGTCCATATCTCAGGCCCAGACCATGATCTAAAATGGCCTAACACTACGTAGGCTTCCCAATCCCATTAGTGGCCCACTAATGGCCTAATTTGCTAAATTGGGCCCAATCCCTCTAATGGGCCTTACCCTAAGCCCAAACATATTCTTGGCCCAAATTATCTAACTCCTGAAGTCCCACTAAGCCCCAAAGAACCAAAATGCACTGCATGGCCCAATCTGAGGCCCAAAACACGCTAAGCCCATATCTGATGGGTACGCGGGGCGTACTCCTCTGTACGCTAAGCGTACAAGCTGCATGGTGTGTACTCTGCTCGTACATGCATGTATGCCCAACGTACTTCTCTATTAAGTCACTTTTCCCATTAAGTGTTTAATACTCTATCCCAACGACTATAAACACAGAACCAAGTCCTCTTTAATGTCTTAATTAATAAAGTTACTGACTTGGTGACTTTACATGACCCTAATAAGCCCAAAACTCAAAAATGACATTCTATTCTCATACAAATGATCTTAACTCATGCATGAACCCAATAAGACATCCATGATGGCAACTTTCTGCGTTAGGGACTCATTTAGAACTGAGAGTGGCAACTCCAAGTCCTAGAAATCGGATTGAACCTCAAAGCTTCATCTATTGGACCAAAATGGTACAAAAACTCAACCTAAGAGATCTAGGGAAGTAATCACCAAGTTCAGATCTTTCTACCTTGAAATGGTCAGAAATGAAGCAATAATCCCAAATCTACAACCACTCATTTGAACCACCACCTTACTTTGCTCCTTTCTTGTTTGGGAAAATGGATCCACAACACCAAAATGCTCTCTAGTGGCCTTCTAACTCCAAGAAAACTCAAATATGGCTTAGGGTTTCGTAGTAGCTCTTTTAGGGCGGAAAAGGAGGTTGTCCTTCGATACATATGGCTCTTTATAAAGGGCTTAACCCTAAAATTAGGGGTTGGGAACTCTGAACATACGCTGGGCGTACGCCTCTCCGCACTCGCGTCTATATGATCTTATACGCTAAGTGTACCGATCTAAACACATGCATGCATTCCATGCATGCATGGGGCTGCCTTGTCACAAAACTCCATTATGGACTAAAACAGAAAATAACTCCAAAGTGCTATAACTCACTCATTCTAAAAAGGCGGCGAGAATCCTTACCCTCCTAGCATCACACCTGAGCCTTAAAACGTTCTGAATAAATCCTAAAATGCATAACAGGCCGATATATCAATTTACAGTTATACCCTTGGCTCCCGAAGACACAATTGAATGCATAGTCACTTGAATCATATGAACTACATCCGAAATGGGCTAAATCCTTCCTTTCCTAAAGCTCTAATCCCCATGACAACTAATGATTGAGATGAAGCCCCAATTAATATGGAAATTCTGAAACCAGGTGTTACAACCCTCCCCCACTTCAATTATATTTCGTCCTCGAAATCGCTCCTTACTAACACCCATCTTAAAACAACCATCTGAGGAATACAACTGGAACCCCCATACCGAAACTTCCATCCCGGAGATATCGCTCGATCCTTCAACTCTTGCAAGCTACTTCTACCTTCTGAGACCTAAAACCTATCATAACCTGGCTTCCTGATAGCTCACCCGTGCTAAAACAACCGGAAACAACTCTATGTTAATCCTCAACTGCTAGCCAAACAATCAAACCCCTTCCAACTCTGTTCTTTTATCGGCCTATCCCGATCTACTAAAACCCTCCTTAGAGTAATTCTTCAAACTCGGTGAAGAATGACTCCTCGATGTCTCAAGTAAAACCCATCCGACTTTCCCTGGAGTCTGAACCCTAAGGTCTTAGTGGTCCGGCTCCCTGTCAGACCTCTCAGGCCAAACTGTTACCCATCACGCTGCTACTGAAAAGGGAGCAAGTCACTGTCCCTAAACGGCTACAGAACACTTACACCTGACAGAAGGATCAGATAATCCTTCGAGTAGAAGATTCATCCGTGCAACGGTTAAACTCATATGAGAGCTACACAACTGATTCAAATAAACTACTTAGAGATTATTTAATCCCATGACGAGCGACTTATCGCTTCCCAATCGATCAGTTACTCCGTTTGTTCATGAAATCCTAAAAACACCAATACTGCGCGAAACACTGGAACTGGCCGAAACGCTGATCTGCTTGAAACACTGAACTACATGAAACACTTGTAAGTCCTTATAAAACCATCAAATCGATCTGACTGATACACAAGCAGATTGGGGACTTACAGTTCCAGGGGTCATTATGTTAGATTTAACCCCTTCATGACTTCTCTTGGCTGAAAGTTGCAAACTTTTCTTAGTTCCAAGTCCCATTTATGCAATAAGTCCCTCATTAAGTCCTTATAAAACTCTAGAGTGTATTTATAGCTTCCATGGACGTAAAGTTGGAAACTTTATGTGATCATCCAACCTTTGGACTCTAGATCTGTGTTTTGGAACTATATTGAGAGAGTTCAAGTGCTTTATGGATTAAGACTCTCTCTAAAGAGCCTAGGGTTCGGGTTTGCTTTTATTTGGATGGTTCTTAAAGGTAAAGTTGGAAACTTTACCCTTCTAGACATCATTTTGGATGATATCTATGATTTGGAGTCCCTAGATTCGATGGTATCAACTTATAAGAGGTTGGATTTCTGGCCAACTCGACGAGTTCATTAGTGGACTCGATGAGTTGATGGGATTTTCCTGATCTGTTTAGATGATAGAGAAACTCGAAGAGGTAAGGGAAAACTCGGAAAGTTGGGTCAACTTAGGACGTTGGCTTTGACCTTTGACCTTAGTCTTTAACCAAGTTTGACCTTCGAGGGGTTTTGGGGCATTTTGAGTTGTATTTAGGAAATTGTTTATGTTTTAGGGTTGTGTAGAGTGGATATTTGAGTCTTCTCACCACACTTATGGGTCGAAGGCACCAAGTCCGACCCATTAATTGATGTGAGATGATTTGTATTTGAATGTGTAATGGTTTGTTATTTGATTTATGTATAGGTTTATGTGAAGACCATAGGGGGAGCCCATGCCACTTGGGAAAACAATGGGAGGAGCCCATAACATGAGGATATGAGACAATGAGGGTAGCCCATGGCATTCTACTGAAGTCCATGGAAGGAGTCCATGGTAAAATTGTATGTATGGCATTATGTGATTATATGATGTGTGTTATTGGGAAACTCACTAAGCTTGAGCTTACATTTTTATTGACTGTTTCAGGTACTTCTATTAATATGGGCAAGGGCCCGACTTGATGATGTGGCATGCATTCCCCAGTGTTTTCACATTTAGCTATTTGTACTCTGAATTTCAAAAAAATATGGATATGTGTTGGGGTTTTGTACTTTCTATGGATGATGTTTATGAAATTAAAAGTTCAAAAATTTTCTGAAAATTGGGTTGTTACATCCAAAACTACCGAGACTGGAACCCCATGTCGTGCTACAAGCTCTAGGATGTAGACATCGGCCACCTTCTCTTCAAAATGCCTTCCTAAATAGGAATGAAATGCGCACTTATTCAATCGATCCATGATAACCCAAATCGAATCTACCCCTCGCAAGGTCTGCGATAGCTTCATGATAAAATCCATCATAATCACCACCCATTTCCAAACGAGAACACCGACTACATCTTTCCATGAGGTCACTGATGCTCGGCATTGAATTTCTTTTAAGTCAAACACCTCTCCACATACCCGGCCGGCTACATCTCATTTCATGCAGGGCCACCAATAATCAAGCTAGAGGTCTCTATACATCTTTGTCGCACCTGGATGAATATAAAACTTAAAATTATGCACCTCCCCTATCAAAAGTTGTCTCATACCTCCGAAATATGGAAACCCAAACCCTCCGATGAAGGGTCAATAATCCTTGACCAACACAATCAGAAGAGGACACTTAACCCACTATACACTCACTATTCTGGTGTTCCTCTTTCATAACCTTAACCTGAGCCGCACAAATTTTCTCCAAGAGTGGGATAATCACCATCATCCTCAGACATATATCCCTGATTGGGGTACCAGTCGCCTTGTGTCTAAGAGCATTGGCTACCACGTTGACCTTCCCAGGGTGATAAAGCATCTCACAATCATATTGTTCACCACATCAAGCCACCTATGTTGTCTTATGTTCACATTTGGATGTTCCATCAAATACCTCAAACTCTTGTGGTCCATTTATGAAAGAGCCCCTTTCTAAACTTTCGTATTTCTGAAAGGCCTAAACTTTCATACTTGACAATATAGTTACTTCAAAACATGCTACTTGCATATTAATAAAACCAATATTTTACATGGATAAACTGATTTCAAACGACTAGATACAAACCCACTATTAAAAAGTGTTATATATTACATAACTTCCTAGGATTCTATAGTTTTATACATACGGGAGTACAGAATACAATAGTTTCAAACTATTCAAAAATCTTCTATCAGTATATAACTATACTGGATGCTTATCTCCTGCAATTGTTAAACATTGAGAGGGTAAGCGGTGACACTTACTGAGTTCAATAATAGATACAATATAACGTTATGCCATATATATATATATATATACACCTCAATATAGCAGAAGCAAAGAGGAAACAAGGAACAACAAAGGCATATGTGAATCATGTGACAGACTTTCCATGTCAATAAATGATTTGATTCAAAGATATATAATCAAGGAGACATAACAATTTCCATACTTGATATACATTAATCACTACTAGAAAAATAGCCTTTTACGACGCGCAATGCGTGTCGTAAAACGCTCAGACGACGCACAAATGTGTGTCAAGGAAGGCCCTGTCATAATGAGTGACGACGTGCTTTTGCGCATCGTCTATTTACGATGCGCATTAATGACACACATTTACGACGCGCAGTTATGACACTCAATGCGTATCAAGGAAGGCCATGTCATAAAGGAAGACGACACAGATTTGCGTGTCGTGACCTTACGACGCGCGTGTTCATGACACGCAATGCATATCAAGGAAGGTCCTGTCATAAAGGAAGACGACACGCATTTTTGCATGTCATAATTTTAAATGTTTTTAAAATTATATATTTTGATAGGTTTGCTAATTTTTAAATTAAATAACACATTAAAAGTCTCATGATACAAAATAAAATACCATAAGCAATAAAGATAATTCATTGCACTAACAATTAACAAACATCATGAATGTTGATATACAATAACAATTAACAAACATCATGAATGTCGCTCAATGCTAGTTTGCTTCTCTCATGGTATTACTACATATGTACATAGATGTAATTTGTTCTTGTAAATTGTAATGTACTCCCTCATTTAGTGATCATATGCATCAACTCTCAAATTCTTGCATAATAAAAGGTACTTTAAACTGGAAACAAGAAATAAAACACGGTCAAAAAAAGGGTATAGCATCAAATTGTAATAACAAGCTACCTTGGTTTTAGACATTTGAGAGATGATTATGTACACGTAAAGCATCAAAAATGGTGTCAACCCATCTGTCAAATGCAAAGGGTAAATAAACACGCGATGTTAGAATAATAATAATAATAATAATAATAATAATAATAAATAGCATGAGAGGAATTATAATATTATATATAATTATATATTACCCATGAAGACTAGGGGTAGATGGGTGGTATACATTTGTTAAGCCTAATTTTCTAGCATCTAAAGCAGTGGTTTCACCAATGCATGCAATAGAACCCTCCAATATATGTGGTTCAGGTAGAAGATCCACCCAAGAACTGTTGTAGAATAAGAGAAAATATAAGCTGAAATACAAAGAAAATAGTAAGAGAATTTAGCATCAAAATATTAATTACCCAACTGCAGAAGGTGATGCAACTACAACTACAGAAGCAGAGAGTGCTTGTTGTAGAATGGTTTGCTCCACATGTTGTATAGGTTCCTAAAGTACAACAAATCAAAAATAATGTAACAAAAATTCCCTTGATATTAATAAGAACGTGAAATTCAACATCAAAATTTTTTCAGAACTAAAATACATACGGTTGTGTAAGTATTCAATCTTGTGATGTGGAATCCATGCTTAGAAAGACCTACCTCTGTTTGATTTTAGTACATATATGACCTCATGAGATAGTGAAAATGTCATATGTATAAACAGATATAATTATGAAGATGAAATGTTATGGAAGAGAAATAAACTAAGGAGTTAAAGGGTGTACCTATATCATGACCATATTTTGCAGAGGCATGATACTACACAATGCATCTTTAATTCCCTTGCTTTGGAGGCTCTGAGGCAAGAACCTTGCCAGTTGCTATGAAAGAAGATCATAAAACTAAATAGTATCTTCTACAGATGTTTGTTGTGATAGTATAGAATTTAAAAGGAAGACATTTATTTACAGATACTACCTTTTGATGGAGTAAAGGCAACTTCAATAAACTGCTCGGATGAAGGTGTAGCTTCATGAAATATGGTTGATGTACCAGTTCCAACTGCAGCTACCTTCACATTTGGGGTCCCAATAGCTCTATGATTGTAGATGACATGAGAGTAACTAGTCAATCGACTAAAAAAAGAAATAAATAAAAAGATGGCATGGAGCCATTGCAACTTGAAATTATAGATGGGTAAATTTCTAAACTTACTTCCATGCTTGAAGAAAAACCAGAGCTGCCTCTGGTGAAGTTACCTTGAATTGCAAAATGTTGTTAACCTACAAAACATCATCTTTCTCTGTCATATTAGGATACCTAAAAGAGTAAAAGATAGAGTAAACAATCAGGCATCAAGTCAGTAGGTTATGGAAGCATGCTACAAATTTAACCACACAATCACAAAGATCAATGATGGCTACTCTGATGTCAATGCACCATTGCCCAAGAAAGTTAAAAAGCAATGACAGAAGTGTAAAGGGCTAAAATGATGTAACAAGTCTATTCAACTTCACCTTGAAAAGCAATCATTCAATTTGGTTGCTCAGTTAAAAAAAGGGAAGAAACAGTTTTGATCCTTCATAATCATACCATCTTCATAATCATAACATAAAGTTGTTACTGAGAGGAAAACCTGAAACATTAAGATGTGTAGTGGCTCCTAAAGATTTCAGGCTCTTGATATCTGCTACTTGAAGAAGCTAGCCAATTGCACGAATGAGTATTGCAGTGATGAAATCTACAACAACAAATGCCAGACTGTATCCAAGAATATAATCTCATATCAACTATGAAATTAAGGAATTTTACTAGAATTTGATAATTGATAATAACAAATGAAGAAAGAAATCAAAATATTAACAAAGCAAAGATAAGTATAAAGATTTTAAATTCTCTTTGATTTTGCCACCTTACCCGCATAAAAGATTATTTGACTTCCCTTCACCTCTGCAAACCGAGTAACAAGCAATCATAAGTATATCAATATTAGATGATCAGATCATATCACACATAGTAATGTTCTACATCTCCATAGAGAAGATCCTACACTAAACTAATCACCTACATGATACATCACATGCTAAATGTTCATATTGTTTATTATTTTAGATATGAAGATGAAATAGTACTAACTACACAACATATGATCATTGAAAATTCAAAATTATTCCTCATCAAGCACTCCCAAACTTTGAAGAAAAGAGAAAAGATAGATTTTGGAACATAGTTTGGTTTTTGTGATCGAAGAGACTTATTTTGAATGTGATAAATTATACTAAAAGCTATGAGAAATACTGCAAACAAAAAATAATTGGTGCCATTGCATCAAAAAACTCCATTGCACGCTCATGTGCACCTCCACCATATGGATCCCAACACTTTAAAGTTTTGTCCCAACTCCCTGTAATCAATTGCCCTAAAAACCACCAACAAGAAAAAGAATTGAAAACACAATGATGTAATAGAAGGAAATGAAAGTATGAATGTATGATGATATTAACAAAATGAAAAAATGATGAAATGAATGACACTAACCTGTTGCATAAGAGTACTCGATACAGCGAACAGGGGCATCATCGCGTCCCAAAAGATCCTCCCTTTCGTTGTCAAAAATGAGCCTAAGAGATGTAAAAGGAATGTAGCTTGAAACTTATTCAATAAAAAGATAAGTCAATAATCCAAGAAAGTATATGCATCATTTAGTCATACCTTGTGACAGTGTTATCTGCAATAGCACTAAAACCATAGGTATCATCATGAAAGCAGCAATCAAGAACTGCACCTCCATGATGGAACTCTCCTCTTAACACATTGGCACTTGCATCATATAAGCGAACACGCTGTTACAAGCAAATAATAGGTTATGATCTTTATTCTTGACCGGAATTCGCGTTTACCATGACGACGCCGCCAAAGTGAAGCGGCTCCTCCTGCCAACAAAGCTTTCCGATAGTACCAATGATGGCAAGAAAATTGCTAAAACCGATGATTTCACCTAATCAAACATATTGTGTGTTTCTTGTTCATCCACTTTCCCGGTTCCATGTGTCTTTGTTCCTAATTAACCCTAGTCGATTATTTCACCTAATCACATATCATCGATTGTTAGTTTCACCAAAAATCGGTTCGATCGTAAATGAAATAGAGAGAAATTAGCCGGAAAGAAAAAGAGATTTAGCAAGCTAGGGTTCTTATAGAAGAACGAAAACATTGGGAAGTTAGAATCAAGAAAAACATACCTTAAAAAGACATAGGGCTTGTAAACTTGAGCAATAGAAGTAGTGAGCCTAAGGTCACCAAACCTAATGTTGCTGGCAAGGGTAGGCGAGGTGAGATTGCCGGAGAGGAGGGGCTCCACAGGTTGGATGTCACTGGAAAGCGTTGGACAGTGGGGTGGGGCTGGACAAAGGTCATAGGTAGGAGGCGCCAACACCAAAAGAAATGTTGGAGGTGGGAGAAGCGGTTGACGTCGAGAACTGAGAAGAAGAGAAAGGGAAGTTGAAGAGAGAAAAAGAAGTAGAGGAGGGCGGTCGGCGCAAGTTCTTGACAAAAAGCCCTAGCTACTAGGGAAACTAAAGTGGAGGAGAAAAAAAGGAAGGCAGGGATTTTAAGTTTTTTGGATTTCAGTTTCCCCTGATGGAACGCGCACGTTCTATTAAAATTTATAAAGCAACAGTCTTAGACGACACACATTTTATTATAGGTGCCCTCCGTGTTTTTTTTAGACACTATTTTTAGGGAATGTAAAAATGCGCATCCTAAATCCTTTAAATTTTGGAAGAGATGACATTATTTTTGGACACACACATTTGCGTATTATAAATCACTGCGTGTCATGGTTCGCTCGTTGTAAAGGGTTGTTTTTCTAGTAGTGAATAAAGCTTTGGCCCAAATCGCACAGAAGACATACAACTTCGGATTAACATTTTGGTAGATTTCAGGCTTATAGCCCTGTGTAACCTTCTGCCAATACCATAGAATACAAGTCATTCTTTTACGGAGACATGTTCTACATGGCTAGAGGCTACATACCAGTACCAATGTGAATCTAAGTCCTTTCATTGATCACATGGTCAAAGGTATTACTTTGCTATTAAATAGCGAATAAAAAAATAACACGGGAAAATAACCCGGAATAATAACACTGAAAAGCACATAGCACATATAACACATAACATACAATTGTTCTTATATATTGAAACTCACCGTTAAATAATCAGGGGTTAAAATAGTAATTTGTGCAACACTTCGTTATAATAATAAAGTCTCGTCATTGAAAATCAGGAGATTTATTGAAAACTAGGCTTTGCGAAGGTTGAGCTTCAAACCGAAAAGATAAATTTATCGGGGTCTTCGGGCACTTCGGGGCATGTTTTGGGTGTTAAAATTGTTACCGGGGCTTCGGGGGAAGTGGAAGTAGTAGAAATATGAGTCTAGGAGTGAAAATGGCAAAATTCCAAAAATCCCCGGGAGGTCTCACAACCTCCCTATTATAGGGTGCGAGCTTTGGATCCGAGGGCTGATAAGCGAACACGCGCAACAGATGCGAAGGGCCGGTGGCTCGTGCAAGGCTTGGACACGTGGGGAGGACACGCGTTGGACGTCAATTGGACCGCGCTTCGGACGGCTCTCCGGATCGGACATGCGCCTGCTGACTCACCGAGATCAGACACTTATGCAACACGCATCGCTCCTCGGACGCGCCACGACTCGGATGACGCATCTGCTACGGATACGCCGCCAGCTCGGAGCGAGGGCGACGTGGCTGGTCCTAATGAAGCTTATCCATGCGAATTTTCTTGGAAATTCAACCCAAAACTTCTCAAATCCATAACTTCCGCATACGAGCTAGGTTTTTGACGTTCTTTATATGCACGTGTAGGTAAAATTATGCTCTACAACTTTCGTTTAGACTTCGTCGGCTAATTTTGTCTTTACTTTTACTATTATTTTTTTTAATAGATCAGGACGGGAAAATCCGTTAAAAGTTCATGACTTCTTCATCCGACATCCGCTTTCGTCTATCTTTTTACCGTTGTACTACTATCGATAAGTTATTCAATTCTCGTTTAGGTTGTTTCGGCTAAATATCGCTCGATCTTTATTTCGAGTTTTTTAGCTGTCTACTACTATTCCGAAACTTATAACAATACCAACTTCCTCATATGAAGTCAGATTTTTGCATTCTTTTTATTGAACTTCTCGGTTTGACGAATACTACGAATTTCATTTAGATCACTAAGGCTAAAAATTAGTTTATCAAAAACTCACTTTTTACGTCATTCGGCGTCGTGCCAGTTTTGTCGTGGATCTCCGATTGGCCATAACTTCTTCGTTATAACTCGGATTTCGATGAGGTTTTCGTCTAAATGTTTCTAACGAGATTATCTACAACTTTCAATAGTATAATTTTACTTATTTCAAATTTTATATTTTCGTTAAATTTCACCATTTGACATTTGATTGGAATCTCATAAGACTTCCAATACTTTCTAAATGATTCTAAGCATAGTTTTACTTCATTTCTAGTAAAAACAATATGTTAGAACTCAACATTCAAATTCACATAATATATCATAATATTATTTGCTTTTATAATTTACAATACACGATAACTGAACATGTATGTTACAATTTAGATGATACAACGAACCCCATACAAGTAATGACACCAAATCTTGAGGGAAAAAACCACTGCCCCCAGTTCCAAATCACGAGTGGGATAGTTCGCCTCATGAGGCTTCAGCTACCTCGAAGCAAAAGAAATCATATGACCCCTTTGCATCAATACTGCACGCATACCCATGATCGATGCATCGCAGTATACCACAAAATCATCCATAACCTCCAGTAAGGTCATAATCAAAGCCTCACATAACTTCTGTCTCAAAGTGTCGAACATTGCCTGTTGTTCAGGCCCCCAACGAAAAGTAACAGACTTCTTCGTCAACGTGGTCAACGAAACTACGATCTTGGATAAATTCTCAATAAATGTCCAATAATACCCAGCTAGTCCAAGGAAACTCCGAATCTCAGATGGAGACCTCGGAACCTCCCACTGCATTACGAACTTGATCTTGGCCAGATTAACCAATATACCTTTTTGATTGACAAGGTGCTGCAGAAACTACACCTCATACAATCAAAACTCAAGCTTAGAGAATTTGGCATATAGCGTCTCCTTCCTCAGAGTCTCTAGAACCTCTCCCATATTATCCTCATGTTGCTCCTTGGTATTAGAATAGAACAAGATATCATCACTAAACACAATGACTGACTATCCAACATTGGTCTGTAAACCCTGTTCATGAGATCCATGAATATCGTTGGTGCATTAGTGAGCCCAAAATGCATCACCACGAACTCATAATGTCCATTACGAGTCTTGAAACCCTTATTCCTAACATCCTCATCCCTTAGTATCATCTGATGATAGCATGAATGTAGATCGATCTTGGAGAACCAAGACACACCTTGTAACTGGTCGAACAAATCGTCAATCCTCGGAAGCAGATAAGCGTACTTCACCATTAAATTTTTCAGCTCCCGATAATCGATGCACATCCTGGTGGGAGCCACCATTTTTCTTCACAAATAAAATAGGCGTTCGTTAGGGTGAACAAATCGGTCATATAAACCTTTTGTCTAATAGCTCCTGAAGTTGTATAGACAACTCCTACATCTCCAATGGTGCTAACTAATAAGGTACTTAGGCTATCGGAGCCACACCTAGAACCACATTAATATGGAACTCCACCTGCCTCTCCTGAGGCACTCCTGGAAAGCCCTACAGGAACACTTATAAACAATCTTAAACAATCGGCACATCATCAATCGTTATATTTCTATCCTCTCTTGTATCCAATAATAAATAAGACAGAAAACCAGAACAACTATGTTGTAGGTATCTCCAAGCTCTCATAGCTGAACAGAGAGCTGGTCCACGCTGAGCACCCTCGTCGTGAGTAACTAGTCCTCCCTCACTTCGGGTTCGAACCTAAACTAACTGGTACCCGTAATCAATCATAGCCCCATTGAGTCTCAACCAATCAATCCCCACGACCACCTTGCTCTACCTCTAATGGATAATCAAGCCCCTTGGAGCATCACCAAATCTCTTGTTGAGCATAAGAGATACAAACGATCAGTTAGCGTCCAAATCAAACAGAACTAAACTTGGAACACCGTTCACTGGGAGCTTCCCCAGATAACATCCAATAATAAGCATAAAAATCAGAGAAATGGGGAGAAAATACATACCTGTAATAAGATCTAGCATTGTGCATGCCTCGTCGGCCGACAACTGGAAAGCTCAGATCCTCGCAACTGGCGTATCCGCCTTGACCTGGTGGCGATCGGTGATCCTCAATGTCGCTGGAGCAGGTGCTACCACCACTTTCCCCACCAAACTCGAACAATGGTCCTTCTTTTGGTCCCTCTGATTGCAATGAAAGTAGATCAGATCAGACGCCTGGGTGTTGGGGCAATCCTTGCTTAAGTGAGAGGTCTTGCCGCTCTTGTATCAGCCTGATCCACCCATCCTATAAACTCTGGTGTACGCCTTGTAGCACGTGCCACAGCAACCCTGACCTTGCTGGCCCTTCGATCGTGAATCAACAACCTTGGGCTTCTTGCCCGAGCTCTCCAATACTTGCGCTTGAACTATCTTCCTCTTCCTCCTCGTCTCCAAATCAATCCTCTGCTCATGAGCCCGAGCTATCATGTCCTCCAATGTCTTGCAGCTAGTTGTGCTCACAAACTCTTAAATCTCATCCTTCAACATATCATGGCACCTACCCTTCTTCATCTCCTCTTATGCAACATACAACAGAACTAGCAATTCCCTCTCTCGGAACATGGTGGTAATCTCCGCCACTGACTTAGTAGTCCAACAAAGTTCCTGGAACTCCTCGACAACTGTTGGACCTTGATCACTGGTGCAAACTCAGCTCTGAATCTTGTAACACAATCATCCCAAGTCATTTCCTCAACAACCTCGCCTCCCAAGGCATGGCCTACCTCCTCCCACTAGTCACAGGTTTTTTCTTTCAGAAGACATGATGCATGTCTAACCTTCACCTTGTTGGGAAAGAGGTTGCACAGGAAGGCATTCTCAATGTCCGTAAACCACCGTCTGCTAGGAATGGGGTCCTTGTTCCTAAAGAACTCAGGAGACCCTCATGCACAAAACTCTCGAAAAGTCAAAGAGTGTACTCCTACCATAACCACCATCTTAGTATGGAACTTGCCCAGACGTTCATTCATCAACACCATAATGCCCTCCTTGATTGTACCAAAGATCACAAGAGTCTGCTCCAAAATGCTATGAGTAATCTCAGACGAAATGAACTCTTGTATCTGATCATCCATGCGTCCGGCTCTAGAGCCCAAACTCGATCCCTCACTAGGACCTGAAGGACCTCGAGTGGCCATCATACTAAAAATGAACAATACAATCATCAGAAAAACACTCGAAAACTTTGCACACATAACGAGTTCCTTAGTATCCTCATGTCTTCTCTTGCATTGAGTACGGATCTTGTGCTTTTAGTAGTACGGGCCCAATACTACCGTCCACACCTATCCTTACTTTCCTCAAGAGTCACTTCGACTCCCTTAAGTAATTCTCATGCCCAACATTCTACATTCCCACTAAACAGCGCATCCGCTAATATAGCATGCTTCCTAGGTTATCTTAGGATTCCCTTCCCGTTATTCTTCGCCATCAGCTGCAGAAGAAAACTCCCACTAACACCTGCTAACTATCTTATGCATATAATTACATGCAACAGACTCTAGATAATTCTTTGACTGCAAGGTCTCACACTTTAATGGTTGGACTCAAACAAGAGCTATGCAATAGAGTTAAACCTAACCTCTAAATATATCTAATTTATGTAAAATGTAACATAGCATATTCTCTTGATAATCAACTAGTATTAACAGTGGTTTCTACAAGCAACATTCAAGCATCGAGTTCTAATAATAGCACTGCCTAATAGGCCATCCTAACATATCATCTGTAACACATACTAGCATGTTGTTCTAAAGGCTCATACAATAAGCATACAATGGCATCTCTCCTAACATAAATTTCTGAGCAGATCCTTAGCCTTAATCTAGCATGTTGTTCACATATTTACATACTAAAAATAAATAAACATGTATGGGTATTTTGGGAACACTTACTTGAGCTCGGCATATTGCATGCATCATACCCCATTTTAGAAAATTCCTTTTAGAAAATCTTTTTCTTTTCACTTAATTCCTCAGTTTAAGTTCAGAAACACTCAATAGTGTGTCCGAATCCCTGAAACCAAAGCTCTGGTACCAACTAGCAACATCTTGAAAATACTAAGTATTTTTAAAAAAAAAATCAACCAAAACATCAACCATATATTTTAAAAACTGTCAAGTATGTTATAGTAGAAAAACGGTTATCAGAGTACAATCCTAAATTACAGGTGGATGCGATGCGATCATGTCGGACCCTTCCCTTTTGAATCGGAAGTACCTGGAAACATTTAAACATAAATCATAAGCACAAAGCTTAGTGAGTTCCCCAAAATACCACATACCATATATACACATCATCCATACATATCATACTAAAGCATGCAACGGGTCTATTTCACCTGTTGTGTCATTGGATTGTGTCAATTGTAATTATTTTATATAGTCCATTTTATGTAACGCGGTGGGCCTATCCACCCGATATCTTTAATGATTAGGGTTTAGCTATAAATAGTGCATGCATGCACCGTATCCAGGGTCGATCCTCTTGTAACCCTACTCTGCCTTTATAGTAGCAATTCTTCATCGAGTTCTTCTAAGGCAGAGATTATTAATCATTCGGCACAACTTTGATCATCGTGTTCTTTATTTATGATTCAATTACCTGTTTGAAATCTGTTGATCTACTCATCTTTATTCTTACAATTGGTATCAGAGTAGGAGATTGTGTAAATCTACAAAATTATTCTCTCGACTTTCATTAGGGTTTTCATTTTTAGTAGATCTTTTCTAGTCTTCTTCATCGTTATTATTGATACTAGACGTTGAATCTTGATCTATATTCCAACCTAAGCTCGATTTTAGTTTACACATCTGATTCATAACAGGTTTTATTGAATCGAAAATCATGCAACTTGATGATTCACACATGATCTCTATTAATCTCTCAAGCGGTATTGGAACTACAACAAGGTTCCCTATACTCTTTCCAAATGATTATGAAGTATGGGTACTGCACTTTGATGATTAAGTGCTAGGTCTTGAAGATAATGGATCCTTGATATGGCATGACCATAACCAAGGAGACATTTGTTCATACAGGTAAAAAAAGGGTTATCAAAACTCAAGCTGAGTACAACGATCATCTTCAGGAAGTTGTAGATGTGCCTAAAGACGGAAAAGACAAGCTAGTTAGTGATGTCAAAGCTATGAGGATCATCCGTTTTGCTTTTCCTTCCGACACGTTTCGCTTAGTAAGCTCCTGTGAAATAGCAAAAGAAATATGGGAAAGGCTTAGGGAATTCTACTCAAGTGACGCTGATCTTGAGCATTCTATTCAGACTTTGTTACTTTCAGAGTTTGGAGATTTTGTTCAAAAGCCTGAGGAGAAACTGGACGAAACATTCAACCGTTACAACCATCTTTTGAGCAGGATGGTGAAGCACAATATAAAAACTTGAATTGATAGAGCAGAAGGTCACGTTCATGAACAAATTGAGATCCAAATGAAAGGTTGTGGTGTCGAAGGTTAAAGCACATGACCAGTTTAAAACTACTCGTTGGCAAAGCTTATTCGTATTCTAAGGTCACACGAGGATGAAGTGACAAGTGAGGGAAAATTTGTTTCTAGCATGGGTTTTCTACCTCTTGTAGCAAAAGGTAAGAAGGTTGCTTATGATGGTTCGTTGTAGATCTCTCTGATTGTGAACTCTCAAAAGGAAGAACTGAAGAAGGATAAAAAAAACTTGTAGGAGACTCCAACTATGACTGTAATTATTGTCATGGCTAAAATCATCTAGCTAAGGAGTGCATGCTAAGAAGAATGAATGAGAAGAAAGAGGAAGATGATGATGAGGCATATTTTCTCAAGAAGTTGTAGGAAATTAAAAAGAAAAATGCAGATGAAGCTAAACCTGCTTTGATTATGTAGGAACAGGATGATGAGTTTGGAATGGTTGAAGTGTGGTCGACTGATTCAGAGGACGAAGAGGTTCGCAAACCTACTCAAGGGTGAAGCTTCGTTGCGAAGGATGATGTTTCGCAGTTTAGTGGAAGATGCCTAATGGTGAGAAATGAAGTTTCAGAGTAAAAAGGATATGCTTCAGACAGTTGTTTTGTTGCGAAACCTCTTTTGGGGCAAATCAGTGAATGTGAGAAGATGATCAGTAAGGTAAATTATATTCTCGAATCTCTAAACATTCTGTGACAACCTGAAATTTCTATTCTATACAACCATTCAATTCAATAGAAGTCAGAACAGTTGTTGCTAACTATCAAGCTTTTTGGAATAAGTTTGAATGTTATAAAGTTAGTGCTTCAGAAGTTAACAGGAGAGAGGATACCCTACGATTTATTGTGCATCAATAAATTTCCAAAGACTCCAAGAGTTTGGAGTTTACGGCCCAAACGGTATTTGGACCGTAAACCCTAATGTCTATATATATGACACTTAGCCATTTTCCACACTTTTTCACCATTTCAAGCTAGAACTCAAATCCCCTCAACTAGTATCCGAATTTTCCTTCTTGATCTTCAACTTGTAAGTGTTTCTAGCCCAAAGAAGTTGATATCTACCTTAATCTAGTGATCTAACACACTTTCATCCGTGAAATCATTCGAAAATTGTAGATCTTCAAGTTTCACCAAGAAAACCAAGAACACACACTAGTGTTCTTGGACTTTTAGCACCTTTTCAAGCTTCTACTGTAACGTCCCAAAATTCGTACCAAATATTTTCTTTAAATCACTACCAAACCATATTCATAAAAACATATCATAAGTCATAACATGAATTCAGAGTATCATTTTCCAAAGCACATTTTCATTATCAGAGTAAAACATCCCAGGCTGTCTAAACTATGGTGTGTGCCATGCGATCACCCCGAGCTCTTCCCTCAGCTACCGAAAGTGCCTGAAACCAAAACTGAAAACCATAAGCACGAAGCTTAGTGAGTTCCCCAACCTACCACATACCATGCATAACCACATACTACACATACTGGGCCACGCCCGCTATTCTGGGCCTCGCCCGCTACAACGGCCCCGCCGCTCCAGGTCCCGCCTGGCTTCGAGCCCCGCTTGGACACAGATCTGTTTCACTTAGGCCTCGCCTGTCATTGGGCCTCGCCCGCCAACAAATACTAACACATAAACAAATCGCAACACATACACCAAACATATACTACCGAATCCTGTTCTAAAGGCCTCGCCTATCTTGGGCCTCGCCCATATCCTGCAACTGATGAGTCATGGAACCCCGTCCACACTCCAACTGATAGTGAGATACGGGCCCGACCCACACTCACTCCTTCCCTAACCTGGGCCTCGCCCCTACTCTGCTGCTAATGAGATATGGAACACCGTCCATACTCTTTTGTTGGTGAGATACGGGACCTCGCCCACACTCACCTTCCTACCAGGCACATATATGTATCACACAGATAACAAGTATAACTATCATGCAAACCATTCCTTGGGCACCCGCCCGCTAACATTGGACCTCGTCCTAAATATCACACTAGCATCCTATGCCTAGGGCTAACCCCTAGGTCTTCCTACTCATAACTATATGGGTCGGCATTGTGGCTGTAGACCCATTCACACAAAGGTAAGCTCACCTGCACTAGCTGAACTTGCTGAAACCCCTCAGCTGCTGACCGAAAATTCTTCTGAATTGCAGCTCCACTAGCTCCCCGAGCTATCAATACCAATATAACACTTAGTCTAACTGTCCTCCGAAAGTCAACTAAGTCAACTCTGGTCAAAGTTAAAGTCCTGGTGAAAGTCAACCTTACTCGCCGAGTCTTCCTTCTTGACCCGCCGAGTTCATATGCTCAGAGTCTTTCCATTCGTGACTTGACTCGCCGAGTCAGCCCATGACTCGCCGAGTCCACCGATTTACGAGTCCTGTCCTGTCCAACTCACTAAGTCTCCACTCGACTCACTGATTCGAGTCTTAACTCGAAGGGATTGGGGTTTCGTGACCAGACTCGCTGAGTCCAAGAACAAACTCGCCGAGTCCAAGGCAAACCTCAACAGACTCGCCGAGTTGTTCATCCAACTCGTCGAGTTCCTCCTAATCTTCATACTACTCGCCGAGTCCACTTGAAGCACTCGTCGAGTCTATTCAGTCCTTCATACATTCAGAAGCTTTATGAGTCATGCAGGGACTCCAAACTGTAGATCCACACTTCCAAGGCTTATTCCTTACGTAAAGTTGCAAAATTTACGTATAACTAAAGAGATCTAGGCTCAAAACACTCTAGGGCTAGGTTTTAGGACAAAAAGGGCTTCACCAATTACTCAATATATGATGCTTTACGACATATTGGACCATCCCAACACTAGATCTAAAGTGGCAACCTCATATCTAAGCCCCAAACCCGAATTGGATCTCAAACAACCATAAAAACCCCAAATCTCATAACAAAAATAGATCTAGATGCAAAGGAGGGAAGATAACAGCTTATTACCTCCAAGATGAACACAAACTGAAGTAGATCTCGGATCTACACCTCTCCTTTGAAGCAACCCTCTTGATCTTCAAGTTCCTTTCAAAGGTTCCCTCCTCCAAAGCTATTTCTCTCAAATGATGGAAGCTCACACGAAATCTAGGGTTTACAGGCTCTCTAGGATGATATGGAGGCTGAGGAAGGGACCTAACACCCTTTATATAGGATGCAACTCCCGGGATTAGGGTTTTCCTCGTTCAGACCAGACTCGCCGAGTCCCCTTAGCCGACTCGCTGAGTCGGTTACTTAATCGATCCCCCGGATCTCGCTCCGACTCGTCGAGTTCCTCCCTAGACTCGACAAGTTGACCATTTGACTTAGGATTTTCTTTCCTTTCTTGGCCTTCCTGATTCTGGGTGTTACAACTCTCCCCCACTTAAACTAAACTTCATCCTCAACGTTTTCTATGGCCAACCGCCCTGCAATCTGCTTCTAATACTTTACTTATTAATCCAACACCAGGTGCCTACCTTCGCTGGCCTTTCGCCCGGTCCTCCTGACGACCATTAATCTTTTCGAATAGCATCCTCGGGTTCACCCAAACCCTGGTCACCCTGGAAACACAACTTACTTAACTGACAAACCTTCTGGTACTCCCAGAGTACTCATGCTGAATGCCCTGGGGATTCACCCCTTTCTTTCCTTATGCGATTTCCGGCCTTTCCAAGGCAACGTTCCATAACCAACTGCTTCCCTTGTCACTGTGAAGGTTCTATCCTTCACCAACTCCATCACCCCCACTACTTCCAATATGGGTCATTACCACCAGTATCCACTGGACACTTTCCTCTGCCATAACTTGGTGCCGAACACCCCTCGATCAGCTAACTGAATTCCTCCATATACTACTTAATAGCACTGCTGCTGACTGAAAATTTCTGCCGACCCTTATTTTCTTTCCGGATGAACCGAGACCAACCTGGTGCCTACTGATCTATCAATATCTGGGTTACCGGCTCCCACCGGTCGCTATCCTCAATACAACCTCCTAGTCGCTCCCAGCAACTTTCGAAGAAAATTAGGCTATCTAATACTGCCCCCTCAATTCTGCCACTCTGGCGCTACAAATCCTGGGATCCTCGATCCCCCAACTTGACCCTAAGATCCTTACCATGTCCCACCTGTACTATTAAAAAACACTGGCCTCACCCACGGGTCTCACCCGACTATACTACTGAGCAACCCTGCTTTCTGGTCTCACCTATACTGCTACTCTCACACGGGCCTCGCCCACGGGTCTCACCCAACTACATCCTGGAGCGGCCTCTCCTAAGGTCCCACCTCTCTAGGGCTATACAGGCAAGCTCCCTACTATTCTCATCCACTACCCATTCCTGATCCCTATCTGATCACTAGGAGATAAGGGCCTCACCCCAACTCTGCTAACGAAGCTACTATGGAATGCTACGGCTGCCCCATAGTCTTACAACACCTTCCACCACTGATTGCTAATACGAAAGCACCCCATGCTATCAGTTCTCAAGATTCTCATTCCGACTCACTCGAGTCCTATAGGCGATCCTCCAACCTGAATTCCCAACCTCGTACTAACCATCATCATTACACACACTAAGACATGGGGAGTTTCTCAAACTCCCAACCCTGAACTTCTCAATCCATCAAACGTTGTGCCACTCCCTTTCCTTCTCAGAGACCGCATACTAATTCTGGATCTGTGTGCTCTTACCCTTGTACACTCGGAGGATTCTCCCCCACTTCGATCCTTCTTACACCTCGCTGCTCAATGCTTGAAAAGAAATCCCAATCCTTGCTACCATTCCATAATCAATCTGCTGAGGAACCCCAAGCTTACCATAGCTAGGGATCTAACCAGTCCATTACTAAAACTACACAGCTCCGAACTAGAGAGACATACCAAGCCCCTCCCAGGTATGCTACAGTTCCTGCATTCTAAGTAACCATCTCCAATAGAGCACATCCCTTAACTACCATTCAAATATCCAAGGTATGCAGATGGCATATAACTCAATCACAAGCAAGCAGCACAAAATTAAAATACTCATACCGATAATGATGCAGATCCATAACAATATAATCATGCATAAATAAAACAAAAAACGGAAGTCGCATACCTGCAACGTCCGACGCTGCTCGCGTCTCCAAGGTAGTCATCTAAAAAGCCCTACCTTCTACCGCAGGCGCCTTTGTACGGCCCTGACGGCCGTCTGTGACCCTCAAAGTTGCAGGGGCAGGTGCCATCACCCGTCCTGCCGGAAACAAACTGGGGCACTGGGCCTTCTTGTGGCCCCGCTGATTGCAATGAAAACATATCAAGTCTGATCCCTGTGTGGTGGTAATAGTACAATCCTTGCTAAAATGACCAGTCCGACCGCACTTGAAGCAGCCAGACTCACCACCGCTACTACCCCTGCACGGGCCCCCGTACGCCCTGCCACACTTCCCGCACCGGCTGCAGTCCTGATAATCCCTCGATCTCGAATCTGATCCCTTGGGCCTTTTTCCCGAGCCTGTGGCTACCTGAACCTCATCCGGCTTCCTCTTCCGGATCTGCTCCAAGTCAATCTCCCTCTCTCAAGCCCAAGAGATCATATCTTCCAGCGTCTTACAGCCGAACCTGCTCACGAACTCCCTGATGTTAGCCCTCAACATCTCGTGATATAGGGCCTTCTTCATCTCCTCATCCGCGACATACTGCGGAACAAGAAGGGACCTCTCCCCTGAACTTGGCGGTGATCTCCGCCACAGTCTCAATTGTCTGCGTCAAATCTTCAAACTCCCGTGCCAACTGCTGCCCCTCAATAATCGGTGAAAACTCAGCCCTGAACCTGGCTGAAAAACCACTCCATGTCATCGCGTCCAACATGGCATCATCACCAATGGCATGACCAATCTCCTCCCACCAATCCCTCGCTCTGTCCTTCAGAAGACAGGAGGCGAGTCTGACCTTGTCCCCCTCGAGACACCGGCTCGTACGAAAAGCGTTGGCAACATCACCTAACCACCTAATGCTAGCAATGGGGTCCTTAGCCCCATGATAATCTGGCGCTCCGCAAGCTCTAAACTCTCGGAAAGTGATAGTACGCGCTCCCATCAACGCCATAATCTCGGTACGAAAAGCTCCCAACCTCTCATCCAAGATCTCCAGTATACCCTCCTTGACCGTGCCAAAGATCACAGGAGTCTGATCTAGGATGCTGCGCGTAACCTCAGCTGATATCAATTCCCTCATTTGCTCCTCGAGCTGCTTGGCCCCTGAACCCGAGCCTGATCCCACTCCGGTGCCTGATCCGCCCACTGGTCTCTCTCGCAATGTCACCATGCTGAAAACATATCGCAATAACTATCAGAATACTCAACACTGCTAGGGGATCATACACACACACTACAAGTTTCCCAGTCTCATCTCGACCTTTCTTGAATCGAGTACGGATCCTCTACTTTCAGTAGTACAGGCCCATAATACCTTCCACATCTATCCGTACTTTCCTCACGAACTGCTTTGATTCCACTAGGTCCCCCTTTTCTACTACTACTGCTCCCAGCACTACCTCATCCTAGGTTTATCCTAAGGAAACCTCTGACTCAAACCAAACCAGTCCTCAGCCGCTGAAGGCCTCCTTGTGATGCCAATTAGCCATCACCTGGATACCATCACATGTGACGAGGCTCAGATAATCCTTCAAGTAAAAGACTAGTCCCTACAACGGTTAGACTCAAACAAGAGCTGCGAAATAGGGCCAAATCCAGCACTCTAAGATTATTCAACCCTGATCACATCTGACATGACGTATCCACCTAAAGGCTAACTCCCATCACTCAGAATTCCACAATGCACAAAGCAAGCAACATTCTGACAAGGGAAAATCTAACCATAACGTACTCAACAATCATAATCTCATATCAAGAATCTGCACTAGCATGCGACATAAGCTCATAAACTCAGGCATAACCTAAACAGGCTATCCTACTACTATCTAACCAGTACTATCATGCAGCTCAAAAGCACATTTAACAGGCACATAAGGCATCCTCCCTAGATCCTTAGTCCTAATCTAGCATGCTGTTCTACTAACTGATAATCATAACATAAACTTGTATGGGTATTTTGGCGTACTTACTTGAGCTCGGCTGATTGTATGCACCACACCCTTTTCTCTTATCAAAGTTCCTTTTCTTTCTGAATTCTTTTTGCTTTTCTAAAACTGATTCATTTCTAAAAACTCTTTTTACAAAACTGTCTTTTCATTTTGAAAACTTTTAGACAAAATCCCTTAGTTTGAGTTCAGACACACCCTAGAGTATGTCCGAATCCCTCAAACCAAGGCTCTGATACCAACTTGTAACGTCCCAAAATTCGTACCAAATATTTTCTTTAAATCATTACCAAACCATATTCATAAAAACATATCATAATTCATAACATCAATTCAGAGTATCATTTTCCAAAACACATTTTCATTATCAGAGTAAAACATCCCAAGCTATCTAAACTATGGTGTGTGCCATGCGATCACCCCGAGCTCTTCCCTCGGCTACCGGAAGTACCTGAAACCAAAACTGAAAACTGTAAGCACGAAGCTTAGTGAGTTCCCCAACCTACCACATACCATGCATAACCACATACTACACATACTGGGCCACGCTCGCTATTCTGGGCCTCGCCCGCTACAACGGCCCCGCCGCTCCAGGTCCCGCCTGGCTTCGAGCCCCGCTCGAACACAGATCTGTTTCACTTAGGCCTCGCCTGTCATTGGGCCTTTCTCGCCAACAAATACTAACACATAAACATATCTCAACACATACACCAAACATATACTACCGAATCCTGTTCTAAAGGCCTCGCCTATCTTGGGCCTCGCCCATGTCCTACAACTGATGAGTCATGGAACCCCTTCCACACTCCTACTAATAGTGAGATACGGGCCCGACCCACACTCACTCTTTCCCTAACCTGGGCCTCGCCCCTACTCTGCTGCTAATGAGATATGGAACACCGTCCATACTCTTTTGTTGGTAAGATACGGGACCTCGCCCACACTCACCTTCCTACCAGGCACATACATGTATCACACAGATAACAAGTATAACTATCACGCAAACCATTCCTTGGGCACCCGCCCGCTAACATTGGACCTCGTCCTGAATATCATACTAGCATACTATGCCTAGGGCTAACCCCCGGGTCTTCCTACTCATAACTATATGGGCCGGCATTGTGGCCGTAGACCCATTCACACAAAGGTAAACTCACCTGCACTAGCTAAACTTGTTGAAACCCCTCTGCTGCTGCCCGACAACTCTTCTGAACTGCGGGTCCACTAGCTCCTCGAGCTATCAATACCAATATAACACATAGTCTAACTGTTCTCCAAAAGTCAACTAAGTCAACTCTGGTCAAAGTCAAAGTCCTGGTCAAAGTCAACCTTCCAGGTCAACCTTACTCGTCGAGTCTGCCTTCTTGACTTGTCGAGTTCATATGCTCAGAGTCTTTCCATTCGTGACTCGACTCGCCGAGTCAGCCCATGACTCGCCGAGTCCACCGATTTCCGAGTCCTGTCCTGTCCAACTCACTAAGTCTCCACCCGACTCACTGATTCGAGTCTTAACTCGAAGGGTTTGGGTTTTCGCGACCTGACTCGCTGAGTCCAAGAACAGACTCGCTGATTCCATGGCAAACCTCAATAGACTTGCCGAGTTGTTCATCCAACTCGTCGAGTTCCTCCTAATCTTCATACTACTCGCCAAGTCCACTCGAAGTACTCGTCGAGTCTATTCGGTCCTTCATACAATTAGAAGCTTTATGAGTCATGCAGGGACTCCAAACTGTAGATCCACACTTCCAAGGCTCATTCCTTACGTAAAGTTGCAAATTTTATGTATAACTAAAGAGATCTAGGCTGAAAACACTCTAGGGCTAGGTTTTAGGACAAAAGGGCTTCACCAACTACTCAATATTTGATGCTTTACGACATATTGGACCATCCCAACACTAGATCTAAAGTGGCAACCTCATATCTTGTCACACCCCCAAACCAAGGATGGCGGAAACGTCCGAGGGTGGAGGACTTCATGTAGAGTATCACAACAACGAGTATAATAGTGCTCAAAGTAAATACAACCATCATAAATATAATTGAAAAAGTTACACCAAAGTATATGTTTACATGATTCGAATCAATTACATTATGAAACAAAATGAACTGTTTGACGATTTATCGTCCCATCCTCAAAACGTTGTTGATTTCCTGTTTTCACTGAATTCCTGAGAATACAAGTAGTTTTGAAAAAGTGTCAACACAAAGGTTGGTGAGTTCATAAGAGATTTTGTTGGAGAAGTAAACCGTTTTCCTTGTAAAAGCGATAGAATATGTATCCATAAAATCCGATATTTTCTTTATAAAATTTATGTAATGTAGTCTTATAACCGACGACCAAAATGTATAAGTAACCTCTCTTACTAATAGAAAATGATATGTGTTTAAATTGACATAAACGCACTTGAATTAAATGAAATTCCCGTAAATTCTTATGTTTGTTAATACTTTATGTATATGTAGTCCTAAATCCCAGGACCGAGAAAATAACAAGTATTGTCCATACTTAAAGATATAAATGTGGTTTCAAATGATGTGTAGTCATAAATACCAAAACCGAAAGTGTACAGTAATATCTGTACTTATTGAGATAAAAAGTGATTTTAAAATCGACATAAAACCCATTTAAGTTTTATAAAAATCCCGTAAACTTTATGTATTGTTATATCCCTATGTGAGTCGCTATAATCATACTATGACTAAATGAACCTGCCACGACGTTTCTCAGGCGTCGTAAAACTGAAATGACATTTGTCACCCGTAGACCTGCAGATCCCACTGTAGCTAGCAGCAAGGTGTGGGGTGTCAAACCCAATATAGATCTATACACAACTATCACGTTCTCCCTCCAAGAGACTCTGATTATAACTAACAGGAATTTATATCCCGCACTCGGACGTACGGAAAGAGATTGTCTCACATTTTAGGTTAACAAGTTTACAAGTTGTGTGCGTGAGTGTAAAACCTTTCTGTATGAATGTACCCTTTTTCTACGTGTGTGTTATGTGATGTATCATAAACTATACCTATTATAGTTTTATCCAAAATGTTCGTAATGTATAAGAACTCTTTTATGAAAAAGCATTAGTGTTATGAAATCCATTAAACTATGCTTATTATAGATTATGTACGTGTTCTAAATGAATGAATAATCTTATCATGAATGACTTATTTTCAGTTTATGATGATAAAATTTACAAAGGAACACATTCAATACTTAGAATTTATTATTATACACTTTGCTCAACATAATACAAAGTGTTATGAAAATTATATGATGTTAACTAAATTAGACCTTCCTGCACTGTTTTAGAAAAGCCATAGAAAAATCATACGAAGTCGAAAACTAAATCCGTAACTTCTGAGAGTTCCCAAAATGTGTCTAGCTTACTCATAATTATTATCATGATTTTTAATGATCTCTAACTTGGGTGAAAAGGTCCATAATCACAGACTGGTCCGGATTGGTGTTTGAAATGATAGGCAGTTTTGTAAAATTCACCATAAATTGTAGAAAAATCGTATGGAGATGTGCAAGTAGTCATTTTAAAGCTAAGAACTTGAACTACTTACACCTAAAACAGTTTTGAAAGCAAAAATGCTTAAGTCGTCCAAAACAGTCCGTGAATGGAGTTGAACGTTTGTGATGAAGGCTGTTAGAAAAATTTAGTTATGTTCTTGGTCTTTTAACTTGTATTCTCCCCCTAAAAACTTAAGAAAACATAAAAATGTAGGGGTATGAACTCACCTTAAGTGATTTCAGTAGGTAAGTGTTGAAGAAGAGAAGTGTTCAACCCAAGAACACTTGAAGAATCACTTGAAGATTCGAAGATCTAACACAATTATGAGAGAGTTTGTGTAAGATATCCATGATTCGAGTAGAAAGAAGTGAAATAAGCATAAAGAGAAGGGATTATTCTTACCAAATGTGGAGGAAAATCCCAAGATCAGCCCTCCAATCTCGAGTTCTAGAGAGGGAAAATGAGAGAGAAAAGAGTTTGCTCTTTTTGGTGAAAAGAGAGAAAATGAGAGAAATGAGGAGAGAGGAGGCTTTTCTAGCCTTTGACCAATTGTGGGGTTGGAAAAAGGTGTGAAAAGTACAATGAAATGACTAGGTAAGGGCTGATGGGGAATAGTGACATGGAGTGGGTGGTGGAGGTTGCTTGTGTCACAAAATAAAGGAAAGTCAACACTCCATCTTTGTACTTCACCTACTCCCTTTTGGATAAGGTTTTATCCTTAAAACGTGATTAATTAATAGTTTAGGGGCCTTATATGTTAAAATAAAGTTTTGGGTGAAAATCCCGTGCTAAAACAATTAAAAACGGGCTTAAAACGCGAATTTAATCGAAAACCGGGAGAAAAAGGCTTCCCAGCGAGGCCTCTCGGTCCTAGGCCGAGGTTCGGTCATGGTGGTTGCTGAGCCGGATGCGAGATGCGAACCAGGAGCGAGAAGCGAAGGGTCCTAGGCCGAGGGTTCGGTCAGAAGCTCAGAAGCGAGGCTCAGAAGGGAAGGTTCGGTCCTCGGTCCTCAGAAGAGAAGGTTCGGCAAGCCATCAGAAGGGAGGGTTCGGTTAGTCATCAGAAGAGGAAATGGTCAGAACCAAATGAACTGTAGTGAACAGTACCTTCGGTTCGGTTCCTCTTCATCAGAAGGTTCGGTTCCTAAGAGGACTTTCGGGTCCTAAGAGGGGTTTCGGTTCCTGAGAGGGGTTTCGGTTCCTTAAGTCCGTTTTTCGCGTGGACTTCCGTTTTTGGGCTGTTTTCGCCAAATTCGAGGGTCGGGATGCCCCGAGTGATTATAGAAAGTTGGGAGAGATTTCGAGAGAGATTTGAGAGAGATTCCACATACAAAGAGATATTTGGGAGAGATTTCATATTCTTAGAGAGATTAGGGAGAGATTTGACATTCTTGGAGAGATTTCACATACAAAGAGATATTTGGGAGAGATTTCATATTCTTAGAGAGATTTGGGAGAGATTTGACATTCTTGGAGAGATTTCACATACAAAGAGATATTTGGGAGAGATTTCACATACTTAGAGAGATTAGGGAGAGATTTGACATTCTTGGAGAGATTTCACATACAAAGAGATATTTGGGAGAGATTTCATATTCATAGAGAGATTTGGGAGAGATTTGACATACTTGGAGAGATTTCACATACAGAGAGATATTTGGGAGAGATTTCATATTCTTAGAGAGATTTGGGAGAGATTTGACATTCTTGGAGAGATTTCACATACAAAGAGATATTTGGGAGAGATTTCATATTCTTAGAGAGATTTGACATACTTGGAGAGATTTCACATACAGAGAGATATTTGGGAGAGATTTCATATTCTTAGAGAGATTTGGGAGAGATTTGACATACTTGGAGAGATTTCACATATAGAGAGATATTTGGGAGAGATTTCATATTCTTAGAGAGATTTGGGAGAGATTTGACATTCTTGGAGAGATTTCACATACAAAGAGATATTTGGGAGAGATTTCATATTCTTAGAGAGATTTGGGAGAGATTTGACATACTTGGAGAGATTTCACATACAGAGAGATATTTGGGAGAGATTTCATATTCTTAGAGAGATTTAGGAGAGATTTGACATTCTTGGAGAGATTTCACATACAAAGAGATATTTGGGAGAGATTTCATATTCTTAGAGAGATTTGGGAGAGATTTGACATTCTTGGAGAGATTTCTGATAAGAAGAGATGGAGTGAACACGATTGAGAGAGGTTTCATTGGTGACCCTTTTTGAGCGTTCGGTTTCGCAATGCAGGGTCCGTAAGCGCCGTTAAGCCTTGTTTAAGGATCTTGCATACTCCCGATGAGTATGCAACATTGTTTTATCGGTTTGGCTCGCCACGTACCACAGTTTTAGGTTAAGGAGATCTAGATGTACGCACTTTTCAATTTATGATTTCTCATTAGAATAGAGAGTTGTTTAGAAATTACATAACGTAAACTCTAATACTCACGGCAAATTGAGTTGACTGGTTTGACTTGTTGACTTTAGTTGACTTTGACTTGACCGAAAATTGACGGTTGTCACATCATCCCCCCGTTAGAGAGAATTTCGTCCCGAAATTTGAATTTAGGCAAGGAGTAGGCACGAATAATCGAACCATGAAGTGGGGATACTTCCTAATCGACTGATTCTCGCACTCCTAAGTGACTCCAGGTCCTTGGTTAATATTCCAGCGAACTTCCACTAATAGGAAGCGGCGTTGCTGCGTTCGCTTAACCTTTCGGTCCATGGTCACTATGGTTCTTTCACGAAGGTGAGACTCTTGTGGAACTCGATTTCGTCGAGGAGGATTACAAGAGTCTCGTCGAATAGATACTTCTGCAAGTTCGGGACACGTCGGGTAGAATGTACTTTACCAAACTCGCAGGAGTAGATTGAAGTTGCGATTACAAGGCTGATTCTTACAAGAATCTCGAAAGGCATAATTATCTGGGGTTTTGGCTTTCCACGCTCTCCAAAGCGTACTAAACCTGCCCAGAGTGAGGTTTCCAGAGGAATCTGGTCTCTTATTTTGGAGTTCCAAAGGTTTCTTCCTTTTGCTTTTCTTCCCAATCAAGGGTTGCTCCCTTCATGGTCAAAGTCGTAAGGGGATTCTGAAATTTACGAAAAGTCCCAAAGGGACTAAGACGGTAAGTCAGCGAGACCCGAAAGTTTTGGGGTATTCCTGCTGACGTCTTTTGCGCTGACTGTTTTCTCAACGGTTTCGATCAATTGAAAGAGTCCTTAAGGATTTCCACATTGATAAGGATGTGTCTTAGGAATTTGAGTCCTCAATTCCAAAACTCGTATCTAGAGAATTTCGGGTAAAGCTTCTCTGATCGCATTGCTTTCGCGGTTTGTTGTAGTTACTCACCTTGGTTTCCTTCTTACTACGAGGGTAGATAAGCAAGTCACTTACAATGACAATGACTAACGGATCCTAGTAAGAATGGCACATCCTATGAATACTGCGAACGGGTTGGTCCTATCCGAGGGGGTATCACTACGGACTTGCAGCGTCCGCATCGAATTTGAAGGGTTGTCCTCGGACACCCTTTTTCCAATACTCACGACCGGTGATATTCGGATCTTAGGTCCGATTCCTAAAGGATACCTCGTTCCTTGTGGTTGGTCGGCCTATTCGTTTATGTGAGGCAGATAGTAAAGGTTTCTACTGGAGATATTGTCGGGGCCTCTGAAGTCGATGAAACTATGAGCAATTTGCTTTTCTATTTGAAGAATAAGACCAGAGCCTTCCAGGGTGAGAAGCTTGGTTCTTCAATTTCATTGTTGAGTAGTTCGACAGGTTTGACCTAAGAGTTCTTGTAGCTCGGTAGGAAGCATGTGGGTTTGGTTTGCGCGACTAGGCCTTTTCGGATGGTAGGACATTTACTCGTCCCTCTGGGCAATCTTGGCCTGAAGCTCATGGCAGGACTCGTACCACATTCGTCCCAAGCTTCCGTGCTTGAACCTTGTCTGCTACATGCGTGACATTCCCAAAGGTCTCCTGTAAATGCTTGTGATAAAGTTTCGGGAAGTATAACACTCCTCTGATGCGTGTTTTGGGGTTCCATAGCAAAAGATGATCCGTAGGTTCGTGCTGGATGTTTATGAGAGACGAAGGTTTCGATGTTTGGGGGGTTAGGTGAAAGGTCCTTTTGTAGACGTTAAATCGGGAAGATGAGGGCTATATCTATGAAAATTGGATGATGACCACAATATCTTTTTAGATAACATGAGTTAGGCTGCGTTCGCAAGAAGAGATCACTAGAGTGATAGAGTATCTTGTGTTTCTTTTTAGGGTGATACACTTTATTTGATGTTATCATTATTGTAGATAATTCATATCCTAGTGTCTAGCACTGGTTGTGGGCGTGTTTCGATAGCCAGTAATGATACTTGATATCATGATCCCTGACAGGTCTCCCTACGATCGAGTTTGTGTAAGATATCCATGATTCGAGTAGAAAGAAGTGAAATAAGCATAAAGAGAAGGGATTATTCTTACCAAATGTGGAGGAAAATCCCAAGATCAGCCCTCCAATCTTGAGTTCTAGCGAGGGAAAATGAGAGAGAAAAGAGTTTGCTCTTTTTGGTGAAAAGAGAGAAAATGAGAGAAATGAGGAGAGAGGAGGCTTTTCTAGCCTTTGACCAATTGTGGGGTTGGAAAAAGGTGTGAAAAGTACAATGAAATGACTAGGTAAGGGCTGATGGGGAATAGTGACATGGAGTGGGTGGTGGAGGTTGCTTGTGTCACAAAATAAAGGAAAGTCAACACTCCATCTTTGTACTTCACCTACTCCCTTTTGGATAAGGTTTTATCCTTAAAAACGTGATTAATTAATAGTTTAGGGGCCTTATATGTTAAAATAAAGTTTTGGGTGAAAATCCCGTGCTAAAACAATTAAAAACGGGCTTAAAACGCGAATTTAATCGAAAACCGGGAGAAAAAGGCTTCCCAGCGAGACCTCTCGGTCCTAGGCCGAGGTTCGGTCCCTAGGCCGAGGTTCGGTCATGGTGGTTGCTGAGCCGGATGCGAGATGCGAACCAGGAGCGAGAAGCGAAGGGTCCTAGGCCGAGGGTTCGGTCAGAAGCTCAGAAGCGAGGCTCAGAAGCGAAGCTCAGAAGGGAAGGTTCGGTCCTCGGTCCTCAGAAGAGAAGGTTCGGCAAGCCATCAGAAGGGAGGGTTCGGTTAGTCATCAGAAGAGGAAATGGTCAGAACCGAATGAACTGTAGTGAACAGTACCTTCGGTTCGGTTCCTCTTCATCAGAAGGTTCGGTTCCTAAGAGGACTTTCGGGTCCTAAGAGCGGTTTCGGTTCCTGAGAGGGGTTTCGGTTCCTTAAGTCCGTTTTTCGCGTGGACTTCCGTTTTTGGGCTGTTTTCGCCAAATTCGAGGGTCGGGATGCCCCGAGTGATTATAGAAAGTTGGGAGAGATTTCGAGAGAGATTTGAGAGAGATTCCACATACAAAGAGATATTTGGGAGAGATTTCATATTCTTAGAGAGATTAGGAAGAGATTTGACATTCTTGGAGAGATTTCACATACAAAGAGATATTTGGGAGAGATTTCATATTCTTAGAGAGATTTGGGAGAGATTTGACATTCTTGGAGAGATCTCACATACAAAGAGATATTTGGGAGAGATTTCACATACTTAGAGAGATTAGGGAGAGATTTGACATTCTTGGAGAGATTTCACATACAAAGAGATATTTGGGAGAGATTTCATATTCTTAGAGAGATTTGGGAGAGATTTGACATACTTGGAGAGATTTCACATATAGAGAGATATTTGGGAGAGATTTCATATTCTTAGAGAGATTTGGGAGAGATTTGACATTCTTGGAGAGATTTCACATACAAAGAGATATTTAGGAGAGATTTCATATTCTTAGAGAGATTTGGGAGAGATTTGACATTCTTGGAGAGATTTCACATACAGAGAGATATTTGGGAGAGATTTCATAGTCTTAGAGAGATTTAGGAGAGATTTGACATTCTTGGAGAGATTTCACATACAAAGAGATATTTGGGAGAGATTTCATATTCTTAGAGAGATTTGGGAGAGATTTGACATTCTTGGAGAGATTTCACATACAAAGAGATATTTGGTAGAGATTTCATATTCTTAGAGAGATTTGGGAGAGATTTGACATTCTTGGAGAGATTTCTGATAAGAAGAGATGGAGTGAACACGATTGAGAGAGGTTTCATTGGTGACCCTTTTTTAGCGTTCGGTTTCGCAATGCAGGGTCCGTAAGCGCCGTTAAGCCTTGTTTAAGGATCTTGCATACTCCCGATGAGTATGCAACATTGTTTTATCGGTTTGGCTCGCCACGTACCACAGTTTTAGGTTAAGGAGATCTAGATGTACGCACTTTTCAATTTATGATTTCTCATTAGAATAGAGAGTTGTTTAGAAATTACATAACGTAAACTCTAATACTCACGGCAAATTGAGTTGACTGGTTTGACTTGTTGACTTTAGTTGACTTTGACTTGACCGAAAATTGACGGTTGTCACATCATCCCCCCGTTAGAGAGAATTTCGTCCCGAAATTTGAATTTAGGCAAGGAGTAGGCACGAATAATCGAACCATGAAGTGGGGATACTTCCTAATCGACTGATTCTCGCACTCCTAAGTGACTCCAGGTCCTTGGTTAATATTCCAGCGAACTTCCACTAATAGGAAGCGGCGTTGCTGCGTTCGCTTAACCTTTCGGTCCATGGTCACTATGGTTCTTTCACGAAGGTGAGACTCTTGTGGAACTCGATTTCGTCGAGGAGGATTACAAGAGTCTCGTCGAATAGATACTTCTGCAAGTTCGGGACACGTCGGGTAGAATGTACTTTACCAAACTCGCGGGAGTAGATTGAAGTTGCGATTACAAGGCTGATTCTTACAAGAATCTCGAAAGGCATAATTATCTGGGGTTTTGGCTTTCCACGCTCTCCAAAGCGTACTAAACCTGCCCAGAGTGAGGTTTCCAGAGGAATCTGGTCTCTTATTCTGGAGTTCCAAAGGTTTCTTCCTTTTGCTTTTCTTCCCAATCAAGGGTTGCTCCCTTCATGGTCAAAGTCGTAAGGGGATTCTGAAATTTACGAAAAGTCCCAAAGGGACTAAGACGGTAAGTCAGCGAGACCCGAAAGTTTTGGGGTATTCCTGCTGACGTCTTTTGCGCTGACTGTTTTCTCAACGGTTTCGATCAATTGAAAGAGTCCTTAAGGATTTCCACATTGATAAGGATGTGTCTTAGGAATTTGAGTCCTCAATTCCAAAACTCGTATCTAGAGAATTTCGGGTAAAGCTTCTCTGATCGCATTGCTTTCGCGGTTTGTTGTAGTTACTCACCTTGGTTTCCTTCTTACTACGAGGGTAGATAAGCAAGTCACTTACAATGACAATGACTAACGGATCCTAGTAAGAATGGCACATCCTATGAATACTGCGAACGGGTTGGTCCTATCCGAGGGGGTATCACTACGGACTTGCAGCGTCCGCATCGAATTTGAAGGGTTGTCCTCGGACACCCTTTTTCCAATACTCACGACCGGTGATATTCGGATCTTAGGTCCGATTCCTAAAGGATACCTCGTTCCTTGTGGTTGGTCGGCCTATTCGTTTATGTGAGGCAGATAGTAAAGGTTTCTACTGGAGATATTGTCGGGGCCTCTGAAGTCGATGAAACTATGAGCAATTTGCTTTTCTATTTGAAGAATAAGACCAGAGCCTTCCAGGGTGAGAAGCTTGGTTCTTCAATTTCATTGTTGAGTAGTTCGACAGGTTTGACCTAAGAGTTCTTGTAGCTCGGTAGGAAGCATGTGGGTTTGGTTTGCGCGACTAGGCCTTTTCGGATGGTAGGACATTTACTCGTCCCTCTGGGCAATCTTGGCCTGAAGCTCATGGCAGGACTCGTACCACATTCGTCCCAAGCTTCCGTGCTTGAACCTTGTCTGCTACATGCGTGACATTCCCAAAGGTCTCCTGTAAATGCTTGTGATAAAGTTTCGGGAAGTATAACACTCCTCTGATGCGTGTTTTGGGGTTCCATAGCAAAAGATGATCCGTAGGTTCGTGCTGGATGTTTATGAGAGACGAAGGTTTCGATGTTTGGGGGGTTAGGTGAAAGGTCCTTTTGTAGACGTTAAATCGGGAAGATGAGGGCTATATCTATGAAAATTGGATGATGACCACAATATCTTTTTAGATAACATGAGTTAGGCTGCGTTCGCAAGAAGAGATCACTAGAGTGATAGAGTATCTTGTGTTTCTTTTTAGGGTTATACACTTTATTTGATGTTATCATTATTGTAGATAATTCATATCCTAGTGTCTAGCACTGGTTGTGGGCGTGTTTCGATAGCCAGTAATGATACTTGATATCATGATCCCTGACAGGTCTCCCTACGATCGAGTTTGTGTAAGATATCCATGATTCGAGTAGAAAGAAGTGAAATAAGCATAAAGAGAAGGGATTATTCTTACCAAATGTGGAGGAAAATCCCAAGATCAGCCCTCCAATCTTGAGTTCTAGAGAGGGAAAATGAGAGAGAAAAGAGTTTGCTCTTTTTGGTGAAAAGAGAGAAAATGAGAGAAATGAGGAGAGAGGAGGCTTTTCTAGCCTTTGACCAATTGTGGGGTTGGAAAAAGGTGTGAAAAGTACAATGAAATGACTAGGTAAGGGCTGATGGGGAATAGTGACATGGAGTGGGTGGTGGAGGTTGCTTGTGTCACAAAATAAAGGAAAGTCAACACTCCATCTTTGTACTTCACCTACTCCCTTTTGGATAAGGTTTTATCCTTAAAAACGTGATTAATTAATAGTTTAGGGGCCTTATATGTTAAAATAAAGTTTTGGGTGAAAATCCCGTGCTAAAACAATTAAAAACGGGCTTAAAACGCGAATTTAATCGAAAACCGGGAGAAAAAGGCTTCCCAGCGAGCCCTCTCGGTCCTAGGCCGAGGTTCGGTCCCTAGGCCGAGGTTCGGTCATGGTGGTTGCTGAGCCGGATACGAGATGCGAACCAGGAGCGAGAAGCGAAGGGTCCTAGGCCGAGGGTTCGGTCAGAAGCTCAGAAGCGAGGCTCAGAAGGGAAGGTTCGGTCCTCAGTCCTCAGAAGAGAAGGTTCGGCAAGCCATCAGAAGGGAGGGTTCGGTTAGTCATCAGAAGAGGAAATGGTCAGAACCGAATGAACTGTAGTGAACAGTACCTTCGGTTCGGTTCCTCTTCATCAGAAGGTTCGGTTCCTAAGAGGACTTTCGGGTCCTAAGAGGGGTTTCGGTTCCTTAAGTCCGTTTTTCGCGTGGACTTCCGTTTTTCGGCTGTTTTCGCCAAATTCGAGGGTCGGGATGCCCCGAGTGATTATAGAAAGTTGGGAGAGATTTCGAGAGAGATTTGAGAGAGATTCCACATACAAAGAGATATTTGGGAGAGATTTCATATTCTTAGAGAGATTAGGGAGAGATTTGACATTCTTGGAGAGATTTCACATACAAAGAGATATTTGGGAGAGATTTCATATTCTTAGAGAGATTTGGGAGAGATTTGACATTCTTGGAGAGATCTCACATACAAAGAGATATTTGGGAGAGATTTCACATACTTAGAGAGATTAGGGAGAGATTTGACATTCTTGGAGAGATTTCACATACAAAGAGATATTTGGGAGAGATTTCATATTCTTAGAGAGATTTGGGAGAGATTTGACATACTTGGAGAGATTTCACATATAGAGAGATATTTGGGAGAGATTTCATATTCTTAGAGAGATTTGGGAGAGATTTGACATTCTTGGAGAGATTTCACATACAAAGAGATATTTGGGAGAGATTTCATATTCTTAGAGAGATTTGGGAGAGATTTGACATACTTGGAGAGATTTCACATACAGAGAGATATTTGGGAGAGATTTCATATTCTTAGAGAGATTTAGGAGAGATTTGACATTCTTGGAGAGATTTCACATACAAAGAGATATTTGGGAGAGATTTCATATTCTTAGAGAGATTTGGGAGAGATTTGACATTCTTGGAGAGATTTCTGATAAGAAGAGATGGAGTGAACACGATTGAGAGAGGTTTCATTGGTGACCCTTTTTGAGTGTTCGGTTTCGCAATGCAGGGTCCGTAAGCCCCGTTAAGCCTTGTTTAAGGATCTTGCATACTCCCGATGAGTATGCAACACTGTTTTATCGGTTTGGCTCGCCACGTACCACAGTTTTAGGTTAAGGAGATCTAGATGTACGCACTTTTCAATTTATGATTTCTCATTAGAATAGAGAGTTGTTTAGAAATTACATAACGTAAACTCTAATACTCACGGCAAATTGAGTTGACTGGTTTGACTTGTTGACTTTAGTTGACTTTGACTTGACCGAAAATTGACGGTTGTCACATCATCCCCCCGTTAGAGGGAATTTCGTCCCGAAATTTGAATTTAGGCAAGGAGTAGGCACGAATAATCGAACCATGAAGTGGGGATACTTCCTAATCGACTGATTCTCGCACTCCTAAGTGACTCCAGGTCCTTGGTTAATATTCCAGCGAACTTCCACTAATAGGAAGCGGCGTTGCTGCGTTCGCTTAACCTTTCGGTCCATGGTCACTATGGTTCTTTCACGAAGGTGAGACTCTTGTGGAACTCGATTTCGTCGAGGAGGATTACAAGAGTCTCGTCGAATAGATACTTCTACAAGTTCGGGACACGTCAGGTAGAATGTACTTTACCAAACTCGCGGGAGTAGATTGAAGTTGCGATTACAAGGCTGATTCTTACAAGAATCTCGAAAGGCATAATTATCTGGGGTTTTGGCTTTCCACGCTCTCCAAAGCGTACTAAACCTGCCCAGAGTGAGGTTTCCAGAGGAATCTGGTCTCTTATTCTGGAGTTCCAAAGGTTTCTTCCTTTTGCTTTTCTTCCCAATCAAGGGTTGCTCCCTTCATGGTCAAAGTCGTAAGGGGATTCTGAAATTTACGAGAAGTCCCAAAGGGACTAAGACGGTAAGTCAGCGAGACCCGAAAGTTTTGGGGTATTCCTGCTGACGTCTTTTGCGCTGACTGTTTTCTCAACGGTTTCGATCAATTGAAAGAGTCCTTAAGGATCTCCACATTGATAAGGATGTGTCTTAGGAATTTGAGTCCTCAATTCCAAAACTCGTATCTAGAGAACTTCGGGTAAAGCTTCTCTGATCGCATTGCTTTCGCGGTTTGTTGTATATGAATGTCGTGTTTCGATAGCCAGTAATGATAGTTGATATCATGATCCCTGACAGGTCTCCCTACGATCAAGCGGTATATGAATGTCGTATGTGATCTGATGTTGGTGAAATCGTCGAGTGGGTGGCCCTACTTAATTATTACTACTAGACATGGAATAGGGGTCAGGGTGGAATTATTTGTTTCATGACTTCAGCAATCTGATTATAATTAACCCCGATGTATGCACAAAGTCATTACATCTTACAGGTAATGATCCTAAGATCATATATGAATGACTTTGGTTTGATTTGGACGAGGGAGTATTTTAACTACTTTTAGAAAGTCATGGATTTTAGCAAGCATATAAAAATTCATTACAAACATATGATACTTAAACGTTTTTGTCGTCGGGAAACATTACAAAAGTCCAAATATGGTTCCTTATTACCCTTGCTGGTTCGTTTGTTATGCTCCTCTGCTTTCCCCGTCATTCCTCTCAGTTGGACAGTTTCTCTTGAAGTGTCCCGTTTCACCACACAGGAAGCACACTGGAATTACTTTGGTAATGGGGGTTGGTGTGATGTACTGAGTCGGGGTCCTACAGAAACGGGCGGTGTGCCCTTTCCTGTTGCAGTTTTTACAGTGTATCTCTCGGCAAGCCCCATTGTGATGGAATCCACACTTGATACACTTTGGGAGTGATCCCTCATATGGTCTAGCCGACGTTTGGGTGGCAGACCTCGTGGCTAGTGTTGAGGCATGTGTCGTGACTGCTGTTGTGATGGTGGGGGTGGCCATAGGTTGATGTCTTTTAGTGAATCTTTGAGATTGGTGGCGCTCTTTCATGTTCCAAAACTTTCTCTTCTTGTTCGTAGGTTTGTGGCCCGAGGTATTTTTGCTGGCAGGCACCTGTTGGTGTTCCTGATTGTTACCACAATCTGCATTGTCAGTACCGCTTCCATTTCTGCTGGCGTTGTTAGCGTCAAATTGCGCCATGACGGCTGTCACGGCTGCCGTGACTGCAGCCTGAAAAGTAGCAGCGTCTATCTGCAGAGTTGGCGCCTTACTAGTTGGTTGGTTGCCTCTTGGTGAAGACATAGCTCTGTTTCACGATGAAAAATGTCTTCGTTAGTGGAAATGATTATCTTAAGTGCATCCTTACGATTTATATTTACGCATATAAATTTTTGCACGTTACTGTACTATTCTTAGTGTTTCCGCTAACATTCTTGAAATGGAGTTACAGCAGTGGGTAGGAGTAGGTTTCATACGGGAGTTAAGCTTTACTCGTCTTAGAATCATGTGTGTCCAAACACGCTTGGCTGAGGAGTTTTGATGGGACCCGGTGTATTAGTGCTGGTATGATTGCACCCATAAGTCTATGAAGAAGGAACTTCTCAACAAAATGATTAAGGGTGAGATGATAATGAGTTTTTAGAATGGCTATACGTCGCGAGTTTCTAACTAAGTTTTATCTTATATCGATTTGTAATGTAATTTGGTCGCTACTAGCGTTCTGAAAAACAATTCACAACGAGATTATTTACATGATAACTCATGTATTTTAGTAGTTCTGTATCCAAGTGAACCCTTATACTTGACCCAAGCTAGGTCCTTATTATGACCAATTGATGTATGCTTAGTTATATAATTAAGGCTAAGTAGACCTTCGAGTCTGTTAGGTATGTCCTAAGCCCATCTTGTTAATATGACTGTAGTAATTTGGGTTTTGGTGAAAATTTTTGACCTAGATGTAGGTTTACCTCACATTTGTGCATGGAAAAGTTTTGATATCAACTAGATCCCTCGTTTAGTATGACCGCTTAAATCCCAGTGTCGTGCTTACGCCTAGAATAGAGTAGCACCAACGCATACTCACGAATCTAATTTACAAGGTCTTGTGAGAGGTATGAACTCTACTTACGACGAATCTAATTCACATACAAAGAGATATTTGGGAGAGATTTCATATTCTTAGAGAGATTTGGGAGAGATTTGACATACTTGGAGAGATTTCACATACAAAGAGATATTTGGGAGAGATTTCATATTCTTAGAGAGATTTGGGAGAGATTTGACATACTTGGAGAGATTTCACATACAGAGAGATATTTGGGAGAGATTTCATATTCTTAGAGAGATTTGGGAGAGATTTGACATTCTTGGAGAGATTTCACATACAAAGAGATATTTGGGAGAGATTTCATATTCTTAGAGAGATTTGGGAGAGATTTGACATTCTTGGAGAGATTTCACATACAAATAGATATTTGGGAGAGATTTTATATTCTTAGAGAGATTCGGGAGAGATTTGACATTCTTGGAGAGATTTCTGATAAGAAGAGATGGAGTGAACACGATTGAGAGAGGTTTCATTGGTGACCCTTTTTGAGTGTTCGGTTTTGCAATGCAGGGTCCGTAAGCCCCGTTAAGCCTTGTTTAAGGATCTTGCATACTCCCGATGAGTATGCAACATTGTTTTATCGGTTTGGCTCGCCACATACCACAGTTTTAGGTTAAGGAGATCTAGATGTACGCACTTTTCAATTTATGATTTCTCATTAGAACAGAGAGTTGTTTAGAAATTACATAACGTAAACTCTAATACTCACGGCAAATTGAGTTGACTGGTTTGACTTGTTGACTTTAGTTGACTTTGACTTGACCGAAAATTGATGGTTGTCACATCTCTAAGCCCCAAACCCGAATTGGATCTCAAACAACCATAAACCCCCCCCCCCCCAAATCTCATAACAAAAATAGATCTAGATGCAAAGGAGAGAAGATAACAGCTTATTACCTCCAAGATGAACACAAACTGAAGTAGATCTCGGATCTACACCTCTCCTTTGAAGCAACCCTCTTGATCTTCAAGTTCCTTTCAAAGGTTCCCTCCTCCAAAGCTATTTCTCTCAAATGATGGAAGCTCACACGAAATCTAGGGTTTACAGGCTCTCTAGGATGATATGGAGGCTAAGGAAGGGACCTAACATCCTTTATATAGGATGCAACTCCCAGGATTAGGGTTTTCCTCGTTCAGACCAGACTCGTCGAGTCCCCTTAGCCGAATCGCCGAGTCGGTTACTTAATCGATCCCCAGGATCCCGCTTCGACTCGTCGAGTTCCTTCCTGGACTCGACGAGTTGACCCTTTGACTTAGGGTTTTCTTTCCTTTCTTGGCCTTCCTGATTTTGGGTGTTACAACTCTACCCCACTTAAACTAAACTTCGTCCTCGACGTTTTCTATGGTCAACTGCCCTGCAATCTGCTTCACTGGCCTTTCGCCTAGTCCTCCTGACGACCATTAATCTTTTCAAATAGCATCCTCGGGTTCACCCAAACCCTGGTCACCCTGGAAACAAAACTTACTTAACTGACAAACCTTCTGGTACTCCTAGAGTACTCATGTTGAACGCCCTGGGGATACACCCCTTTCTTTCCTTATGCGATTTTCGGCCTTTCCAAGGCAACGTTCCATAACCAACTGCTTCCCTTGTCACTGTGAAGGTTCTATCCTTCACCAACTCCATCACCCCCGCTACTTCCAGTACAGGTCATTACCGCCAGTATCCACTGGACATTTTCCTCTGCCATAACTTGGTGCCGAACACCCCTCGATCAGCTAAATGAATTCCACTATAGACTGCTTACTAGCACTACTACTGACTGAAAATTTCTGCCGACCCTTATCTGCCTTCGGGATGAACCGAGACCACCCTGGTCCCAACTGATCTATCAATATCTGGGTTAGCGGCTCCCACCGGTCGCTAACCTCAACACAACCTCCTAGTCGCTCCCAGCAACTTTCGAAGAAACTTAGGCTATCTAATACTGCCCCCTCAATTCTGCCACTCTGGCGCTACAAATCCTGGGATCCTCGATCCCCCAACTTGACCCTAAGATCCTTACCAGGTCCCACCTGTACTATTAAAACTCACGGGGCTTGCCCACGGGTCTCACCCGACTATACTACTAAGCAACCCTGCTTTCTGGTCTCACCTATACTGCTACTCTCACACGGGCCTTGCCCACAGGTCTCACCCAACTACATCCTGGAGCGGCCTCTCCGAAGGTCTCACCTCTCTAGGGCTATACAGGCAAGCTCCCTACTATTCTCATCCACTACCCATTCTTGATCCTTATCTGATCACTAGGAGATAAGGGCCTCGCCCCAACATTACAAAACTCTTTTAAAGATATGTTACTTTATAGTTATACAAAACTCCATTTTTAAAGTACAAGCATAACTTAGTAGATAAATGAGTCTTTTCAATAACAGTCCAAGTAGAACATTAGTAAACTATAATAGGTATAGTTTAGGAGAATGTTATTCATTACTTCTAGTACAATGAAGCACACAAAGAATCAATACCATAACAGAACTTATATTGAAGAGAATTAAACAATACCTTACAGAGAGAACAAACAATTAAGAGAAACAAACAGAACAAACAAGTTAGGTTGCTATAGCATGAGAACACACTTACAGGATCTAATTATACCAATGAATCACTAACTCATTGTTTTAAACAAAAGGTGATAGTTATATTGGGTATACATGGTCATATACTCTAATGTGGATTACATGGCTTGCAAGAATTTGCAGAGGTCGTGTTTAGTTCCCTTAATATCCTGACCGGGGGAGTGTATAGTAAGGGTTCTAGCCTTCACATTATAACCGTAATAAAAAATATATGTTTTTACGTTGATCAATACATCCGCATGTCATTATAAACGAAAACTGGGTACTTACATTTCCCATTACTTTCATAAAGTGACAGTACCACTTGAAGGTCGAACTATTTTCGAGCTAAGATAGTTATAAACTAGGGAAAATATACATTTTTACTAACGACAAAACGGAACAGTCGAGTGTAGCACATAACAGAAGATGCCTTGGTAGAAGGATACGATTAAAAGCTAGGCCCATAATGCTAGTCTTATGATTCCTTAATGTATACATCACAGGATATATGTCTACCAATAGGTTCCGACAGCTAATAGGATGTGTGCTCTTTGCTTCATTTCCTGTTCCTCGTTGGGTTGTGGGCTTGGAACAGATTCACCCAATCTATTATCTACCCGATTCTATATACATGTATGCTTAGTATACATTAAGTCATCATAAGCGTACCAGGTATGGGTCAGGTTATAGGACACAGAGCCAAAGCACAACTTTTCTAGTACAAAACATACTTTCCAAAATCAGTACTTTTGGTATTCAAAACTAGAAACTCCCTAGTACAATTTAAAAGACCTTAGGTGAGTAACTCTATAAATCCTTAGTTTATACACCTTGTTTATATATAAAGCTAATACCCAATAGGTATTTAGATGTGTGCTTTCCACCTTACTTCCTGTTCCTCGTTGGGTTGTGGACTTAGGGCGGATTCACTCAATTAACTTTCTATCCGATATCAAATTATATATAGCAGCATAACCTAAGATATTATAAAAGTAGACAATGTGGTCACTATTTTACTATAAGAAATATAGGTTTTCTTAAAGAAATTTTCATTAGATATACAGGAACCATTACAATTAACTCCATGAGTAATAAGTGAAAACACCAGGGTTATATATGACAACGATCTAACAACCAATGGGATGTTTTCTATCCGCCTTACTTTCTGTTCCTCGTTGGGTTGTGAGCTTAGGGCAGACGCGCACAATCGATTGTTTGTTTACTCTGAGTCTTATATAACTTGTACCCACTTAGTACCCATAGAAAGGCTTGTAGTGTCATTTTATTTAACTTTCATTCAAGTAGGAAATTTAGTATTTTCTAGAGGAACAGGCAAACTTTTTAAAACAGAACTTACAGCTTACACCACTCTTACATATACATTTTCAACAACATTTTACAGCTTACTCACATCACTAAAATCTTATGAACTCACAAGCTTAATTGCTGATCAACTCTTTCAAATAACTTGTATTCTCAGGAGACTATTAGATAGGTGCTTGTGCTGGGGATTCAGAAGATGAAGCATTATAGCTTCAAGTCTTGTTTTGTTATTTGTGTATGAATCCTATGTTTTGTGAACCCACAGATTGTAAACACTTTTCTTTGGAAATGAAATGGTTGTTCATTACTTGCTTACCATATACATATCTCGTGATACTAAACATGACGTCCTCCACCCCTGAACGATTCCGCTGTTCCGGTTTTGGGGTGTGACAGATTGGTATTAGAGCATTCTTTATAGTGAATTAAGTATATCAACCGATAAAAGATATACAACTATAAATGCAATGGGGCTTAAGTTCTCTGGATAATGATATATTTTAGAGTTCAACTACAAGTTATAAAAAATATACCTACCTGCTCATACATGTACATAATAGAACTAGTGTCACGAGGAGAACAGAACTAAAGTATTTAAAGGTTTGGCACTGTCGTCAACCTGAACAGTTATGTAATCATAGCTAGGATCAATATAGCTTGATCAACTATATTCATTCGAGATGTGACCGACATGTGTTTGGGAATGATGTGGTGTTGCAACAGAGTTAAAACTTACCTGAACAACAGTCAAGAGAACCCCATAACAAGTACATTCAGAGTTAGAATACTATAGGAGTATTTTAGTCCAGATAAATAACTTATGTGAGAATTTAAAAGACCCTTACGGATAAGTCTATAATCTTGCAAGGTATATTCCTAAAGTTTTATATATATAATCAAGATCTTATAGACATAGAATCTGTAGCCTACGCTTCGCTAGCCATTCCTCTTAAGGGTGTAGTGTTGGGGTGGGATCACTTATTCGAAGGTCTATTTAATCTTCAATTATATACAAACTTGTGTACCTTGTACAATTATAGGAGGATTCCGTAAGGATCACCCCATAAAGTTACCTTAAAGCTCATAGGTTCATTAGTCACTTTCATTCTCGCACGACAAGCCCAGATAAATGTAACCACTTCCGCATAGTATACAACAGAAGAGTCTAGGAGGAACAAGGACAAGTTCATGAGAAGTTTTCAAGGAAAGATCAGCCGAAGTAACCAAAACGTCTTACACGTCACACTAATAAATATTAATCATGTTAATTTATCGAGCGAGTGGAAACACTGCTCACATTACATGTGTTAGGATTATTTTCTTACATGCAACTGGTAACAGTTATTCAGGAAACAGATATTCATTCGAGGATAGTTATTTCAAATTCATAGATTTTATTAGGTATATACTTATTTATGAATTATTTCTAGAACCTTGTGAAAGTCAGGACCCGATACATCCAGAACTAGGATAACCTTGTCTTTTCAGCTTTCGGCTTGTGTCCATTGCTATAGACTTATTCCGTCTCATCGTTGTTTTCTTTTAGCAAAGATGCCTCCTCACAGATCACCCAGACACTCTACTCCGATAACTCCAACGCCGCCTCCTTCGTAAATAGATATGGCAACTATAAACGATGTAGTGGCCGCGGCTGTGGCAACAACCATGGCTCAATATCACCCCATCAGTACAGGTGGACGTGAAACGCCTACTGATTCTACTCAAGGTGAGGTCCCTGTGCGCCCGAGAGAGTTCTCCTACAAAGATTTCACCAAATGCCAGCCATATTCCTTTAATGGGATTGAAGGAGTCATTGCCCTCATGCAATGGTTCGAGAAAACAGAGGCGATCTTCGAAATCTGTTTATGCCCAAAAGGAAGCAAAGTGAAGTTTGCTGCCTACACCTTCTCTGGCAAGGCCCTAACATGGTGGAACAGCCATGTTAAGTCACTGACCCTATCAGTGGCTAACTCAATAGGTTGGAAAAACCTAAAAGAGTTCATGCGGGAGGAATACTGCTCGTTAGGCGAGATTCAAAAACTAGAACAAGAGCTGTGGGATCTCACTATGGTCGGCTCAGACATAGTGACCTACACTGACCGGTTCAGCGAACTAGCAGCTCTATGCCCTGAGATGATTACCTCGGAGATCAAGAAGATAGAAAGATACATTTGGGGTCTGACTGCTCCGACCCAAGGAAATGTGCTGTCTTCTAACCCCGCCACGTTCGATAGTGCTAAACGCCTGGCTCAGCGACTCATCGACCATGGAGTCCGCCATGGTGTAAAAGTCCATATTCCCGAGCCATCAAGGGAAGAGGACTATAATCAGAAGTCGGGGAACAAGAGAAAGAAGAAGCAAACAACACAGGACACCCCACAAGAGCAACGAGCGAGTACTATGTACACCGCCACGACGCCTACTGCTTCAGCCCCTGCCAGTCGATATGCTGGAAACCTTCCGAAGTGTGGAAAGTGCAACTTTCACCACACCGGAGTATGTCGCGAAATGCAGTGTCTGAACTGCCACAGAAAGGGACACACAGTCTGTTACTGCAGGGCACCGACTCAACCGATCTCCCAAGTCCTCGGAGCTGAAGAAAACCAAGCCTGCTATGGCTGTGGTGAGACTAGACACCGTTAGAGGGACTGCCCAATAGTAAGGAACTCAGGAGCGGATGGACGCATTCTGATGATCACCGCAGGAGAATCTACCCCGACTTCGTCGACGAGTAGTGGTACGTTTTCAAAATAGTAATTACTTTTAAAATTAATTTATATTCATATAAGATTAAAATTTGGGGATAACACTTAAAAGTAACTATAACAACTCACATGTTGAAATAGGTCACAGTATTCAAGAGAACTAAAAGATCCCTTAGAGAAGCTATTATGGCTCACCATATACGTCAGGGTTGTGTGCAACTAAGATGTTGCAGACTTAGAGTGAGTGACTCCTCTTAGGTCCCCTTTCCTTAAATGGCTGAGGATTTGAGGCAAATATACTCAGTCGACTGCCTGGTTCACCTTAAATATTCATAACTTGTATCTGACGGGCGATGATAGTGGTACCGAGGAGGATTATGATATAAAGTATCCCCACCATTTGGTAGAACACTTTTGTTCATATGTATGCGCACATAGCGGTACGATGCATAGGACTGTTAACTTCAATTAGAAAACGGGAAACACGAGAACAGTTACAAAGAGTACATTGTCGAACATACTAGGAGTACAGTATCGAGCATACCAGGGATACATCGTCGTTTATCAAACGTTTCTTTCATTTGACCAAAACTTTGTCCGGTAATAAGTCCGTTGTTTTCTTTCGTCATTAGTATCGAAGGTCCGACCTAAACCAAAATTTTATCCTTTGTATTCTAAGCCCCCGAAGTACTCGTGCGAAGAGTACTTTGTCCTCCGAAGCGTTATCGTCAGATGTCCGCAAACCGTCAAGAAATACCACTAGTCCAGCAGACCAAGTTCAAGCACAAAGGCTATGGACGATGCAGCCCACCTATTACTATTTGGTGTATAAGCAAGGGTGGTATATGATTATGATTACACAGACTTAGTATGTGTGTTTCCACCCTTTCTCCTGTCCCTCGTTGGGTTCTGGACCTGGGGCAGAGTCACACATCCGACCGTCTTACTAATTCTAATTATATACGGCTTGTATACACGAGGTAATGATAGATGGACCAAGTATGAATCCTATCAAGAACACCAGGGCAAAGTTGCCAGGTCTACGAGTGGGTGTTCTGCAAATCAGAGAAGCGAAACCCCAGTAGTAATGCTAAGAGAGCTAATTTCGGGATGAAATTCCTTCTAACGGGGGGATGATGTGACAACCCGAAATTTCTATTCTATACAACCATTCAATTCAATAGAAGTCAGAACAGTTTCTGCTAACTTTCAAGCTTTTGGAATAAGTTTGAATGTTTTAAAGTTAGTACTTTGGAAGTTAACAGAAGAGAGGATGCCCTAGGGTTTATTGTGCATCAATAAAGTTCCAAAAACTCTAAGATTTTGGAGTTTACGGCCCAAATGGTATTTGGACCGTAAACCCTAATGTCTATATATATGACACTTAGCCATTTTTCACACTTTTTCACCATTTCAAGCAAGAACTCAAATCCTCTCAAGTAGCATCCAAATTTTCCTTCTTGATCTTCAACTTGTAAGTGTTTCTAGCCCTAATAAGTTGATATCTACCTTAATCTAGTGATCTAACACACTTCCATCCGTGAAATCATTCCAAAAGTGTAGATCTTCAAGTTTCACCAAGAACACACACTAGTGTTCTTGGACTTTTAGCACCTTTTCAAGCTTCTACCTAGTAAGTACTTCTATCCTAGAGTATTATAAGACTTGTTACACTTCTAAACATCAAGAAAACACCCAAGAAAGTCAAGATCAAAGGTGTTTACGGTCCAAGATGCTCTTGGACCGTAAACCCTAAAAATGGTGCCAAAGTGTGCCCTATTCCCTTACAAGCCTTGGAAACTAGCCTAGACCCTTACCTTGATGTGCTTAGTACTTGAAAACATCAAAAAACCATAATCCATATGGGTTTACAGCCGTAAACACACGGAGAAGTGGTCCATGGGCCGTAAACTCCATTTAGAAGTAAAATGATGCCAAAAACACTTCCTAAGGCTAAGACATGAAGTAGGAATGCTTCTTTAGGACATATAGGCTTCAAAACACAAAATGGTGGAGGTACCATGAGTTTATGGCCGTAAACTCATGGGTTTACGACCGTAAAGTCCAACGGAGTTGGTCCCAAAACTATAAACACCTTTTTGTGCCATTTCACTTCCTTTTGATGAATCACATGTGATTCCAACACTTGATCAGGTGTTTTCTAGTCCCGGAAGGTGTTTCCTTACAAATAGTTGTTTATAAACAACATATTCATGTCAATATGTGTCCGTATATGTCATTTAGGACCTATTGTGTCTCGTGACTTCATTCGTGGAACTTATCATCCTTACACGCATACTCATTTGAATCAAGTACATCAGGTGAGTTCATACCCCGCAATGAATCTTTTAACTGTTTTAACTGTTTTAAGGAGGGGAATACAAGTTGAACACAATGATAATTGTGTGATTGTTTGTTATAAACATCTTTCAAAATGTTACTTATGTCACTATAAGTCGTCAAAACATTACAAAACTCTTTTAAAGATATGTTACTTTATAGTTATACAAAACTCCGTTTTTAAAGTACAAGCATAACTTAGTAGATAAATGAGTCTTTTCAATAACAGTCCAAGTAGAACATTAGTAAACTATAATAGGTATAGTTTAGGAGAATGCTATTCATTACTTCTAGTACAATGAAGCACACAAAGAGTCAATACCATAACAAAACATATAGTGAAGAGAATCAAACAATTAAGAGAAACAAACAGAACAAACAAGTTAAGTTGCTATAGCATGAGAACACACTTACAGGATCTAATTATACCAATGAATCACTAACTCATTGTTTTAAACAAAAGGTGATAGTTATATTGGGTATACATGGTCATATACTCTAATGTGGATTACATGGCTTGCAAGAATTTGCAGAGGTCGTGTTTAGTTCCCTTAATATCCTGACAGGGGGAGTGTATAGTAAGGGTTCTAGCCTTCACATTATAACCGTAATAAAAAAAATATGTTTTTACGTTGATCAATACATCCGCATGTCATTATAAACGAAAACTGGGTACTTACATTTCCCATTACTTTCATAAAGTGACAGTACCACTTGAAGGTCGAACTATTTTCGAGCTAAGATAGTTATAAACTAGGGAAAATATACATTTTTACTAACGACAAAACGGAACAGCCGAGTGTAGCACATAACAGAAGATGCCTTGGTAGAAGGATACGATTAAAAGCTAGGCCCATAATGCTAGTCTTATGATTCCTTAATGTATACATCACAAGATATATGTCTACCAATAGGTTCCGACAGCTAATAGGATGTGTGCTCTTTGCTTCATTTCCTGTTCCTCGTTGGGTTGTGGGCTTGGAACGGATTCACCCAATCTATTATCTACCCGATTCTATATACATGTATGCTTAGTATACATTAAGTCATCATAAGCGTACCAGGTATGGGTCAGGTTATAGGACACAGAGCGAAAACACAACTTTTCTAGTACAAAACATACTTTCCAAAATCAGTACTTTTGGTATTCAAAACTAGAAACTCCCCAGTAAAGGGTTTAATCCATTTTATTAAACCAGTACAATTTAAAAGACCTTAAGCGAGTAACTCTATAAATGCTTAGTTTATACACCATGTTTATATATAAAGCTAATACCCAATAGGTAGTTAGATGTGTGCTTTCTGCCTTACTTCCTGTTCCTCGTTGGGTTGTGGGCTTAGGGCAGATTCACTCAATTAACTTTCTATCCGATATCATATTATATATAGCAGCATAAACTAAGCTATTTTAAAAGTAGTCATTGTGGTCACTATTTTACTATAAGAAATATAGGTTTTCTTAAAGAACTTTTCATTAGATATAAAGGAACCATTACAATTAACTCCATGAGTAACATGTGAAAACACCAGGGTTATATATGACAACGATCTAACAACCAATGGGATGTTTGCTATCCGCCTTACTTTCTGTTCCTCGTTGGGTTGTGAGCTTAGGGAAGACGTGCACAATCGATTGTTTGTTTACTCTGAGTCTTATATAACTTGTACCCACTTAGTACCCATAGAAAGGCTTGTAGTGTCATTTTATTTAACTTTCATTCAAGTAGGAAATTTAGTATTTTCTAGAGGAACAGGCAAACTTTTTAAAACAGAACTTACAGCTTACACCACTCTTACATGTACATTTTCAACAACATTTTACAGCTTACTCACATCACTTAAATCTTATGAACTCACCAGCTTAATTGATGATCAACTCTTTCAAATAACTTGTATTCTCAGGAGACTATTAGATAGGTGCTCGTGTTGGGGATTCAGAAGATGAAGCATTATAGCTTCAAGTCTTGTTTCGTTATTTGTGTATGAATTCTATGTTTTGTGAACCCACACATTGTAAACACTTTTCTTTGGAAATGAAATGGTTGTTCATTACATGCTTACCATATACATATCTCGTGATACTAAACATAACGTTCTCCACCCCTGAACGATTCCACCGTTCCGGTTTTGGGGTGTGACACATTCCTATCTCCAGGTATGAAACTTAATTAAAAGACTTAAGATTTACATTTTCAAGTTTCAGTTATAGTCTAAAGCGAACCCATTTAACTAGTTCTAACTTAACCGATCAACTCGGCATCGTTTCGAACAATAGTGAAGAGACGCGCATGTGGATTGAAAAGTTAGAGTCAGATTTAGCTAAGTCTAGGGATAATTTCATTTATTCGCAACGTGACAATTTGGGGATTTTGAAACCATGAAACATTTTTGTTTAATTGTAAAACCGGATTTATTTTAATATTACACAACTGCATATTGACTGTGAAATAGGAAAAAAATCCACAAGATGATTTTACCATTTATTGAATTGAAAGAGGACGGAATCGATGCAGACTGTTACAGGTGCGAATCAATCGTGTCATCAGAAGAAGTCTTAGACGCCTACAAAATCGGTCTGGACTAAATTGAATCTTACATACAGTCCACAGACCATAAATAAATGTTAAGACAAATTTTGGATGAAAAAATTAAAGAGAAAATCAAATTTGAAATTGTATAGAAATTTGACTCTCTATGCACTAAGATGAGATCAAAAAATAAACTTAGTATTGAAAATGTATTTGAATTCGATGATGATAATGACATGAGTGAGATCTCTATGGAGGATGAGGTTGATTATTCAGAATCAGTTAAAAGCGAACCTGAACCTACGAAAGTCTTAATTTGAGAAAATCCAGTTGAGTTCGCCCGTATTTCTGAAAGTAATAAACGATTTTAAAAGAAAAAAGATTTAGTTTTACAAAAGGTTAGAACAGTTCCTAACCAAGTTTTCACAACTACCTGACTGAAAAAAATTAGACTATAGAACTAACATCCCTGGTAGAAGAAGACAACGCTAATGGGTGCGATGAATTTTTTCGGTCAGCCCCTATTGACAATGCAAATGAAACCAAAGGTTTATCTGCAATGACCTATTGGAAAACGAAAGGAAGATATGTAGCAGAATCGCTGAACAAGGTCAACTCAAGCTACGAGAAAGGGAGTCTGAGTGGAACTAAGATGGTTCCAAATGATACATCATCCGAACATGCTGGAACTCCAGTCAGAAGGTCAAAACCTAGGGCTAGTGTTCATAAGTCTTCTGAGCAATTTGTTGCTAAAAAACGTCAAAGAAATGCGAGATATAATAAAAATCTAAAGGAAAGAAAGCATTTCTGGAAAACCAGAAATCCTAACTATGTTTATCAAGAAAAGTCATCAAATCCAAATGTGAAAGTCTCTTCACATGTGAACCCTAGAAGTTTTTCAAAAACTCAGTCTCGATCTCCACAGGTTTCAAAACAAAAAGTTTTACAAAAACCCTCTTTTTCAAATCAAGCGAAACCTTTGGAGAAGTCAAAGTCCCACTTTTCTCCTAACAAGAATGCTTCACATCCAGCCAAGACATTAAAAGAAGTTAAAGGCAAAGAAAAAGTAGTTTCGGAGCCTAAAATTCCTTTCAAGAGGTCCAAAACTAACCCAAAGAGAGTTAAGAAGAAGTTTGTCAAGCAACAAATCCAAGATAAACAAAGGAAAATATCCAAAAAAGATAATAGGACCACTTTTTACAAATCACAAAGAAAGATAACTCCACTTTAATTAAAAGATCTTATTTAGTTGATGTTGCAATTACTTTTCCTGTAAAAGCCTCACGTGGACCAAAACAACTTTGGGTTCCCAAATCTCTTTGATTTTTGTAGCTGATTCGTGACAAGCAATTTTAATCCGAATGGTACATTGATAGTGGCTTCTCGCATCACATGATAGGAAGGAAGGAAGAGATGAGAGAGTTTAGAGCATTGAAGGATGGAGTAAGAGCGAAGCTCGGAAATAATTCACTCGGAGAAATCAAGGGATACGAAATGATCATGAATTGAGAATTTTCTATTCGCAAGGTAGCATATGTGGAAGGCCTGCAACACAACCTAATAAGTGTCTCTCAATTGGTTGTAGGTACTAGATTGAAGGTATCGTTTGACGACGAGGGATCCTAGATCATTGAAAAGAAGACTAAAACAGTCTTGTTGAACTCTAAGAGAACAGGGAAGATGTATCCTTTAAATCTGAACCCCATCAAAGGGAAACCTGATATTTGCCTACTTGCAAAAGCTTCATCAAATGATAGATGGTTGTTGCACCGTAGACTCTCGCACCTAAATTTCAAAGACATCAATAAACTCGTTATTGGTGATCATGTGCGAGGGCTTCCACTCTTGAAATTCGATAAGGAACATCTTTGTGCAACTTGCTAATTAGGAAAGCATAGTAGGAAGAGTCATCCAACAGTTGTGAACACCAAAGTCATAGAACCACTTGAACTTTTACATATACACATTTGTGGTCCTTCTGAAATTGAAAGCATTGGTGGTAACAAATATATACTTGTAATTGTTGATGACTTTTCTAGATTTACCTGGGTGCATTTTATTAAGCAGAAATCAGAAGCCTCGCCCACGCTTAAGGATTTTATAAAACAAATTGAGATACAACAACGAAAGTTGGTTCGTAACATTCACAGTGACAACGGTTTGGAATTCAAAAACCAAGCATTTAAAGAATTTCTGACTTCGAAAGGAGTAACTCACAACTTTTCGGCTCCTTACATTCCTCAACAGAACGGGGTCGGTGAAAGACAAAACTGGTCTTTATGCGAACCCGCGAGAACCATGCTGTCATTTGCGAATCTGCCACTTTACTTCTGGGCGGATGCTATTTTAACAACCTGCTTTACTCAAAATCAATCAATCCTCAATAAGCGATTTTTTGTTACTCCCTATGAAATATTGAATAATCTAAAACCTAATGTCAAGTTCTTTCATGTATTTGGTTCCAGGTGTCTCATTTTGAATTCCAAAGAGCTAAGGAACAAATTCGATGTGAATGCTGATGAAGGTATTTTCTTAGGGTATTCTCTTACTTCTAAGGCATATAGGGTTCTCAACAAAAAGTCTAAAAACATAAAAGAAACCTATTATGTGACATTCGATGGCAATTATTTAAAGAAGTATCAGAAGGATGACAGTCAATCAAAGGAGATCTTTCCCAAGCCGAATCCAACAACGATTGCACTCTCCAATCTCTACGACGAATTCATGAATTTATTTGATGAACCAGAAAAAGTGACATCTTCAAAATCCAAAGAAGGGGATAACAGGGAGAATGAATTAAAGAAAATTATCAATGAAGCTGCAAAGAATTTTAAGAGCGAGCCTCAGAATCCGAAAGATCCACAAGTTGTGAATGCTCCATTTCAGGGGGAGGGTTCTACACAACCTCCATGCCTGATACACCTTTTGAGGGGGGAGCATTCAACTCCTTAAGTGACTCACGAAAGTTCACTCTAGGGGGAGAATCCAATTCCAGAAGAAGAGGCACATACATCATTCAAGGGGGAGAGTGAAAACACTAATGATAATTCAGATATGCAGTCAGAATTAGAGGATGTAAATGTTGAACTGGACCCAACCTCTAATCCTAATTTCCCTCCTTTGACCAAATGGACCAGAGATCATCCCAAAAGACAAGTAATCAGAGAATCATCTTCAGCAGTTCTTACGAGAACACAACAAAAGGCAAAGCAGACTGCATTATTCTCTAAAGTGGAATATTTCATGTTTAATTCATTTATCTCCAAAATTGAACCTAAAAATGTTAAAGTTGCTCTTGATCATTCTGATTGGGTAAGAGCAATGCAGGAGGAGCTCAATGAGCTCGAACAAAACAAGGTCTGGAGATTGATTCCGACTCCGAAGGATGTATCAGTTGTCGGTCTAAAATAGGTATTTCGTAACAAACTAGAAAAAGAGGGAAATGTGATACGAAAAAAAATGCGCGACTAGTTATTAAGGGGTATTGCCAAGAAGAAGGCATTGACTATGAAGAAAACTTCACACCAGTTGTACGGATGGAGTCTATTCGAATCTTTCTGGCATATCTAGCTAACAAGAACTTCAAAATGTTTCAAATGGACGTTAAGTGTGCCTTTCTGAACAAGGAACTTGAAGAAACAGTGTATGTGGAACACCCACCAGGGTTCGTAAATGAGAAATATATGAACCACTATTACATTCTAGATAAAGCAGTCTATGGTCTATAGCAAGCTCCACGAGCCTGATATGAAACTCTAACTAGATTATTAATACAAGCTAAATTTAAACAAGGTTCGGTTGAACCAACCTTCTTTCGCAAGAAAGATGGTGAACATTTGATGATTGTCCAAATTTACGTTGATGGCATCATTTTCGGTTCTACAAATCCCAGTTTAACTGTTGAGTTCTAAAAGTTAGTGGAAACTAAATTTGAGATGAGCTCTATGGGTCGAATTAATTTTTTCTTTGGTTTGAACATAAGAGAGAGTCAGGAGGGAATTTTTATCAACCAGGAGGCTTACACGAAGACCTTACTTGCTAAGTTTGGAATGGTGGGTGATTCGAAGGTGAAGGTTCCAATGGAATTCGAAACAAAACTAACGTCGTCTTTGGACAAACCAGCTGCTGATATCACACTCTATCGTCAAATGATAGGGTCATTGATGTATCTAACTGCTAGTCGTCCAAACATCATGTTTTATGGTTGATATTGTGCCAGGTTTCAAGCGAATCCTAGCGAACCCCACATGACTGCTGTCAAGAACATATTCAGGTATCTTAAACGAACCTCCTCGGTCGTAATATGGTACCCTCCCAGTTCAGGGTTCTTTGTGCAAGCATTTTCAGATGCTGATCTCGGAGGTTGCAGTTTAGATCGGAAGAGTAAAACGGGAGGATGTCAATTTCTTGATGGCAAACTTGTTAGATGGCATTCAAAGAAACTAACCTGCATCCCCTATCAACTGGTGAAGTAGAGTACATAGCCACTACCTCTTGTACTTCACAAGTTATCTGGATTCAAAGTCAGTTTCATGACTATGGTATCAATATGAAGCGAATCCCCTTGTATTGCGATTCTGATAGCGCCATTCGCATATGTCACAACCCAGTGCAACACTCTAAGACCAAATACATTGCACTAAGGTATCACTTCATCAAAGATCACGTGGAAGATGAAAATGTCGAGATTCACTTTGTTGGATCCACTTATCAGCTGGCTGACATCTTCACAAAAGCCCTACAAAAAAAAACCTTTAATTGCATTCTTGAAGGCTTAGGAATGATTGAGGTTGAATCAGTTCTGAAACTACCTTCGCGGTCTTAAAGTTTTGGTTGACTGCGATTCGGTGCGACCGTTCGCAGTGGCTCGTAGTCTACTGTTCACACTACGAATTGGTGCGAACATTGGTAGTGACTCGTAGTCCACTCGTGGTTCAGAACTTCATGTATCCTTTGTACATTTTTAATTATTGCTACTTATTTCATTTTTCTGTTTTTATTTCATTTTCAAAAAATCGAAAAACCAAAAATATTTTATTTCTTTTTCAAAAAACAAAAATAGAAAAATATTTTCTTTATCTTCAATTCTTATTATTTTTAATAAAATATTCAAAAATACCAAAAAGATTGGATAATTGAGTAAAATTGAAGATGCATACCATGATGGTCTCAATTATCAATGATGGGGCAGGTAAATATTTCGAATCTATGCACTAGTTATGTGTCCCTAAAAGCATGATGTTGCATGTAGTCTGAAGTCTCTAATACTCTATGTTGAAGCCTTAATGAATCAATAACACCAATATTTTCTTCCAAATTAGGTTGTTCATTCACATAAGTCATGAGCTAACTTACTCTTCTCATATTGAGTTAAGAGTTGACTGCTTGGTCACTTTTGCATAGTAGAGGTACATTTTTCTTTGGAACCACCTCCCATTACTTATGCATCTCTTTCGCATTCATGAACGTAACCCTTGAGACTCTCAGATATTACTACTGAGGTTTATGGTTACACAACATTTGTGTTTATGATCTTAAATTCGTTACAACCACGAATTGAGTGAAACCCAAAATCCAACACATATTTAAGAATTGACGATGAACAATGAACATGTTCTAGATTTTTCACCAAGGAATTAACGAATGTCCACCTTCGTAGCTTGTACCCTGAAATCTCTTTTTATTTTTGTGCGATCTTAATGAAATGCACTTGTCCTAAGACGTTTCTTCCCAATAGATCCAGTTTTTGTTTTTTTTTTCTTGAGATTTCTACACTTATCTAGCCACAAAAAATAATTCCAAAGCATACTTGTTCTTATGGCTACACTGGTCAGACAAGTACTTCATACGAACGTTTGGACTTAATTTGAGTTTCGGACTTAGTTGAAGAAGAAGCCACCCCTTTCGCCTTATTAAAGGAAGCCTTTCATTGTTTCTCTACAAAAAGATGATCGTAATTCAACGGGACACCACACAAGCACTTTAAAGTCTCTCTTGACTGTGAAGGAAGAGATCGTAGCCCGGGATCGATATGCCTTATGTCTTTAATGACATCAATAGAATCCCTTAGAAAATTTGTTTATTTCTTTATCTTTGGCACACTCTTGCGCGAAGATCGTTATGATTTTCAAAACTTTGGTTCGTTGTCCTAATGGTACTTTCAGGTTCAGAGGACAGTAAATGGTAATCAATTGCGAAAGTATGAAACTGCGAAAGTCGGCAACTAAAACGGAGGAATTCGTGGACAAGATTTAGGCGTGTGAAAAATTCAAACGGCCCTGACATCACGCTATCAGTTATGCCGCCTTACATCACAAGTGTCAGTCACGCCTTTTAAGGCTCCTTTTTAGTAATTTAGGATTATCATTCATCGATTTTTCTCTCTCTAATCATATCGTGTATAAGGATTTCTACGATTCATTATTCATTACCACTTTCAAAGCAATTGAAATTTTTCTAGCGATTTATCTCTCTACTGTTCATCATCTTCTTCACTAAGCAACATTGGCAGCCTCTTCTAAAACACCTTATGTCGTTGAACAAATGGCACATTCAACTCTGCTCAACATCAAGGCCAACCAGAATCTAATCCTGGACCTTGATCCTACCAAGTACGACGCCTTTCTTCAACCTCTAATTGAGTCCATGCATTATTCACCACTGGTAATCGCCATGACGAAAACTGAGAATATACCCTTGGTTCATCTATCCAAGGGGATGAGATGATCAATTTTGAAGTCGACAACAAGAAAACCCACATCACTAAGTCCAGTTCTATACCCTAATGGGGCTTCCTCAAGGTCGTGACCTAATTAATCCAGATTCCATCTCCAACTCTGTTATCTTGGAGATGTTCTATCAAATGGGCTATAGGGGGTATCTGCCCATTGTCTCCAAATTCAAGAAACCTAATCTTCCACTTGTTTAGAATGCTCTGTTCACCCTGATTTTCAAAAGCTTTTCAGAGAGGGTAACAGGCTCAGACTGTGCTAGCAAGTTATTCATGACCATAATGTATGGTGTTTACTCAGGCGTTAATCTCAACTACAGGTCGATGCTTTGGGCTCCACTCGTTTAGAGTACGCTTTCTACAACTAGGCACAACGAGATCTCCTATGCATGCTTTTGGACACTCGTTGTATACAGAGCTATCGATCGCCTAAGCATTCCGGTGATAGAGGGATCGATTATGGCTAACATTCAGGTTTTCCACACCATAAACATCATTCTTCCAGACACTTTCAGATTCACCTTCATTGGATCAATCTCGGAATCGATGCTTCACAACGTCCCAGCTGCCAGTGAAGTTCTTCAAGATTATCGCAGTATACTACCTTCTGGTCTACGACCAATGAATGATGCAATACGAAAGGTTCTTGATGAGGCTGATAAGCTAAAGAAGGGGGTAAACGAAAGGGGAAGGATGGTCCATCTGAATCTGTCCAGACTCCAAAGAAGAAAGTGAAGTGAGTCGCTCGCAAGCCACGAACTCCCACCCCAAGTGATGAGGAGGGTGCATAATCCAACACTATCTTTGATATTCACATCGAAGAGCAAGTCCAGCATGAACAAGATGATGTGACAACCCGAAATTTCCATTTGGTCAAACCCTAAAAGTCAACCACTTCTTATCATAAGTTAATGTCATTATTTCTTATTTTTAAGAAATTTAAAGTTCGTTTGATTATTTTAATATTATTTTTTAAGCGAACGGGTGAAAGAAAATGCTGTCTCGGGTTTTGAATTTTAAAAACCGCAAACACCTCGTGTCTTTGAAGTTTGCGGCCAAACTTTTATGTTCGGGTTGAAAAATCACCCAAAAACCGTGAACTCATGCCTATGCATGAGTTTACTCACCAACTAGTCACTTATGTGTTTACTCCCCAAATCTCAAAAGAGTAAACTCCAAAATATCCTTTCAAGTATCATCCAAAAACTTGTCCTAGATCTTCAAACTTGTAAGTGTTCTAACAATTTCAAGTTAGTAAAACACATAATCTAGTGTTTGTGCATCTATTCATCCATTCATTTATGTATTTTGTCTAGATTTTCCAAAACACCAAGAACACACACTAAGTGTTCTCGGAATTTTTAGCTCAAATCAAGCTTCTTAATAGTAAGTACTTCCATCCTTAAGTCTTATTAAGCTAGTATTACATTTAAACATCAAGAAAATATGCCAAGAACACAAGGTTGGAGGTGTTCACGGTCCAAGAATGTTCTTGGGCCGTAAACACCAAGAATGGCACCAAAGTGTGCCTAAGTCCTTATCTAAGCCCTAGTTTGATGTTTAAGCTTTCCTTGACATGTTTAAACTTTCCCTTATGTGTTTAAGCCTTGGAAAAACGTCAAAATCCAACACTTTTAAGTGTTTACGGTTTGGGGAGCTCCCAAAACCGTAAACACCCTAATATGTGTTTATTTGAGTCCTTTTTCCTTCCTTAGCCCTAAAAACCAACCTAGACAATTACCTTGTTTTGTTAAGGACTTGAAACCAAGGCAATACCCTTTTCCATAAGGTTTTATGGTAGTAAACCCAAAGGGAAATGGCCATGAGGCCGTAAACTCCTCCAAGGAGTGTTTTTGTTGCCCTAGTCCCTTCCAAGGCCAAACCACCAAGTATAAGTGCTTCAAAAGACTTATGGAACCTCAAAACAACACATGGTTACAAGGATTAGAGTTTACGACCGTAAACCCTAGAGTTTACTGCCGTAAACTCCTTGGGTTATGACCATCAAAACCATAAACTCCAAGGGAGTTTACCCTTGAACTCCAAACAATCTAGCCTTGCCCTACAAACACTTGGATGCAATCCTTGTGATATTTAACACTTGAAACAAAGTGTTTTCATGTTCTAGGGTGTCCCAACTTAATTTTATTAGTTATAATTTGGCTAATTAGTTATATATATATATATATATATATATATATATATATATATATATATATATATATATATATGTTAATATATGATAACTAGGCTCGAGTGTGTGTACAAATCTTCATTTGTCACCTAGCACCGCATCCGACACTTCAATCAAATCCACTCACTACAAGTGAGTTCATACCCCTTTAACTAACCTTTGAAAAACTTTTAAATGTTTTAAATGCTTTTATGGGGGGGGGGAATACAAGTTGAATACTTATAGTTATTTACATCAATCACATGTGATTAATAACTACAAAACCAATGATTTTATTACTGTTCAAACTGTTTTACTTCAAACTGATTTACAAACTCTTTTACTTATCAAATACTTTTATTTAAACTCTTTTATACTTATTATAATTGCATGCCCATATATGTATAATTATATAAGCAATGTTTAAAAGGCTTAGGAAGGCCGTCCGCCCTATTTCCTTTTCACGCTTGAGATGTGGTCTCGTGGGGTATCGGGTAGTCGTCCGAGGGTCATCTCAATATTAATTATATATCATGCGTACATATATAGACATAAAAGTTCTTCCATATTCATGCGTACCAGTTACATCATTAGTGTGTTACCATATGGGTAGCACGGGATAATACTTATACACTTGCTAGATCAATGAGATGTTCATTGAGTCAGTTCATTCATGAGTCAGTACTTATTACTATGAGAACATATACAACAATACTAGAAGAAGAACATATACAACTATACTATAAGAAGAACATATACAACTATACTAGAAAGAGAACATATACAACGATAATAGAACGAGTAACAATACATTACATATACATGAATACGTTAACAAAATTGTGATCCACTGTATCGGAGCATGCCTTAAATGTCCTGGCCCGAGTTATAGCCAGAGTCTCTTGGAGGGAGAGCGTGAGTTTGCGTATAGATCTATATTGGATTGACTATCCTACACCTTGCTGCTAGCTACAGCCGGACTTGCAGGTCTGTGGGTGCCAAACGTCATACCTTTTTACGACCTACATTTGTCGTGTTACTTAGTCGATAGTATGGTACAATTAATCACATAATACCTTGATATAAATCCGGTTTAAGGTAGTTAGTACATCAGTAGTTCCTATAATACAACACTACGGTACTACATTAATTTACCCTTTAAATATATTTAGTGATCATTTCACTTAAACATTAATGTACAAACTATATTTTGACAATGATAGTTACACTTGGGAAAATTACACACTTTTACAATAAACGAACTTACGAATCAGTTACGCCTTGGTAGAAGGCTGCTATTAATAGAAAATATAGGTTTTTCTAAGAGATTCAAACTTTTACAAACACTTAAAAACATTCACATACATTTATCACCAATGTTTACAAAACTCATACTTTAAGCCACGTTCAAACGTTTTGATACAAATACCGACACTAAAATACTTATGAATTCACCAGCTTAATGCTGATAAACTCTTTCAAAATAACTTGTATTCTCAGGTCATCAGTAGACAGGTACCGAGGCCAGCTTTTGAGAAGATGGAGTGCATGCAAGACTCATCTTATTATTTTGATTTACATTTTTTGTGTCTATAATTGTACGGAACACGCTTGTATTAAAATTATATATTTAATGCAATGGATGATGTTGTTTGCTTGTTTACTGTTATACTGTGTTGTGATACTTTACATGACGTCCTCCTCCCCAGAACGTTTCCGCCGTTCTCGGTTTTGGGGTGTGACAGATGACACCACTGCAACTTCGCAGCCCCACGTTTCGGAGCCAATACCTATGAACCCTATGGTCACTTTTCACATGCCTACACCTCTTCCAATTACAGATGATTTCTTTAGGGTTTCGCACCTCCTCACTCTACAATTACTACTACCACTCCCATCACTATTGCACCATGTCTAACTATGGGTATCTCGCAACCCCAAGCAACTCTCGTATAATCCACTCTTTTGTTCACTGATTCTACAACAACAACAACCATAACCACTATTGAACCTCCAGTTTCTGTCAACGTATCTGATACGGGGGCAGGTGTTTCCGGTTTCACTCTTGGTCAAGGTTCTACTCCTATCTCACCTCTCCGACAAGATGATCCAGATACTGTTTTCGGGGGTCATGATGATTTTTAAGCTTTTACTTATGATCCTTTCACAGTTCGAGAAGACAGTGATGATGATGCTCCAGTTATCAAAGGGAAACTAAAGTCCATCAATGAGAAGTTAGACACCTTGCTTCAGTCTACCAAAGCATCCTCTCGCAGTGACTATTCTGAGGAAACTATCAAGGAATTTCTTGAAACCCTAACCAAAGAGCACACTGCAAATCTTGGCAAAACAAACAAGGTTGTTGCTGAAACTGCATATGTTTGCAAGGAAACAACCAAAAAAGTTGATAAACTAATTTCTGATGCTCAATCTTTTATGAGTACTTTCTAGCCTTCCTTTGAAACAAACACCGCAAAGGCGAATCCAATAATAACTAGTCTTAGAACTAACCTTCGGACTGAGAAGGATGCTCTTCAGAAAGTTCGCATTGGCATTCAATCTGACAATACAAAGTTTCACACCTCCATCTCTTCGAAAATAGACAAGCTTCATGAAGATTTGGCTATTGAGACCAAAATAATGGATGAGCTCACCGTCAAAATGGAAAAGGTGAAAGTTTTATTTATAAATTTCACTCATGCTAATAAGAGAATTAACGATCTCTTGTCTGAAAAAGCTACGATGAAGAGTTGCATAGCTTATGTGAATGCTTACTTTAACAATTATGTTGAAACTCGTCATTCTCTAATCACGATATCTGTAAGGAAGCATCTGACTGATAAACTTAGGCCTGTGTTCGCAATGCTAAACAGGCTTGAGGGTGTTTCGAAGTTTGGCACACTTCTGAAACAAGGGAGATACACTAAGAAGCCATCTACAAAAGAAACCCAGAAACCAACCGTTACTACTAAAAAATCTAATGTTCAAAAGCCAAATTCAAATGTCGAACCGAAGGATAATGTAGCTTCGGGTTCGAAAGGTAAAGAAAAGATTATCAATGACAGTGAAGAAGATAAAATTGATGAGCATGAGTTGAAACGAAGGAAGGCTCGTGAAGCTGAGATTGATGAACACAATCACATTGTTAGAGAAGCTGAAAAAAATAGAAAGCGCTTTGTGATGCTCAAATCACTCTGGAAGCTAAGAAGACGTTATTTACTCCTTGGTCTATGGAGATAATTCTAACCGAAGCAGTTGACAACCCAAGCATTCACTAGTTAGAGACGCTCACCTCGTTCGATCTAGAGAACACATTGCATTCACAACTTGATTTTCCAGTTACCCAAAAGCTTTTTGTTTCGTACCTTTGATGTGATTGCGAATGCTTCAGAATCAATGAAGGTGTTAACAATTTACTCATTAAGTTTTATCTGAAGCATGGCAAGCCCTAACACCTCACTTGGAGCATAATGAAAATAACAACCGTAAAGGTCATTGGACCTATTCAAACTGACAGCTTTGTCACTGTCAAGTTTAAGACAACTTGAGGGTCGAATAATTTAGTGTTTGAGTTCTCACTTGCAGACCCGTCATGTTTAAATTCCAACGATTGGACTATGCTGTTACACCTCTTGATGAAGGAAGAAAAGAAGTATGAACCAATTGTTTCTCATATCAAGAGGATGTTTGTTTCGTACATCCATGAAGTAGTGAAGATGGATGTTGAAAATGCCTCTGTGTTGCGGAAGAAACCAACAGTCCTTCTTGAAGCTTCTGCGAATGACATCGAGAAGATGAAGATGGGGAAGATTGAAAAGGACAACTGGATCATGATGTTTCAACGAGGATCAAAAGAAAGAGTCGATGTCCAGAAATTTCTATTTGCTTTTTCTGATAAAAACATATTCTCCACTTCCTGCTTGAACTATCTTTTGGAGATCACAGAGTAATGTTGTAACACCGTAAATTTCAAAACAATTTTTCACATTTTTAAAAACATATTTTCATTCATAAACATTATAAAATCTCATTGTTTCACATATCAATCCAAATAAAACATCCCAAGATCATAATGTATAAAACTCCTCGTGTGTGTACCGATCATGTCGGCGCCTTCCCGCGATCCTCACTGGTACCTGAAACACATAAACCAGACTCTGTAAGCATAAATGCTTGGTGAGTTCCCCAAAATACCCCATAAAACACATATTAGCCACTCGAGGCTATAACTCTATGGACCCTCTGGTCCTAACTCGGTGGACCCTCTGGTCCTAACTCTGTGGACCTTTCGGTCATAACTCTGTATACTTTGGAAGACACACACACCATAAATCACATAGAAATAATGCAGTGCATCACATCACATAAATAGCATAAAAATACTCTATCACATAACACTAATTACCACTCTAGGTAAAGTATAGTGAGAAGACTCACCTCAGCTAGCAGGTGAGCAAATAACCTCGCGCTCGGATCTCGAACTAGCCTCCTCCTAACACAAAGGATGAATTTCTCTTATTAATACTCCTTTCACGACTCAGATAATCTGATTTCTCATTCAGACGATTTCAACCAGATCTATCACTCTAAACTATAGATCTATCATCCCAAGGCACAATAATTACGTAAAGCTTCGATCTTTACATTCATACATGATGTTATTGCTTCAAAATGCCAATACATGCTCTTTATGAAGGTTTTTGCTCATCAATCCTCATTTGGACCACTAAAGCTGAGACATCTAGACTCTAAGGACCTTAGGAGGTCTAGATCTGAGGTTTCCAACCACAACCAGGTCTCATTCGACTCATAGATTCAAAAGAATGCAGGCAAAGCCCTAAAACTCCCAAAATGAGATCTAGTACAAGGAATGAACAAGATGAGGACTTTGTATCTTCTCTTAGCAGCTGAAACACTCAATACCACAGATCCACTGCCTTCCTTTGTTCCCCATCATGAAGCTCTTCATCCTTCTTCATAGAATTGCACCAAGAATAACAATATGAGCTTCTCTCTCACTCTTTAGCTCCAAAAGAAATTGGTTTGCTCTCAGGGTAAGGTAGCCGCAAATGAGGCTATAAATGCCTTTAAATAGGTCCTAAACCCAGGAAATTAGGGTTTCTCTACCCAGCACCTACTCGGCGAGTCCCTCCTCTGACTCGTCGAGTCCATTTATTAAATCCACGTGAGCAACTCGACTCGATTCGGCGAGTTGGTCCATCAACTCGTCGAGTCCCTCCTTAAATCTTCAGATTAACATACACAATAATGTCCCTGAAAATCCGGATGTTACAATTCTCCCCCACTTGAATTAGATTTCACCCTCGAAATCGCTCCTTCACAACATATAGATCCAATCCAATAACTAAACAGCTTCATCGAAAGGGGGTCTCATACCACACAACTCTGTTCCTTTTTGGACACCTAAATCCAAACAGGAACTCCTCCTTGTAACGTAGACATACCCATTTGCCACTATGCTACCCCTTCTGACTCTCAAGAATCTAGAACTCTAGTAGCCAGACACCCAGCCAGACCGTCGTCTTCATATGTCACCATGTTATTGGCTCCTTGAATAACAGAACCCTACAGCTCACTGCCCCTCTGATTCTCTAGTGGGGACCGATAAAACAAGTCCATGCCCAAAACTGGCTACCGCTCACTCGTCCCAGACATGAATAACAATCCAGGTCATATACCAAGGAATGGAAGGATTACATCACACCAGGGACTCATCCACTGAACTGTAATCAAACCCCAACTCCCTTCTCCAAATCCCTTTCAACACTGAGCACCAGGTCATCTCCCGACCTAGCAGTTGAACCTCCAAGGGTTACCCATTGCACACCTCAACATGTTGCACTGACTTCCTTCCCACTCTAGCTATCTCGACCCAGTGTGACACTCAAGTCACGAAGTTTGCTTTTCCTCAAGCGAATACAGAATTTGCTTCACCCTCGACCTCTGTCGTCTACTACTCATTAGTTCCATGTGTTTCGCGGTTTATCTACTCAGGTCTAAGGCACCAGATAGAAGCAATACCCCCATCCAAATGAAATTCAGCTCTAAATCCGGAATCTCATTCTACCTACTCAACGCACTACCGGAGCCAAACTCAAACTTGAGAGTTTGATCTGACCTAGAGCTGGAACCACTCTCCCCAATGAACCACTCAACTCATGACTCATGACCTGTAACCAGTGCGAACCTCACTGATCCACTTACCTTTGGCCACAAATATCACTACTCAATTTAGAATATAACGACTTCCGACAAACATGGAGACCCCAGTCTCACCCCTGGTTCGCCCCCAGGCTTCCAAAACTCAAATATTAGGGCTACCCAAGCCTAAAACTCTTATGCACCAAGCTCTGATAATAGAACACTTCATCACAACATTCTCTCGCTGACTAGAGGGTACTACGGCTCCCCGCTGTATCACAACGACCTCCCACTGAATAGTGAGTACTACAGCTCCCCGTAGCATCACCACAACCTCTCACTGAATAGTGAGTACTACGGCTCCCCGTAGCATCACCACAATCTCTTACTGAATAGTGAGTACTACGGCTCCCCGTAGCATCACCACAACCTCTCACTGAATATGAGTACTACGGCTCCCCATAGAATCACCACAACCTCTCACTGACTCATTGAAACTGCAGCTCCCTGCAGTCTTACCGCACTTACATTTACCACTTCACAATCTCACCCTCAGGTTGACATCACACTGTGATCATTAACTCATGCTTTGTGGCCCAGCATAGATAGATACACACACACCTATCCAGGCTTTGCCTCACTGCTTCGGACGACCACTATCATGACAAAACCTCTTTTTCTCACTGCAATTCACATTCTCAAATAAATCCATTTGATGTTAATTACCCGAAGGGCCCCCACCGGAACCACAGACACTTGATACACCACTAGTCATCTCAAACTCAAAACTCAAAATAACCCGAGATTTAGGACATTAAACTCGGATACCCCGGAATAACATCTCAACGCCTCGCAGTGTCTAGACTCTATCACTGATATCATACTCATGGCATCATACTCAAATACTGCATTGCTTCCTCGGAATCTCACAACCGGTCTTTCTCTCGTGCCACTTGTAACCCCGGAATACTCCATCTCCCAAATTAAAACACGGAGAAATTGCCAACGACTCAGAACACGAAGATGACAATCAGAAACTTCCTCCTCCATTGCCAAAAACTCATGCAAGAATACTCCTAACGACCCTGAAGTTGGTTGCCCAATCAACTTCTTCCCTTCCCATACTGCATATAATAGCACATACTCTAAACCAGCAATTTTCAACCACTGAACTAACCTCACAAGCCAACCACCTCGAATTCACCATTTTAACCTTGAAGGATTCCTAACCACCACAAGGTCTCCGAACAGCGGCCACTTACCGTGGAGACACTCCTCCTTTCTCAAAAACGCACCACATGCATTATCTCACTCTGCACCGCTCCTTGACCGCTAATAACCCTGGTCTCAAGAATCCGCACCGTAGGCCTCTCTATCTAGTTCTCTAACCACTCTTGAACAAATCTCGGATCTCCTCAAAAGTACCCAGTCCTCCCCCACTCAGGGTCCGAACCATCACCAATTGGTTTGCCAACAATCTATTCCACAAACTGTTTCCACAAGTAACATCGCGCCTACTCTTAGGGGGTGTTACGCAACACTCGATGATCTCTTGACAGAGATCAAGCAACTCCAATTGCCCCAAAACTCAGATGAAATCCTCACAACATCCTACCATGACCGCCTTTAGTCGTGCAGAATCACACACCATTCCATCATCGGACCTCTCAACTGTCCAGTATAAACCCTGACTCTTAGTCTGGAAGTAATGATCTACCATACTCCTTATCATCGACTCCTCAACCAATGTTCCATCACGTCACTTAACATAAGAGCGGAAACCATATTTCCACTCTTAATACCCATCAAAGACAATAAGGGCCACCGCCCTGATATACTCCTCTTGATCGTCCGACGTTGCAGCTAACACATGCCCTACTATACTCAATTAGGGTGTCTCCTGCTCCTTGACCATCTCAGTCCCCACTGACGACCTGTTCAAGCTATATCTTTACCTTGCGGCAGACCTACTGCCGCATACTCTGTTTGAAGAACACCATCCGTGCAATCCCACAGGGCTCACCCCCAAACTCGAAAACCGAAATCTCAACACCTCTTATGTCTCCCACAGAAAACGGATATAGCACCACTCAGATCACAGAAAATGACATGTCCACTATCGGTCGGTCGCCCAGCCCAGACTGTATTCTCGCATAATGCACCATCCCTACTCATCCCTGAGTCTTGCGACTCCAACTAGCATATCACCCACAATCCCTTGGAGCCCACTCGATTTCCCCTTTCAAGGGATGCTCCATTAAAACTTGTTCATCATGGCCTTCTGGCCCCACACTCATTCACCTCGATCTCAGACTAGACAATCCCCACGGAATAACTGGTAAAAACCAGAAACACTAACCGCCACATGTCATGATACTCAAACCGTCTGGTCACCTCTCGATCTGCTATGCATCATGGTACCTGTACAATGTTATCTCCTCTTAATCTTCTACGAATCATGGTACTCAGACCACGTTCCCTCTTCTCAATCCACCTCAAATCATGGCACTCTATCCATGACATCAACTCTCATCCTGCTACAACTCATGGGACTCTAGCCATGGCATCACTTCTCAATCTGCTACTTATCATGGTACTCGAATCATGACATCACTTCTCAATGCTCAAATACCAGCTCATGCGTGCCTGCTCAGACGACACGTGCTCAGGGCAAAATAACGCCCTCTCGTGAAACATCCGTGTAATCACAGTCACGGACTTCGTCCCCTACTTGAGGGACAAGAACTCTTGTGCCAATCATTCCCGCTCCAACGGGAGAACATACTCGTCTCTGAACATGGTGGTGAACCTCTCCCAGGTCACCTCCGAAATCTCTTCAAGAGTGAAGTTCGCCGCCACGAACTTCCACCAGTCCTTCGCCCCCAAGCGAAACTAGTTCAATGCAAACCGAACCTTCAGATGCTCCGGACATGAACAGTTGTAGAAGCATCCCTCGATATCAGAAATTCATCTTATTGCAGCAATCGGATCATGTGTCCCATTAAACTTCGGTGGCTTCGTGCTGCTGAACTCCCGAAACAACATCGAGTCACCCCCCCTGAGGTCTAGCAGCAGCCGCAGCCTCAGTAACCGCTGCATAACTCTCGTCAAACGTCTCAATCAAAGTGGTCTTGATAGACCCAAACATCCCCGGTATCTCTGTGCGGATAGCCGCAGCCCCCCTCGTCGTGGATCATCTAACGAAGTTCCTCGTCACTCACGTTACTGGTCTCTGGTTTGTGGCGTGTCTCAACCATGATGTCTCCAAAATACAACATAAAAATATCAGAGACTCACTCGAGTGTACTCGCACTCGATAACTCAGCCTACTTGTTCCTTAGTACCCTAAGGATTCTTACTTGGACTGCGCACTGACCTGGTGTTTTTAGTAGTACGGGCCCAATACTACCTTCCACACCGCATCAGCATTCACTCCAAGTCCTCCTTCCTAGGATCCCAGATCACAAGCACTCTACATCTCGCTAAGAATAGGCTACCCTTCGGTGGACTTCTCATAAGCTCCTCACTTCTACCTACTCACTCTCGAACCATCTCATAGCAGCAGTAATCTCCTAGGCTAAGGCATCACAAATCAGGCAACTCTAGTCCTAATAAGAATACCTAGCCTACTCTAGGATGCATAACACATTATTTCATATCTCGTAACTTATAATGTAAGGGTATTTAGGGAAATCACAGTTCGGCGCTGAATGAACGTACACACTGCTCTGCTCTGATCTTTTCAAAACTTTTACTCTTTGAGAAAAAATTGTGATTTTATTTGAAATTCTCTCAAATCCTCAGTTTCAGTTCAGATACGCCCAAAGGTGCACCCAAATCCCTCAAACCAAGGCTCTGATACTAACTTGTAACACCGTAAATTTCAAAACAATTTTTCACATTTTTAAAAACATATTTTCATTCATAAACATTATAAATCTCATCGTTTCACATATCAATCCAAATAACACATCCCAAGATCATAATGTATAAAACTCCTCGTGTGTGTACTGATCATGCCGGCGCTTTCCCGCGATCCTCACTAGTACCTGAAACACATAACACCAGACTCTGTAAGCATAAATGCTTAGTGAGTTCCCCAAAATACCCCATAAAACACATATTAGCCACTCGAGGCTATAACTCTATGGACCCTCTGGTCCTAACTCTGTGGACCCTCTAGTCCTAACTCTGTGGACCTTTTGGTCATAACTCTGTATACTCTGGAACACACACACACCATAAATCACATAGAAATAATGCAGTGCATCACATCACATAAATAGCATAAAAAATACTCTATCACATAATTCTTATTACCACTCTAGGTAAAGTATAGTGAGAAGACTCACCTAAGCTAGCAGGTGAGCAAATAACCTCGTGCTCGGATCTCGAACTAGCCTCCTCCTAACACAAAGGATGGATTTCTCTTATTAATACTCTTTTCACAACTCAGATAATCGAAGGCAGTTCTTTCTCTTTCTAACTCTTTAAAGTGGGTAAAAGACCATTTTACCCCTCCAAGGTCTCTATCACATATGTTGACTCAAACCCCACAGTCAACAGAAGTCAAACTCAAGTCAATGGTCCAAGTTTGACCCAACTCGTCAAGTGCACTCCTACGACTCGTCAAGTCCCTTCGTATCCTTCGAAGTCTCAAAAGTCCATCTCAACTCGTCGAGTTGACCCCCAACTCGCCGAGTTATCCCACAATCAATCCATCAGGACAAAACGTCGCCGACTCGTCGAGTCAGGACATGGACTCGGCAAGTCCCTTTGATCTGATTTCTCATTCAGACGATTTCAACCAAATCTATCACTCTAAATTATAGATTTATCATCCCAAGGCTCAATAATTACATACAGCTTCGATCTTTACATTCATACACGATGCTATTGCTTCAAAATGCCAATACATGCTCTTTATGAAGGTTTTTGTTCATCAACCCTTATTTGGACCACTAAAGCTGAGATATATAGACTCTAAGGACCTTAGGAGGTCCAGATCTGAGGTTTCCAACCACAACCAGGTCTCATTCGACTCATAGATTCAAAAGAATGCAGGCAAAGCCTTAAAACTCCCAAAATGAGATCTAGTACAAGGAGTGAACAAGATGAGGACTTTGTACCTTCTCTTGGCAGCTGAAACACTCAATACCACAGATCCACTGCCTTCCTTTGTTCCCCATCATGAAGCTCTTCATCCTTCTTCATAGAATTGCACCAAGAATCACAATATGAGGTTCTCTCTCACTCTGTAGCTCCAAAAGAAATTAGGGTTTGCTCTTAGGGGAAGGTAGCCACAAATGAGGCTATAAATGCCTTTAAATAGGTCCCAAACCCAGGAAATTAGGGTTTCTCTACCCAACACCTACTCGGCGAGTCCCTCCTCTGACTCGTCAAGTCCATTCATTAAATCCACGTGAGCAACTCGAATCGACTCGGCGAGTTGGTCCGTCAACTCATCGAGTCCCTCCTTAAATCTCAAGATTAACATACACAATAATGTCCCTGAAAATCTGGATGTTACAAATGCAAGGCAAATGATGCAGTTGTAAAGAAGTGTTATTCTGATATGACATGATGGTACATTGCAGTTCGCAGTTCATTTCTTAGTATCATGCCCAAGCTCTTCAAGACACAAAAACAAACACAACCGTGAAGAGCCTCCTTCCTCAATTGACACAAAGGTGGAGATTGTTGGGTCATTGGATTACGTCAATTGTAATTCTTTTATATAGTCCATTTTATGTAATGGGTTAGGCTTGTCCACCCGATATCTTTATTGATTAGGGTTTAGCTATAAATAGTGCATGCATGCACCGTATCTAGGGTCGATCCTCTTGTAACCCTACTCTGCCTTTACAGTAGCAATTCATCATCGAATTCTTCTAAGGCAGAGATTATTAATCATTCAGCGTAGCTTTGATCATCGTGTTCTTTATTTATGATTCAATTACCTGTTTCAAATTTGAAGATCTACTCATATTTATTATAACATCGCCAATGAGTCCCTTTCGAATCGGTAAGTCCCTTGCTACTCTCTGAGTCCCTTCCAACTCCTTCAGTATCTTTCAACCAATATAATTCTATTTCACCCCTACAACTAAGCATGCAGTCATACTAGCAAGAGTCACAAGAAGACAAGAACATACAGGCATATCACTATGTGTCACGAAGACCACTACTATCCTATTACATAATCCAATGGGGGTGGCATTGATGCCTTTGACCCACAAGTACAACGATGAGACTCACTTAACCAACGATGATCAACTGTTATTGCTCCTACTATTGCGAATACATATGCAATCACCCACCTATACAGCCATACGAACTACACCCTTAACTTTCCTTCTAAGGCTATAGGTTTGAGCAAAAGTCAACGTAAGTCAAAGTCAACAGTCAAAGTTGACTCTCCATGTCGTGGCCATACTTGGCCATGTAGTCTCCCTCAAACGACAAAACATATGCATTTCCCCAGTCGCCATGTCGTGGCAACCTAGGCCACCACGTGGGTACTGGGCTCAAAGCATCTTAATGGGTTAAGTCGAATCCTCCGATTCCAAAGGTTCCCAAGTCAAGATTTCATCATGTAACTTTTGGATTAGTGTCTAAGTCCATAACTATTTTGGTATGTACTTGACCCGATTGTGAGCATGGTCCTTTTGGGTTGCCTTCACATTGGTGACTAGAAAGGATGATTGTTGAGGAGAGAGGTTGGTTTATTGTTAAGAATAATAAATTAGGGTATAAATATGATTTTTTAATATATTATATTAATAATATAATAATTTGGAATCATACTATTAATTAGTATTTAATCATAAATTAATTAGGAATTAATTTCGGGATTAAATGAATTAACTAAAAGTACAGGGGTTGTTTTGTAATTATTTGATAGTTGAGACTTTGGGCTATTGGATTACCTTTATTAAGGCTTGAACGAAAATCCTAGAAGGATCTAGGAGTTTTCTTCCAAGGGCTTAAGGAAAGGAGTCCATGGACTTGCTTAGGCCCTAAGCTAAGGGATTAGGGTTTCCACCGTGAAACCCCAGCTAGCCTCAAGTATAAATAGCACCCTAAGGCACTAGAATTCGACCACCCCTTGGGAAAACCCTACTAGGGCCTAATTTTGGAGCTTAGTACCTTTCCTCATCCCTCTCATATTCATCCTCTCACTCAAAGTGTGTTTGTGAGCCATTAGAGGTATTACACTTGTGGTACTTGCTTTCAAGAGCTAAGGGAACTCAAGGAATTAGTTGTTATTACTATATAACAACGAAAGGTATGTATTCTATTCTCCTATTTCAATTTCGAAAATAGTAGATGCATGCTAGGTTTTCTTTTTGTGTTCATAATGTTGTATGACTAATAGTGAAAACATAGATCCATATCTAGGGTTGTATGCACACATATGATTGTTTGTATTAAATCCTTCAGTGGTATCAGAGCCATTGGTTTTTTTTTCAATTAGATTCAATACAAATGTATGAATTGGACAAATTAGGGTTTATGGCTAATAAACTCTAGGGCTTGGATTTTCTAAATTAGGGTTTCAAAACCCTAGTTTTCGAATTGTATTAGGGTTTCCCAAACCCTTTTCCTTAGCCACCAAGATTTCGAAATTAGGGTTGTCTAACCCTTGGGTTTCGAAATTTGCCTTGCCCCCATGATAAGATTCCAAATTTTAGGGATGTGGATAATGTCATATCTTATAATTATCCCTTAACTGTTTAAATAGATAATTAAAGATCTTTTGAATTATCCTATCCCAATTTTTGAATTTTAGGGGATTTAAAGGATTAGGTTAAATTAATTGTTTAATTTAATAGATAATCCTTCAAAATTTGATAATTCAAATTAATTGTTTAATTTTGACATAATTATTAAATCAAAGTTTTAATATTTAAAATTTAAAATTAAAAGGTTTTAAATTTTAGAAATTTTAAATTTGATTAAAACCCTAGTTTTTGAAAAGTTCAAATTTATGGTTTTATTAAGTTAATTAAAAGAGAATTAATAAATCCATAATCATGTGGTTTATATGTAATTAAAAGTGTAATTTATTAAATTAAACCACCTAGTATTTTAAAAGTGTAAAATACACCCTTATACTATATATAACATTTAAAGTCTAATATTATATATGTATAACTTAAACTGCTAGTCTTACCGTTACTAGGCCTCATTCATGAAGCCGATCTATAAGGGGTGTATAAGGTTATGGCCTATAAAATTTTCGTTTAATGGGTGTCCATTCTAACCCACCGCTTCCTTGATTGGTGGAGGGTCATTAGCCGAACGGGTAGGATAGGGCAACCCCTTTCCATTAAAAGAATAGTGAATTATAAAGTAACTAAATGTTTTTAAAAAATTCTCAATCCTAGTTACTTTAGGTAAAAGTGAATTGATGCAATTCCATGAAATTACACTTTGTACCCTTGTGAAGACGTAACTGGAGCGTATGTGGTTAACTGGCACACTAAATGGTTTTATGCAAACGTAATAAAGGGTGACTCAATGTTTGTTATAGTTCGGTGGAGCGTGTGTGGTTAACCGGCACATCGAATAGGTGACTGTAACATTGGGGGCACCATGTAAGTTTGCATGGTTATTCACACCCTGTTTTGTGATCCTCGGCATCCCAGTCACAAATCAAGGGGCATATCGAGATTTAAACATGCCATTGAAAAGTTCAGTGAATCTCAAAAGATCTAGGAGTTTTCAATACATTTAAAATCTACTCTCCTATTCGTTTTTCATGGTGGAAAATTAGTGAATCGTCATTCAATTACCTTCAAATGTTCTGCAATTTGGGTTACGGCATCCCTCTCCCAAGTTGTAGAGTATTGTGTTGGGTCCTAGCCTTAATATCTCATTTGGGTGATTTATTAAGGACTCAATTACTCAACTAACTTGATTTTTCTCCTGTTTTTAGATGTCTGAATCTAACCATGGTCTTCTCGAATCCCATGGAAAAGGTTTTCCTGCTCAAAGTGAAAGTCTATTACACAATGAAGGTGAAAGATCGATCCCTCCATTGTGGACTAGCTTGGTTTCACTTCCTCCACCTCCTCCTATTGTTCTCCCAAACCCACAAGATCGAAGAATTGAAAAGTTCAAAATCACTCAAGCCTGTTGGAAATGAAACATGAAGATGGAAAATCCGTGTGTGCTCACGTCCTATGGATGAAATCATACATCGATAGGTTGACAATGTTGGGTGCATCTTTTCCAAAGAAGTTGGTTGTAGACTGGGTTCTTCGTTCACTCCCTAAATCATATGATAAGTTCATAAGAGAGTATTATATGATGGCTCTTGACGCGACCCTCATTGACCTAACTTACATGCTTATTGTTGATGAATCAGAAATGATTTGGCAAAGTAATGGAGCATATTTTTCTGGTAATTCAACCAACCATGCTTCCATGGTCACTCTAGGAGAAGCCACCTGTTTCTGCTGCCAAGAGAAGGGGCGTTGGAAACGAAGCTACCCAGAGGACCTAAAGAATCTAAGAGATGGGAGAGTCAAAAAGTATGGCTCTACTTCAGGTAAAATCCACTATCTAACTCCATTAAGTTCCTATTCATTGATTCTTAATACATAATGTGATAAGATTACATTTGAATGTTTTGCACGATCAGAGAAAATAGAGGAAGCTTGATGGAAGAGCAAGATGAGTCTAATCACGAAGAAATGGATGACGATCGTATGGATTCGAAGATCAGATTTTGAGATTAGAAAGTTATGATATAGTTGTTAGGAATATTTGATTACATGGTTTTCCAGTTGATTTTGCATTGTAAGGACATGTTTTCCGTTGCTTTTATGAATAAAATAAATTTTGATTTGTCTTATTTATATATCCTTGCAATTAAATCGTTGTGAAAATTTGATGTTTGTGTATTTCTATATATGGATGTGATTCTTAGTTATGTTATTTATGGAAAAATTTTCTAAGTAAGGAAAGATTCCCATCACCCAAGTTTCAATTGGACAGAAACTTGGAATCATATGATTTGAATCATGTGATGTATGGAAATCTTGGTACTTAGGAAATTAAGACTAATTCCTTGATCACACAAGTATGTGAGTCAAGTGAAAGACTAAAGGACTAGAACACAATGTTGTGCACTAGTCAAGTCCACCACAAATAACAACAAGAATATTTGTCATAATTTACCAAAAGGTTTAGTAATTGTGGTTATACTTACAAGATTAAGTGTAATTCTAAATCAATGAAAAGTTTCAATGAATGGCAGAACGAATAAGAAGAATCAATTAGGCAGAAAGATAAAAGTTTCTCCAATCTAAGAAGAAGGGAGAGTACTTTTGTATCGAATTTTATAATCATCTTAATGATTAAGAACCATATCACAATTGATCCTCTAAGGACATCTTAGTTTACTAGTATGGCTAAGAAGAGGAATCAAAAATTGTTGAAATGGTTAAATCAAAAGGATGAGTCATACTTCGTTCCAAAATCAAGTCTTAGAATCGTACTCCAAGATTGTGAATTGAGTGACACACACTCATCAAATGTGAAGTAGAAAATTGTTTTTCTTACTCTTGCACGTTTGAAATTGGTAAGTTGTGATGTCTTGGAGAAGAGAAGGACCAACTAAGACCAAATGTGTGTAATGTTTTTGTCTTGATATAGACAAACACTAACTCTTGGATATTTGTTTATCAAGAAATGTTTCTTGATAAGAGAATGTAATATGTCAAGAGGTCAGTGGGAGTCTAAAGATCTTGAAAAAAAATCAAGAACTAATGAAGAGTAAACCTATTAAACACTAGCACACGACTTAAGGTTTGTAACCTATCGTGTTGACAAAATTCTATTTTTGTGTCAATCCCGTTGAGTGATTATGCATATGAGTTATATGGGTTCTCAATAGACTGCATAAGGGAAGCACCTTGTTCAATGAAAGTACATTGACTAGCATAGGTGACCTGCTAGATAACTTGGAAGCAATGGTTAGACCCTTGATGGAAAGAGATTAAGAATGAACTAATTCTGTCCATAAGAGTTTGAATTTGTCACAAACATTATCTTTCGATTATGGTTATGGCAAATCCACATGGATTGGAACACATACACCATAAAATCGAAGTGTCATAAGGTTTCTCTCCTTCATGAAAATGATTGTGAGGAAACGCTTTCACTAAGAGAGATTTTAAGGAGAAAGCGATTATGTAAATTGCATCCTCAAATTCTATTATGATTACGGCATCCATCTTCATAGTTCGAATTGTGAGATTTGGAATTTAGTCTGAACATTTGGGACTTAGTAAAATAAATTCTGAATTAGTATAGACACACATGTGAGTTGTCTAAGGAAAGGTGTGTGGTTTTGAGAAGCTTAGATAAAGGCTTATCGAAGCATATCGTATTAGAAACAATGAACTTTGGAAGTCAATAAGTATTGTTTTCTAGAAGTTTGGCTGGTTTCTAAATACGTGTCAAATTTAGTGGGAGCATAAATGTTATGCTGGAATGAATATAATCATCATGTTAGTGGGAGCAAGATTATTATTTAAGTATTGAAAGTTGGCAATATTAATTATAGAAAAACAAAAGTTTCACTTTGCAAAGTTGCAGGGGTAGAAAAGTTGTGTTTGCTATAATTAAGGGAGAGAATGTTATACTTCGTTTCCAATCTAAAAGCTTTGATAGAGAAATTTTAATTGTATTTAGTCAAGGGTATATTTATTATTTGCATTCTCAAAATACGATTATGATTATGGCATCCCTCTTCGTAGTTCGTATTTCGAGAACATGGCTAATAGAAATATTATGACAATATTATAGTAAGAAACTGGTAAAGTATCACATTTTTCATTATGAATTGTATCTCATACGCTTCGGGTATAGGATCAATTGCATATGTAGTAATATTTGACTGTTCTAAAATTTCAAAATGCCTAGGGCATTTAGAGGGAAAATGAAATAGAACCGGATTTGACTAAAATAATTAAACAATTTTCAAGGACAATCTAAGGTTCGCCAAGGATTGGTCGCTTGCAGATAGTTGGAAGTATAGTCATGGATGGACCATATTGACATTATTATGAATAGATAAAACTCTATTTAAAATGAGTTGTCATATGGAAAATATGGAAATGTTTCCTTATTGGGAGTTGGACGTTAAGAATCTATGTCTAGATTAGAAACTTCTATGCAAGAACGATGTTCAAACGAATGTACTTTGAATATGAGACTTCATGACTATGGAATAGTCTTGTAACAATCTTCAATAGAGTGCTTTGCAACTTCATTGGCAAAGTCTTTGTGACTTTGGCGTTGTGATATTACGAAAGGACCGTTGCATAAAATGTTAAAATCTAACATATTCTAGTAGTGGCGAGAATTTTGTATTCTTGCACTAACGGGTAGGAATTGTTAAATGAGCATCATTGGAAATGTGTTCATTTGATCTATTTCACAAAGTAAAGACCATAGGAAAACATAGTGTGCATGCTATGAGCATGGGACAATTGTTGTTATAATTCAAGTAAGAAGTTGATTACCCGAAACAACAAATAATGAGTAATCAACATGGTGATAAAATAAAAGGTGTTTTATTTATACTCAACGGTTTGGGGCCATATATGATTAGTATTATTCTTGTGTTTCACTTTTCATGTTTTAACTTCCCGAATAATAAGATTATTCAAACCCTCCACAATTGCTCATTCTTTGGAAGTAGGAATGAAAGAAGACTGTGATGAATCTGACTGTAGATTGTCTAAAGTATTTTAGACATAGAAAAAGTTTGTTACAGGGTTCATGAATGTTGCTATAAGATTAGAGTATTTGAATAAACTCACGCTCACTTGGATCGCTTCATGGGTTTTATCACGAATGATTGGTGAGACGATAATATCTTATACTTTTGAAACCAAGATGTGTGAGTTGTATCTTGCGAGTCGGTTACACATTGATAATATGTAAACGCACCAGTAACTTGGTGTTATAAAACGTATTGTTGTGTGTGATTCGGTGAGTGAGTGCAAGTGAGCATTGAGTCAAATTTTATCCTTTCCTTTTACCCAAAGTGGGATAAAAGCGATATATGTGGGCCCTTCGATGATTTAGTGATGACACCCTAAGCGCTTGGCCAAGCCGAGACTAAGTTGATGTGTTCAATTGTAGTCTGTTGTCAGTCGTCATAAATCAGAAATCGGGAAACAACACGTGAACAAAGAGTATGATTAAAATCCATGTCTCGGTTCATACGATATCTAGAATGAAGGAATATATGATCCCTTATCTAAAGGACACGTTTCTGATAAGATCAGAGTTGACAGCGGCTTTTGAAAGCTACGATTGTTGATCAGGTTCTGAAGTCATACGCATAATAGTTATTAGACTTATCCAAGTGGGAGATTATTGGATTAGTGTCTAAGTCCATAACTATTTTGGTATGTACTTAACCCGATTGTGAGCATGGTCCTTTTGGATTGCCTTCACACTAGTGACTAGACAGGATGACTGTTCAGGAGAGAGGCTGGTTTATTGTCAAGAATAATAAATTGGGGTATAAATATGATTTGTTAATATATTATATGAATAATATATTAATTTGGAATCATATTATTAATTAGTATTTAATCAGAAATTAATTAGGAATTAATTTCGGGATTAAAGGAATTAATTAAAAGTACAGGGACTGTTTTGTAATTATTTGACAGTTGAGACTTTGGGCTATTAGGTCACCTTTATTAAGGCTTGAACGAAAATCCTAGAAGGATCTAGGAGTTTTTGTCCAAGGGCTTAAGGAAAGGAGTCCATGGACTTGCTTAGGCCCTAAGCTAAGGGATTAGGGTTTCCACCTTGAAGCCCTAGCTAGCCTCAAGTATAAATAGCACCCTAAAGCACTAGAATTCGACCACCCCTTGGGAAAACCCTAATAGGGCCAAATTTTGGAGCTTAGTACCTTTCCTCCTCTCTCTCATATTCATCCTTTCACTCAAAGTGTGTTTGTGAGCCATTAGAGGTACTACACTTGTGGTACTTGCTTTCAAGAGCTAAGGAAACTCAAGGAATTAGTTGTTATTACTATATAACAACAAAATGTATGTATTCTATTCTCCTATGTCAATTTCAAAAATAGTAAATGCATGCTAGGTTTTCTTTTTGTGTTCATAATGTTGTATGACAAATAGTGAAAACATAGATCTGTATCTAGGGTTGTATGCACACATAGGATTGTTTGTATTAAACCCTTCAGTAACATCCCAAAATTCAAGACCACAAATTTCATTTTTGATTCATAAAACATATTATAGAGAAAAAAATCAAGTTATCTTATTTCATAAAAACCATAGATCATATGTCTCAAAAGCATGTCATAAGTTAGTAATAATGTCAGAGTACAAATCCCAAGAATCTCATATGCAAAAAATCATGTGTGTGATGCACTGCTACCATTTTGGCTCTTTCCCTTCGAAGAAGGACCTGAAACAAAAAATGAAAACCATAAGCACAAAGCTTAGTGAGTTCCCCCATCATAGCGCATACCATATAATCACATAACGCGTAGCATATCTGGGTGCTGGCCTCCTTTTCGGTCTCTTTCAACCGGTAACTACCTAGCATATCTGGGTACTGGTCTCCCCTTTGGTCTCTTAAAACCGGTAACTAACTAGCATATCTGGGTGTTGGCCTCCCCTTCGGTCTCTTTCAATCGGTAACCGGGGACTATTTCACCCCCTACCACTACCATATAATACCCTAGTATAAACATATAAATCATATACAGCCTAGAATATCTGGGTGTTGGCTTCCCATTCAGTCTCTTTCAACTGGCAACCGGGGACTATTTCACCCCTACCACTACCACATAATATCATAGCATACTAGCACATAAAGCATAACAGATAGTGGCATACCAGAAAATTATCACAAAGAAAATCATCTCAACTATAATCACCTACTAGTGGGACGGCATTGGTGCCTTCGACCCATTCCTATGGGAAGGTAAGTCACCTCAATGTTGTGAAGTAGTTGTACTGTCCTCGGCTCTAGGATCAACTCTCTTAAAACTCCTACACATAAATCTCTTTTAATTACTCTTTCATACTAATAACCCCTTTAAGGCTCAATTATGGTCAAAGGTCAAAGATAAAGTCAACATCCTGGTCAAAGTCAACATCCTGGATGACTCAACTCACCGAGTTGGTCCATCAACTCATCGAGTTCCTTGATCCATAAAACTCTGTATAACTCGATCTTACACGTCAAGTTCTTTCATGAACTCGTCGAGTTCCATGATCCATAAAACCCTGGAATCTCGATCCTACTCGTCGATTTATTTCATGAACTTGTCGAGTTCCCCTTCATATAGAGTCGGGGCATTTTACTCAAAACTCACCGAGTCCCTCCTTGAACTCGTCGAGTTCCTCAATCTTCATAACCCAAAACCATGGCCAACTAGCTGAGTCATCTCCTAGACTCAACGAGTTTGCTCAGTAACAAAAAAGGTTGGGGGACCACGACCTAACTCGCTGAGTTGTATGAACAACTCGTCGAGTCCCCCATACTCTAAACCCATTCAGTCGTTTCTAGTCGGGTTCAATGCTTCCAAACCATAGATCTGGTCCCCTATGACTAAGTTACTGTGACAATCCAAAACTTCTATCTCGCACACTTAGCCATTTCAATCAAAGTTAAACATGTTTCATTGACTTCTGGCACTGTTTAAGGGTTCGTTTAAGTGATTCTAAGCTTGAGTATGGCCAAGGTCGAGTTTAGGAATGAGTCAGCAAGTCGTATACTGTCAAAAAAGGGCCATACACACCCTTAGAGGGAGTGTACGGCCGTACACATGGGTGTGCGGCCGCACACACACCTCCTGGAAGCACACTCCTTTCTAGGCAGCACACCCACCCTATATAAAGGGTAGACCCGTTTCCTTTCATTCCTTAAGCATCCTGGCAGCACACAACACCATTTCTCTCAAGAATCTTCAACCGCAAACCCTCCCAAGGCTTCAAAAATGTGAGTAATCCATCCCTTAACTTGTTGAGCATGAAGAACCTCTTGATCTAGGCCTTGAATCATGAAAGTCCCGTCATGTTCTTCATCTCGTTGCAGGAGTGCGGACACACACTCATGTGTGCGGCAGCACACACATTTGTGCGACCATACACACACACCATAGAACCACAAACCCATTTCTAAGACCCTAAACTTGTACTACAACCAAGTATGGGCCTAGGACTCTTCGTGGAGTGCATGTATGGACCTTGGAACACCCCAAGAATACAAAACTAAATGCTTATGAACTCAACAGCTTTATGCTGATATATTCTTCAAAACTGCTTGTATTCTCAGGGAATTAGTAGATAGGTATTTCCAGGAGTTCGGAGAAGTCGAAGTGTTAGAGTCGCACCTTTCTATTTTACCTTTGATAAGAACAAAAATATGTATTAAACAATGTAAACCTTTTTCACATATGTATTCAATGTTTGGTTGTGTTTACTATGCTTTCTATGATACAATTGTTGTGATACTACGCATGACGTCAGTGACCCCCGAACGTTTCCGCCGTTCCGGTTTGGGGTGTGACAGTTACCACGTAAAGTTGCTAACTTTACGTTCATGCATGGTGCCATGAAGCTAATAACACCAAACCTCAACTCCTAAAGAGATCTAAGGCATGGAGAAGGGCCAAGACTTAATAAAGTTGGCAACTTTGA